>NC_070569.1:5426448-5727917 GCF_026914185.1 Puccinia triticina
GAGGATGAACTAATAATGGGACCAAACCCTCCTTCTCCGCCGGCGGGGTCGGTGGGCGCTGATCCACTGCTCCGTCCGCCGGCACGACCAAGCCGCGGAATGTCCGCGCCAGCCGACCGAGTGCTTGCTCGAGTCCGGGCCCCCGAAGAACCAGTGCTCGAACGCCGGGCGGACATCCACGCCGTGCCTCTCTGGGCCAGCCGCCGGGCGGAGCCATCCAGCCGACTCGCCCGCTGCGCGACCACCAGCCGCAAGGCCCGGCGCAGGCCGAGCTTAAAACTAAGTCTCTCCGAGGAGGCGCAAATTAGCGCCTCCGAAGGAGAGGTCAAGTCACACCATTGGCCCTACAGACTCGAGAATTTCTGGCAAAAAAACACCTATTTTCTTTTCAAAACGTAGTTTTTAGTTTAAAAAAGATCTGAGTAGACAGACTTGTAGCCTGCAATCTCAGCTTCCATTTCACCATTTCTTACCCAACTGGCCCCCACGATTACTAGCCCACCCCTCCTGCCCTGAAGTGGTTCTGGAGTGGGCAAAAATAAGCTAAGAAGCTTGCCACTCCAATGGTGCAAAGGGCGCGGGATGAATCAAGAGGAAACAGGGAGGTGTTGGGGAAAATGGGGGAGCGTAGGGTCCTCCCTGCCATTTGTCTCAATCCTGCAGGGCAAAACATGCAACTTTTGTTGAGGTGGACCAGGCTAAGAGAGGACTGAAAGTCACAGACGCTGGGTCTTGTGACAGTGACTGGACACAAAGATAAAGTGGTTCTGATTCAGTGAGGAGAGCGCCTTGGATCTGAGGCACCATAGACTAAATACAATGTGTAGTTTGGATAGAAGCATACACTAAGTATAAGGATCTCAACACACCCCCTTGCTGATGACAAACTACTGTAGTAAAATCAGAGATAAAAAAATTCTACTATTTGAGTCTCATAGTGTGAAAAAAAAAATCTCTTGAGGGGACAGAAAAAATAAGTATAACCAGGTCAGAGATTCTAAGTATGCAGGGAGAAGGGAGAAACCACAACAGAATCTGTACTCAAAAACAAGCAGACAATAGAAATTAACCATAAGCGTGCGCCGGAGTTGCGCGTACTACGAATGAAAATAGCGGAGACTTCCGAGTCCTTCAACCCCAGACAGAGATTTCGTCATCGAAGTCGTCTTCTTCTTCTTCTTCTTCATATTCATCTTGTTGATTTCCAAGTGTGGCGACTGAGGTGGCACCAGTGCGAGCCTCCGTTGACTTGGAGGCACCCTTGAACTTAAACTTGCTCGATTGATTGGGACAGTCAGTCGAGTGGTGTCCTTTTTCGCCGCACTTGTAGCATCTGAGTCTGTTCTTCGATTTTGCGGCCGCCGCTGCGGCGTGAATGGGCTCGGAGGAGGCAAAGTCAAGTGTGGTTGATGTGGATATTTCGTGAGCCTCGAGTGCGCCGATGGCATCGTCAAGAGATATCTCAGTTGGCGAATAAACGAGATGGTCCCGAATGGCTTTCCACGACTCGTCAAGGCCATGGAGAAGCCGATCGCAAATTTGTTGATCAGCTGGAGTAAGCTTTACACTGGCGAGGTTGGTGGCGGCAATACGAACCTGAGCGATCCATTTAGCAATAGGCTGAGAGGGATCTTGACGGGCTGTCCAGAACGCATCTTCAAGCTGAAGACGTCGGGCCCGGGTGTTCTTCTCGTATGCATCACAGATCGTCGAGAAAAGCTTATGAGCCGGTTTGACGCCTTCGTATTGAATAGAGAGATCGACCAAAAGAGTGAGTGAGATTGTTGAGATCGCCATGTCGGACAGCGTGTCCCAGTCGGCGCCATAGTCTTCAGGGTTGTAGCCACGTTGTTCGGGGGATCGAACAAGAGACTTTCCATCCTTTGTATCAGTGTTATTCGGACGAGGGAGGGACTTATTGACGATATCGATAACACCTTGTATGGTGAGAACGTTCTGGAGCCGAGAACGCCAAGCTGGGAAAGTTACCGAGTTTCCATCGAGTACTGGGACTGAAGGTATCAAGGGAGAGGGATTGTTTATTTGTCTGGATGGCATGTTGGAAGTGAGGAAGTTGATGATTGAACTGGTCGATGGGTCGAGTAGTTGAAATCCAAAGTCGAGGAGGAGCGGAGCGACAATGGGTCTCATAACCTGTTGAGGTGGACCAGGCTAAGAGAGGACTGAAAGTCACAGACGCTGGGTCTTGTGACAGTGATTGGACACAAAGATAAAGTGGTTCTGATTCAGTGAGGAGAGCGCCTTGGATCTGAGGCACCATAGACTAAATACAATGTGTAGTTTGGATAGAAGCATACACTAAGTATAAGGATCTCAACAACTTTAGAGGCAAATCCCTCCTTCAGAGGTCGCTACACTCCACCGAGGAGGGTACACTTGTGTTAAGTTTGGGCACAGGCATGTGTCTGCGCCCACGGTCACAAAGGCCTTCAGCCGCCCAGCCCTCGATGTCGGCGCACGCGGGCACAACTGCTTGAGCTCTGCGACAGCGCCCTGCGCGCCGTACATCTGCCACGCAATATACAACACCTTGCCAGAATCCCAGCGTAGTTTGCGCTCCACCTTCTCGCACAGCAGCTTTGGCACAAGCTTGTAGAGGTTTTTAACTTGCTGGATCATCCTCCCATCAAAGAGCTTGGGGTCATGTAGCATCGCCCCGTTCCGGGGAACATCCACCATCGGCAGTCCGTCTCCTCTGGCCTCGCTTCCGCCAACCATTCTTGCTTTCTCCAGCACCGGTTGTGCCAGCCAATGCGGGTAATGTTCCAGAATGTCCGCGAGCACCTGTTGCACATCCGACCTCTTGTTGAATTCACGCGCAACCTTTTCATGCAGACTGAGCACTGCCCACTCCCAGGGGCTGTCGTCGTCCATAGTCCAGTAGTCGTGCGACCGATCAATGATAGACGAGCTAGCTGCACTTGCTCCACTCTTTCGATCCCCCGCCCAACAAGCAGCGGGCTCATCAGGCACGGATATCTTCCGGCGTGCTTGACAAAGTGGGCGGAACACTTGATTCAGTCTTTCCAACCCCCGCTTGACTAGGGGACTCGATCGTCTGATCAGGCACGCCAGGACCGGCGCCCCCTAATTTGCCCCTAATATCTTCCGACGTGCTCGATGAAGTGGGCGGAACATTTTCTTCAGTCTTTCCAACCCCCGCTCGACTAGGGGACTCAATCATCTGAGGCACGCCTCCCCCTACTTCGACGCTATCCGCCAGCTGGGGACCATCGACGGGTGGTGGTACGCCGGGGTGGACCAAGAACGACCAGCCAACAATCACAGCGAGAACGAGTTGCTGGATATTGATCTGTCCTCACACTTCGAATCGGCTCCTATAAGATACACATAGCCAGGACGGAAGTCATCAGCAGAGCACTCATCAAATCGGCGGAGCACTCGCTAACGTCTGGGCATGATGGCCATGACCAACTAACCTTTTGATGATTTTGTGGTGAGGGTTAAAGTAAAGAGGGCAAGTAGATTGATAATAGGGTCTGAGATCTAGGGCTAAAGTAAAGAGGGCAAGTAGATTGATAATAGGGTCTGAGATCTAGGGTTAAAGTAAAGAGGGCAAGTAGTTTGATGCCAGGGTTTGAGATCCAATCTGTTGGATGTTGTTGAGCTGGTGATCAGGAGGATGGGGGAGAAGGCCTGACGGGAACCAACAGCTGCAGGCATTTTATATGTGCAGAAGTGCGAATGGCAAACCACTCCAGAGGGACTTGGGCCGATCTACAGAAGCTCGGGGCCGGCGCCAGCGATTTCCCAGCTCGGTTGGATACCCCGTTGCAGCTTGAGTATGTATCCGAAGATGCCGGTTGGACTCCCCCTAGTATCTACACCACGGACGCACCATAAATTGTAGACCACCATGCATTGGTAATCACACATTTGTCCGCATTAAATCGTGGGCGCTATGGAGCTCCGTCCGGTGCTAGGCCGGCGGCAGCGCTGGGAGGGGAAAAGGTGTCGTGAGACTGCCCTCTCGGATGGTCCAGAAATGGGTCGTGAGGATTCAAAGTGATAGCTGGGGGGAAGTGGTTTTGAGGTAACTTCGAGCTGTGGAGTCTCGACGGCGGTTGTTGGTTTGGATGCATGAGGATTCTGGAAGGGACTGGGGGATCAGATGAAGGACTCGGACTTGGGATTCTTGATGATGATCAAAAAGGTGATGCCCTTATTCTTGGATCAGAATGGCATACCACTCCCTTCCTCCAAGTTCTGCAAACTTGGACTCAGGGAGGCGACCTGTCACATGAATTTCATCACATCCTCTGCGCGCTACGCGCGCACAGACAACAAAACAGAAGAGAGAAAGAAAGAAAGAAGAGAACAAAGAACAAAGAAAACACAACACAAAAGAAAGGAGGAAACAGAAAGATGAGAAAGAAAGAGAACAACCAGGACCAGAGAGGAAGAATAAGATGAAATGGAAATCACAAACAAAACACAAAATAAATCCACAGCAGATGCTGTGTTAGGACCAAGAAGGATGGAAGGGAAGTGGGTGAGAGGGGAGACAGTAGAAATAAAAGAAAGAAGTTTGGGGATGGGAATGGAAAAGTGGGGGGGGAAAGAATTTGAAGGATAAGAAAGGGATGGGGAAAGGGGAAGTTCTTGAGGATCTTGAAGTCTTGAGGATGAGTGAGAATCTTGATAGTTGCTTTTAGATCTTGATGCTTGCTGAGTATCTTGCTGATCTTGATGGTGGTGGCAGCAAACTGCTTCTGACTAGCTGACAACCAAATGGGTCACCACAGCGCTCGCCGAGAGGGTCCCCCCGAGTGCATGGATCCTTGTCGGACTCGGGTCGGATTGAAAATACATACACGGCGGACGCACTGTTGGGGTTTTCCCAGAGGAAAACCTTTGGAGTGATTCATTCCAAAAAACCTCCAAAGTTGCGTTTTGAATGTTTTCCAAATGAAATTCAAAGTTTTTCCAAAGTTGCTGCAGACACTTCGAATAACATTTGAGCGGATTTCACAAAGGTTTCATAGGTAAATACAAGGGCACAGCCCCCAAATTTGGGGTTTCAGGGGGTGAGAAAGTCACAATATGTGAAAGGCCCCAATTAGGGGACAGCTGAAAGGAAATGAGTTCAATTTTTCAAACTTTTGATGATGCAATTTGTAAGAGCTGAAGCTCTTCACTGGGCTAGGGATTTGGCACAGAGGGAGACAAGGGTCTCAACGGGTCTGATACCAATGTGGGGCTTGTATTTCACGTCTAGCTCAGGAGAGATGTCTAGTCAGTCGGGATCCCTCTGTGTATGTACAACTGGATAGGAGCAAGAATGGAAAGAGAGAAAGAGAGGAAATGGAAAACTCACCTAGATCAGGAGAGATATCTTGTCAGTCAGGATCTCTGCTGAGCTAGGAGTGGCCGGGGAGATATGTATAAGTACTACTAGGGTTTAAGGGCGGCTTCGCCGCCCTGTGACCATTAATTCCATGTCAACTGCAGAAGTCATGTAAAAAGTTCCAACATAATCACATATCATTACGGGAACAGTTCTCAAAATGTTTAACCAAGTCGCGGCTTCATGACCCCTGGTGAAGCCTGGTCCACTACTTAGTAATGCCACACTAAAAAGGTGGATGGTACCTCAATTCCAAAGTCGCAGCACACAATTGAGAGAAACATTTAATTATTCACAATAAAGATATAATTTAAGACATATCTATTAACTACATTGTCTTTTGACGTTCCAATTTGGAAAATAGCCAATTTATCAGGAGAAGTCACTCGTGACAAGGCTACATACAATTGACCATGGGCAAAAACCTGAGACTTCAATAAAAGTACTACATTAATCAATGTTTGGCCCTGGCTCTTATTAATAGTCATCGAGAAACATGCTACTACGGGGAACTGATTGTGATAGAAAGAAATCTTAGCCTGGGCCTCCCCCTTGTATTGCAGTGTTATCTTTGTTAATATAACTTCTTTTCCTTTGTGAGACCCCGTCAAAATCTTTGCACCCATTGTCCACTTTTTTAAGCGCGTCACCATCATTCAAGTGCCATTGCACAAGCCTTGCGGAATATATTACAGGCATTCTAATTGCTAAGGATAAGCGGTGTTCAGGAAAGCCAGGGAAATCCAGTTTATTTAGACTTTCTTCTGGCAGGGAGTCCAAGGCTTCATCGTCCGGTCTATCCACTGAAAATGACGTTGACACCGCTACATTCATCTTTTCCAGCACAGCGCAATTAAGAGACCATGTATCAACATTAAGCGGAGCCAAGATCCACCGTGAACTTAAATATTCCATGTAACTGTTCTGGGTTCTGCGGCATTCAGTTTTGATCCCTCCGTACAGATATCCAACCGACTTTTGGATCAGGTCATCTGGAGAGATTGCTAAGTTCACGTCGACCGTTCCCAATTGAACCTTCTTGTTTGATGCAATTTGCAGTTTCCCTTCGCCAAGATGGAGTAGTTCTTGGCCAAATCGAGCGGTAGTCCCGTCAGAGTCTTTGCTCTGCCTCAATCTCATGTTAAGAGTCAAAGCGTGCTTCTTGACTGCTGCCCATAGGTATGAAGATTTTAGAGTTGCGTGGCATGAAAGAGGACACTCCTCCATTCCAACGACGGGAAGAGTTTGACAAAAGTCTCCCAAAAACACAACACACTTTCCTCCAAACGGCTGCTCATTATTAGTCACTATTTGAAGAGATTTATCAACTGCTTGGATAGCTTGGAGGTGCATTGTCACAATCTCGTCCCAGAAAATTACTTCGGCTGCAATTAAATCCCGACTGTATCTTGTTGAAGCATCAATGTTGCATAAGGTCTCATCATTGACTGTCAATAGGAGTTTGAAAGCAGAGTGAGCAGTCTGACCTCCGTTGAGTAGGAGCGCTGCTACCCCTGTCGATGCGACGACTACACATTTCTTACGATTGATTGTCATCCTGTCGATTAAGCTGTTTAGGAGGAAGGTCTTCCCAGTTCCGCCAGGCCCATCAAGGGAGAACAGTTCAGGTAGTCGGTTATTAACCGCATACATCACATTATTGAAGAAGAGTCGCTGTTCCGCCGTGAAAATCAATTCATTTTTCTCCAAACAAGCACCGACCGCGCCGAAGTCAATAATATCTTGCGGACCATCAAACATTTCCATCAAAAATTGATCCTTTCGCGAAAGCTTCAAGCCCACCGACTGGAAACAAGCATTCATTTCCGCCAGTGTTTGACTCATAAGCCACAAAGTCGGGCATCAGATTTCCTCTTTTGTGGGGTTTGTTGCGCCATAGAGGGTGGCGAGTTTTAGTACGACATCATCACCCAGGTTCTTGAAGTGGTCTTTGAATAGTTTTTGTGGAAACGGGGGCGGGCTGTAGACCAATATTATTGCAAATAATAACTGGAGCCCCCAACCAGTCTTAAAAAGGGCAGCCTCCGCCAATGCCGCATTGTATTGATTGTCATTAACCAAAAGTCCCATTGCATCCGCCGCTTCACAAAAAGTACCGTAGACTATTCCATTGACTGTTTGGAGATCATGGAATGACAAGACACCGCGTTTATGCAAGAGGAGGAGGCGTATGTAATACCACTCCCCTTGGTGGATAGAGATAAAGTGCAATCTCCCAACAGTGTCGGAAGCTCGGACACGGGCCTTCCATTCATTATTTTCCCAGTAGAAATAAGTGGGGAACTCTTGATAAGTCAAATCTTGAGCAGATTTCCCCAATAAGTCAAATCTCGAGCAGATTTCCAGTCGATGTGGGCTGCTAGCGACAAGAGGGGAAAAGGAAAATTATTACACTCCTCATGATTAAGGGACCATAAACACAGTCTCATCTTCCCGGGTTTTGCGGCCGTCCTCAAAATGGCTAGACACGGAGGAACTTGATATCCCGGGACACGGTCTCAGTATCCCGGAATTGGTGATTTGCAGCAGATAGGGATACGGCCAAGAGCGGCATGTAAGTACACAAGGTGCCAAGGTCAGCACAACAACGAATGAAGCAAGGACCAATAGCGGTGAATATAGAGAGAGAAGCGGGCCAAGGGTCTTACCTTAAGCGGAAGTCAAGGAGCGACTTCCTTATCCGGAAGGCTTCACAACCCAAAAACAGGGGGGAAAATTAAAAAAGCAATGATGAGATGAGGATTGGGGCCACAGTATAAAAGCACGCGGCCTGTAGACCATTGAAGGTCATTGCTTGGCTCCTGCTTGGCGCCAATTGCTTAAGGAGCCAAGCAATCCAGGACAGTTGGTACCTGTAGCTTTTTTGATGGCGAGGAGGGAGGAATGCTGCCAAATTTTTTTTTGGCGGGCGCCTGTTGGTCCCGTTAATGTTAAACTGCTAATAAGGGTTCAAAGTAATGTTTTGTGAAAGGCTTGTGAGATATGTGGCGCCTATGGCACAACACAATTTCAGGGTGACTATGCATTCAGTCTAAGGAAAACCAACTTTTGACCCAAAAAATGGGTTGGAAAAAAACATTTCAATTGGAAACTGCAGGAAATAAGGTCAAGTTTTTTTTTGGAAAATACACAAAAGTTGTTGCTGAAAAAATGGCGATGAGGTAGAATCAGAAAATCTGGACACTGGCCACTTTCACCCTTAGAGCCAGCACAGCTAGCCTAAAGTCTGCCTTTTCTACTCTTTTATACCCAAAGTACTTTATATCTTTTCCACCCTAAGAGTTATCCTTATTCTGACTTCATATTCTATTTCCTCATACAATTTTAGCCCTAGATAATAGATAAAACTTACCATTTCTTTGTAACTCTACTCCTTCCCTGAGTTCTTGAGTTGTGGCGCGCATGCACAGTTGTGACGTGTAAGCGCTACCAGGCGCGCCAACCACATGTACATATCATGTAATTACATAAGCAAACTGTGAAGTTTTTAAGTCAGGATCCCCCTTGCATCAGGAGGATCTACAGACTTCAGCACACCAGAACCACACCCCAGATAACCCAGGATCACCACCAAAGAGATTTCCACACTCCCAGTATACCTACCATTACAGGCCCCTAGGATATTGACAGTAAGCAAACTCTTTCCCTGAACCTTGCTTATCCAGATAAAAACTCTGTTGCCCAAGGCCCAAGAGGGATCCCTCTTGGCAAGCAGGCACATATCTACAACAAACAACTTGGCGGGTACCGCTGGTGCGGGTGCCAAATACGGGTACGGGTATCTGTTTGGGCCAAAAAAAGCAGGCGGTACCCGGAAACGCAGTGGCTACCCAGGTACCAATTGCCATCTCTACACCAGTTAGCTTTCAGCTATGTACAGCATTGCCAAGCATGTTAAAAATTGGTGTGTCAAGTGACTCAAACCCGTGGACTCAACCTTAAGGATAATTTCTTTTTCTCCTCTTCAACTACAATGTCGACCAAAACCAAAGAGGACAAGCCTACTCACACCACAGTAAACCTGAAATCTCAAACTTCTGGCTCCAAAAGGAAGATCTCAGGAGCAAGAATTCCAATCCTCAAAGCACCGGGTTTGGACTCAAATTATCTCACTGGAAGAAAGTTGTGCTGCAAGTACTCAAGTTGGCAAAGGTAAAACATTTTCTGACCAATGTGGCCGCACACCTTTGGAAACCCACCTGGGAAGAAGATAACAATGTGATCTGCACCGTTCTGGTGCAAATCATTGATGAGGCTAACCTTTTTCACCTCTCCCAAAAGGACACCACCTTGAAAATATGAAACAATCTCTTCCATGCCCATCAAGATTCTTTGACCAGTGGTCGGTTCTATTGGATCCAAAAACTTGTCAACCCTTGAATGGAGGGCAATGACATAAACTCCCACATTGACTAACTGGCAAACTCGTACAAGCGTCTAAACTCCCTTGTCACTCCGGAAAAACCCCTTACTCCGGACAATGTCCATAACGCCGCCTTACTCAGCTTGATTCCCCCCGACCGGCTCCGTTTGTGTATCAGCACTCATGAACAAGGAGGGGGTGAAGATGGAAACAATTGTCTCCGCTCTAAAGAACAAAGTCATCTATTGTGAATCTCAAGGAGATATCATCTCCGTTGTGGTAGACAGAAAGGTTCCACTACATCAAAAATAAAAAAAATCTTTATTTCTCTTTTTTCTTACATACTATTCATCAGGAATCGCGGACTATGGCGCAAGGATAGGACTCTAAAGGACTAGATGCTAAACTTGCAGATTACATATACATCACAGGCTACATATATATCCAACCTCCTATTACAACCTCACATTTACATATACAACCCAGCTGCAGGACAGCTACACATACTCATTTACACTCACCAGGGGGGAAAGTGTGGCACTCCCTGGAGAGTGCCAGACCGTATGTTCCTTTGGGAAGACTGTCTGATGTCAAATTTGTGAGCATGTGGGATTTAGGCTTCAAATATGTTGACCTTATGTTCAACTCAGGCTGATCTTTGATCCACTCCATGGTGAACATTTTGGTAATTGAGTTGAGGGTACCCCCACTTGATGCCTGGTACACCCTGGTATTCTACACTTAGTGGTGTGTTTCAGGAATCAATTTGAGACCCCCTCCACTCAATTAATGGGTTGTAAAGTCATTGAGTGGAGATTCCCTCCACTTGATGACTGTTGGACAACCATTGATTGGAGGTTGTGTCCACTCAATGACCATATCTAAATTACCAGCCACCAAGTGGATACATCCTCCACTCAATGACTGGTTTTTAATGTCATTGAGTGGAGGGATTCTCCACTCGAAGACTGGTGTGTATACTGACTGTTGAGTGGGGGGGTTCCTTACTCGGTGACTGGTTCTACTGGCCATTGAGTGGAGACACCCTCCACTTGATCACAGCTCACTAGGATGGGAAAATCCCAGAGCATTGACCAGTACTGCATGTTGGTCATTGAGCCGGGCCTCTCCCAGCTTTAAGGACTGTATTTACTGTACTCAGCGCGGGGAAAGTCCCGGCTTGATGGACAGTATGTACTATCCATCCTGCTGCACTTTTCCAAGCTGAGTGGCCAGTGTAGGCTGCCTACCGCGCTCGGAAAGGCTGACTAGATGACCAGCATTTGCTGGTCATTGGGCCAGGGCTTCTCGCTGGATGACCAGTATCTACTGGTCATCGGATTTGAGCTCGGAGAGGCTGCAGATCGATGACCAGGGCATGATGCCTGTCAAGCGCGGCCTCTCTGAACTCGATGGCCAGTTTGTGTTGGCCATCCAGTCGGAGAAGCCCTGGTCCGATGACCAGCACCTATTGGTCATCGTTCTGGGCCTGTCTGAGCTTGGTGAGCAGCCTGTACTGTCCACCAACCTCGGAAAAGCCAAGCTGAATGAACAGTATTTAGTGTACTGTTCATGGAGTTGGGGCTTTCCCAGCTCAATGACCAGCAAATAAAGGTCATCGAGCCCGTGTAAACAAGCAACTCGCCAATGTCCACCCTGATGTTCGGCCGAACATGACAGTGGACATAGCGACAAAAAAAAAACACGCTCCCCGGGGACACCCGGGGATACAGAGCTGATCCCTGTTGCCCCGCTGCCACCGTAGTTGACTTGTGCCCAGATTGAAACTCCTGGAACACAAGCTTTTTTGGTGATTTGCTACACATATGAACACCATTTTTGCCACTACAAAATGATGATGATTTTGATTGTTCTGGATTCAGCAGGTCAAAAGAGCATCATTCTTATCTTACACCTGGTGCTAATAATTACCATGTGATAAGAGCAATCAACCCCATTTTGTTGCACAATGGCCACGGACATAATGGTAGGTGTGATGAAGGTATGCTACCTGGAGGAAAAAATTGCCCAAAACAGTCAGGCAAAAGGTGTGAAGATGATCAATCTACAAGACAAACGGTATGACCCTGCATGCTGAGATGTGTGTGGACATTTCAGAGTTGAATTTTCACCTCAGAGTTCAGACCAGCTATTGAAATCTTTCTCCTGCTGGTTCCAGGATCATCAAAATATTGATGCATCTATTGATATCCACCAATCTGCCCCCTTCCCTCTGTGAAGCTTAATAATTTTAACCTCTAGCTGCTACATTTTTCAGTCAGATGGAGGTCAAGTGAAGGAAAATTGTGCAATGTGTATTCACATACAAAAGGTGCATGGACCCATATGAACAGCTGACCGTATGGCAAACTTTAGCCTGCATAAGTGGACCATCACTTGGTAAACATTGTTGGTGAAAAGGCCTCTTTGATTGTTCACATTTCATATTACAGGGAGGGAAGACAGGTTTCAGAGGTTTTCCCAGCTTTGACACTGTGTTATACTCAAAAAAGAGAAATTTAATTTTACATAACTTTCCTCCCAATTGATGAAGGGAACAGGCATGGCAGAAATATCCCACAAGGATTAATCTACCAGTTAACTGAGTCTTTGCGGTTGCTATAATTTACAGCTATCTTTCATTATGTGATTTTATGTGGGTTTTGATTGAAAAAAATCAGCCCTGAAAAATCTTCCTTCTCACTTGGTCAAGGATATCTTTGAGCATCAGGATAGTTACATTCTTGGCAAAACATGTTGTGAATTGAAGCTCACATCCTGGATTTTGTTTGATATGAACCAAACAGAAAATTTCAACTAAGATATTTCCATGTGTTGGAATTGAGTTACAGATCATCCCGCAACCACTTCACCTACAGTTACACATCTGTTGGGAAGAAAATTGAACAAAGAGTTGCGACTCACATCTAACTCACATCAGACCATTTGACTGACAGAATTACGGCCTGGCACTCTCCAGAGAGTGCCACACTTTCCCCCCTGGTGACTGCATAGTATATAAATAAATTCTAAACTAGTGGATTTTCACAACTGACAGCTGCAGGTGACATCATAGAAGTACCACATTAAATCCCTCATGTTCTGACCAATCATAGTCACTCATTCAGATGTTTGTACCTTCTACATGTCATGTACATTTCCAACCAACCAGATTCACTCATTCAACTTCTCCTGCAGCTAAAACACCTCATTCAGGGGCTTCCTTGTAGCTAAGTTCCCTCACATTTGTCTATATAAGGAGCTCTCTTCCCCCCTCAGTTGTCTTTTCCTCAGTTCAGTACCCACCTGTCACATACCCCACAACATTACATACCATCCAAACCCTTTACACATTATAACAACCCTTACCAACTCAATAACAACTGAACTCACTCTCATATTCTCATATCTCTCACCTCAGTTCATTACTCACCAATTACAGTCACCCCAACATTTACATAAACAACCTTACATATACTCAACAACCTACATACATAATAACCCTTACAATAAAAATATCAACAAATTATTCAGTGTCATCAACAAGCTCATCTTGAACCAACCAATCCTATCACTTCATTAAAACTTGCCAAGCTTACCTTGGTGGGTCTTGTTATCTGATAGTATAGAAGGGCAGAGTTTGCACCTCCATCATCCCCTTCTACATTCAGCAAAAGGTTCTCAGGAACACTTTTGAGTCTTACACCATATCTTCTACAAAGGCAACCCCTTCCTCAAAACTGAATCCCCCGTCCAACACATCAAAGCCTCCTCGGAGCAAATCCTCAAAGAAACCTTGCTGATGCCCTCTCTGCAACAGCAACTTGCATGACCTCAATTCATGCAACAACACTCGGAAGCTCATTGCGGAGCACAAGGCAGCTCAAAAAGCACATTGGGAGGCCTCTCCGGTGACAAGACAGTCAAGTCTCTCGTGGTCCCTGCCCTCCACAAACCTCTCCTCTCAGTGGCGGCCATGTGCAATAGAGATGGCCTCAGTGCACCTGGGTACCTGGTTGTTGTTTCCAAAAAACAGACCATTGGTTACACACCTGGCAGCACCTGACAGGATACTGGCGGTACCAGGGGTACCTCCAATCCTTCCGTTGATGCTCAAGCATTTCCTGATTTTGAGCTACGGTTTTCTTCCTCTCAGTCACTTTGGCCGCTGCTTTCAATAGGTTTGTTCTCTGGTTAAAGGCTAGGTTGAGAGGAAACTATTGAAGGCGCATGCAAGGAGTTGAGTTGGGTTTGGTTGTGTTTGGGTGGCATCAGCAGGGCTGGCTGGTGTGGCCCGGTGGTCAGGGGTGATGGTGGTGGATTGGCTCCAAGACACTGTTAGTTTCTCAAAGGAATCCGCCCCTTGTGACGGTGGCTGGCGGTGGTGGTGGCGACAGCAATTGCAGGGTGGTTGGTGGTGGGCAGTGGTTTGCTCTGGATGGCAGGCAGACATCCGTCCGTGCGGGCTTCCCCAAGCTCCACTGAGCACGTTCTGCGTGCACAGATGTCTCCATCTGCGGCGGCAGGAGCCCCAACCCAAACCCCACCCCACACGCAACAGTGGGCCAATACACTAACATTGTCTGTTAGTGTAGTGTATTTTAGCCAAAAACAGCTAACAATAACAACATTTTCTGTTATCATGTTTTTTGTGTTGCTAACAATACAGGAACTTGCCCAGGAAATAGTGATGGATAACAGCAATAAATGTTATTGTATCCTGTTAGTAGCAATAAAAGGCCTGTTATTTCCTGTTATTATTAGTATGGATAATTGTATCTCAGATAACAAATAAAATGAATTTGGGAGTCAATAAAATGGCTAAACTAACAGTTATTTTCCAATAAAGTTAGTGTAGTGCAGTTGCCCATTGCTGGGCCACACAGGTGAACTGGGGAGGTACCTGGATGGGTACCCGGTGTGAGAATAAAGGCTGGTTGGTGGGTAGAAAAGTCCACTAGCCGCCTTCCTCAAGAATAGATCTGTCCAGGCTGAGTGATTATTGGTTTCTCAGCTCCGCACTGCTAATTTCCGCTAGCCTTCAGCACTCCTCAACAAGCCTGATCTATAGCATCATAATCCGCAAGTGAATAAAGCTCCGCACTTTGCAAGCAAAAGATAAGGTCAAGTAAAACTCTTCTACTACTCTAGTACATCTGTAAGTGTAAGTACAATGATGAGTAGTAAGTAAGATGATGGAAAAGAAAAGAAAAGAGAAGAGAAACAGTGAACCTCCCCCCCCCCCCCCCCTTCCTTCCCTCCATGCAATTTGCTGTTCCCACCTGATCCCGCACTAGTCCGTCAGCTCCGCCCGCTTTCCCGCACATCATTGTCCCAGACTACGCTCCTCTCCAACGCTTGACCTCCCACGCCCTCTGTCTAGCCCCTGTCAGTCAGTCTCTCGCCACCACCTCCGCCCCAGTTCCACCCGCTTTGGCTTCCTTGGCTCACCTGCTGATGCACCGCTGCTACCATTCCAAGAGTGTAGTCCGCCGCAGTCCAGCCCTGTCTTTCTGCTCTGGTCCAACTATCCAATCCAAAATCTGCAATCTGTGATCTGTGCATTCCATCCGCGCGCAACTTTCTGTAAGCTTTCTTAGTGTGCTTTCTGACATCATCCTCAGCGCTTATGTCACCGGAATGCACTCTGCACTCAGCCGCTCTGTGCATTCCCGCCCACGCCATCTTCAAGTGGAAATTCTACCACACCTGCCTATGTATATAAATCACCACACCGGTTAGCCCAAAATAGAGGTACTTGTACCTGGACACAGCACTCACGGGCGGGTGCAGCCGGTGCGCAGCCATATTCTTTAACTGGGGACCTCTGGCAGGGCGGGTGCACCGGTGGTACACCCGGGTGTGGTCAGTTTTTTACCCCCAAAGCAGGCACCTGGTACCTCTGGGCTGGTGCGCCGGCGCACCAGGGGGTACCAGGTACCCCCAAACTGGTACTGTGAGGCCATCTCTAATGTGTAACAAAGGTCTTATGGTTGTGTTCAAAAAAACCACGTGTGACTTCTTTACCACCACATTGTCTCAGATCACTGGTCATCTTGCGGGGAGAGGCTATAGGTGAGGCAATCTCTATTACCTGCGATCTGAGCCTGTAAGCTCAAATTCTTCCCCTATCTCTATCTCAAAAACCCGCAGACAGCTCCCTTATGGCCCATCATCTTTGTTTCTCCCACATTGTCTTAAAATCTCTGAAATCTTTCCTGAAACTCCACAGAATCAGGCCAACAGTTATGAACAAACTAGATTTCTAACGCTGTCCGATATGTGTGCAAACCAAAATGCCTTGGAAAGCCTTCAAGTCTTGTTCCTCTCACCGCTCCTCTCTCCCTGGCCAAATCATCCACTCTGACGCGGGGTCGTATGAGATTACCTCGAGGGAGGGATATAAGTATTTTGTAACATTTATTGACAATTTTTCCAAGTTTCTATCTGTTTATCCCATGAAATCAAAGAGAAATTTGTTTTTGTGTTTCAAAATATTTTGTGCATTTTTTGAGAGAACCGGTGCACACAAGATCCTGTCATTAAGGACGGACAAGAGCGGTGAATACCTTTCAAACGGGTTCTCTTCCTATCTCTCTCAGGCAGACATCTAACTTAACTAAGTCCCTCTCTTTGTGGAGGGGGGACGCCGTCCCGCAGGGACCCTCCAAAGGAAAGAAATGTGCACGAAGCACTGCCAGCATGATTGGCTGGGTTGAGGTTATCCCAGTTAAACTGGGATGAACTCAACCAATTTAAACTTGGTTGATCTCAACTGATGAAATATAAATCCAAGGGACCCCCCTTGGTTTTGTATTTCATTGGATGAGATCACCCCATTCTAAATTGGTTGAGTGCATCCCAGTTAAACTGGGATGACTTCATCCCAGCCAAATATGCTGGCAGTGAAGTGCACCCCGCGGCCTGAGAGAATCAGGAACTTGGCCTTTTTCAATCCTGTGTAGCTTCACCCAACAATGCAGGAGCTACGCTTCGCTACAAAAAGCGGCGCTTTTTTGTAGCGAAGCGCAAAACCGCTACTCCAGACCCAGAGTAGCGTTAGCGCAAGCGGCAAACCGCTACTTAAAGCGGTAGCAAAGCGCTAGGCCCGCTACTGTAGATTAAGGATGCGTGTAGCGCAGCGATTTTTTATTGCTTTTGCTACAGTTTAGCGCAGCGAAAGCGAAATAGCGCCCACGGTGCGCTATTCGCCGCTATCAGCGCCAAGTAACGCCAACAGCGCAGCGGGCGCACCCGCTTTTCAGCGCCAAGCGCAGCTATTTTGGTGGTTACCGCAGAAACTCACCCACAGGCCCAACCAACCAAGAATATTACATAAATGCTGTAAACCTTGGCAGTGTCATCAGAATCACCCTGCCCGTGCACTTCTGCCCTCTCTTTAGCTTTGACATGTCTAGCCGACAAGACACCCCAGAGAACCCAAAGGACTTCGAGATACATGAAGTTGGCAACAATACTCCTTCCATCCCAACAGGCGCCATCCAACAATCTGCTCGAAAAAGGACTATCATTATTACTCCGGGCTTTATTCCAACTCAATCTTACTCCAGGCGAGCCCTCAAAAGCAATGTCCCACCCAAGCCTAAGACTTGAACTTTGACTGCAGGCTCAGCTTTGAATGACCAGTCCTCTCAGGTAAGTCAGTTTTAATTTGAATTGTGACTGGCAGTTGAATTATGCAATAATTTACTAATGTTGTATTTATTTCTCAATGGAATTCAGGAGCAGATCAGTTCAACCCAAGAATCCGCTGAGCCTGTCACGTCAGATAGATTGTACAATGTCCTGAAAGACTTGGATGAAGAGAACGCCAAGGCCGCAGCACGCTCAATGGATGCCAAGGCCAAGAAGAAGCTTGGCCCTTGCAAGGACGGCACTGATAGTGTCCTCCTATATTTCTCACAGGTGGAGAACACTACGACTTACGCTTGTTCCTGGTGTCCAAAAGTGGTGAAGGCTTCAAATTCTTCTTATTACAACCTTAAGATTCATTGCGATGGATCTAACATAAAACAAAAGATTCAAGCGGCTTGTAACGGCCGACATAAAGCGATTAAAGCTGGTGCTAAACTGCCTCCAACTGCTGCTCAGACTGATGCCAAAGATAAAACAGAGGCAAGCAAGAAAACTGGTAACACAATTGCCGCATACACGACCAAGGGGTGCTTTGACAACAACACATTCAATAAAATTATGGTATTCTGGCTCATCCAACACTTGCTCCCATGGATTTGCTTTGAAGACCAAACCCTTTGAATAACGTTTGACTACCTTAATTCTCACACCAGGCTAAACTCGCAAACCTGGGCAGCAAAAACCGCACATAGTCTTTATCTTTCTCTTCAGTGGGGGTTTTTGGCGGATATCATGGTTAGTTCAAACTTGAATCCTAGTCCCAAGTAACTTGATCAATGAACTGACTACGATTCTGAATTTTTTAGGCGTCTGAATCAAAGCTTAGTTTGGTTTCCA
This sequence comes from Puccinia triticina, assembly GCF_026914185.1. Lineage (NCBI taxonomy): Eukaryota > Fungi > Basidiomycota > Pucciniomycetes > Pucciniales > Pucciniaceae > Puccinia > Puccinia triticina. The sequence goes on from NC_070569.1 coordinate 5,444,715, forward strand.
ATGTGTGGACAACCAAGGGCGGACACAAAGCTTTTTTGGGCATATCTGTCTGCTACATTACAAAAGATTGGGAGTATTGTTTCCAACACTTGTCAATCAAGTACATTTCTTGGAACCACAATGGCAAGTTTCTTGCAGCACCGTTTTCCAGGGTTCTCACTAAGAACAAACTTCATGACAAGATAAGTAATCATATTACTCTCGGTTCTTGGCTCTCTTTTCACTAAGCTTACTTTATCTTGTTTTTTGTTTGGTTTACATCCTTGCGAATACGACAGACTCGGGCTCCAATAACTTTAAAATGGTTAAGGAGCTATGCAATTTGATTGAGCAGCACGACGGAACAATCTGGGATCCTTCAGTGAACCATCTTCAATGTTTTTGCCATGTTATTGCTCTCGTTTGCGGCGCCGGCCTCGCAGCAATAAAGCTATCCACCTCCGAAGGCCCAAAATCAAGAAAACCTGACAGCTTACCAGTCCTTGAAACTATCACCAAAGAAGGAGAGATGATCGATGATGGGGTTCAGGTTTCCAAAGACAAGGTTCAATCAGATTTGGATGAAGGGTCTGTGAACGATTCTGAAGACGATTCCAAGGCCACAGTTCCTGTTAAGACTAAGGCCCCGTTTGGCTGCCGCGTTATACGTCATAAATGGTCGAATTTATGACGCGCGACCCCCGGGGGTTTCAAAGTTTTGGTGGCAACGGGGGGCGAACTTTGGGTCGCGGCGTCATAAATTCAACCATTTATGATGTATACCGCGGCAGCCAAACGGGGCCTAAAGGAAAGTATGCTGATAGTGGTATCGGATTGACTTTGAAAAAGGTTAGTATTAGTTGGCTATATCCTGTATCACACATGTTGCACTGTACAGAATCTGGAATCCATGATGCTACAACTCTGATTACAGCTCAACAAGAGGTGTTGAGGATGGGAAAAAATAGTAGAAAGATAGGGACAGCTTGGGCTGTCCCAGGAATGTAAACAATTTAAAAAATGGTTCAGAGGCTCATGAGGGAGATTGATTCTAAAAAAGTCCCCACCAAAAGTCATAATCACCAGGGGAGTTTACTAGGCACTTGTTTACGAGTGCCATTGCATATGTGCTTGCAGAGAGCTGGTCCAAAGTTGGTTGTATTGTGGTTGTATGATATGTGCATATGATAACGCAAGGCAACCTGAACCAAAATGGAATCACACTCAAAGATTCATATAACACTTTGGCAAAAGGAATATTGAAACATTGGTGAAAACAAGCTGCACTCAATGAAATACCTATTTGAATGTAGATCATCAAAGTTTATCGGGTACAATGCCCAACTGATCGTAGAGCAATATATCCATATCCAGGTTATGTAGGATATCTTTTTTTATGCTTTTCACTTGAAATATTGCCCGAGTATGTACAATAACAAGGGCCCTCATCCAGACAAATAAAAAGTTTTTAGTTAGATATCCACAAAATATTGCAGTCTATCCAAAGTAATCACAAATTTGGTTTTGTTGTGTTGCACAAAACACATCATCAATAGCGCAAAAAAACACACCAACAGGCTGACCTTATAAAATCTGCTAGGCTCGGGACACACATACTGTTGCATGTGTTTCAAGCTTGCTGCATGAAAAACCAGATTGAAGAGATGGATTTTCCTTCTCCAAACGTAAGATGATGGAATTGATATCTCACCAGAACTTTGTGCATCTCCACCTACATACATTCTGAACTATTTTTATGGTTATACACTGCCAGGGGAAACCCAAACATTGATGTTGGTTCATGTGGGCAATAAAACATTTGACACTGTCCTGGTTTCTGATTCCACCTCGCTTCGCAGTTTGATTTCTCTTTGACATTATTTGACAGGAATTAATAACAAATTATTTGACAGGAATTAATAACAAACGTACTATGTCTCGGTCAATTTATAATACCTTTGCACCCCAACTCTTCATTTCCCTTCACTGAACTTCCCCAACAGGCATTCCTACAACGCGGAAGGAATCGAGTTCATGTGTGGTCCGCACCAAGGTTACAGTTTGGGGATCTCAGTCAATTGGAAAGTGAATTCCTTGGCCCATTACTAGGCCCGATCGGAAGCTGCTCAACGCCAATAACCAAAACCGGAATTGAGAACAACGAGCCATCTACCATCAAATTAAGAGCCTTTCTTTTCAGAAGAAACCGTGCAGCTCCTCAACTGAGGGGTTGCGTATTCAGTCTGGCTCAAAACAAGCAGCTTGTTCTGACGGCTTTCAGGCATGTGCAGGTCGATCTCTCCCCAATCTGGAATTATCAACCATCCGTCTTTTTCAATATTCCCCACACAGTTTCCAGAAACCAACCCACTCCCGATCTAGAAAACAATCAATCCTTTCAGACAACCGTCCAGGGATGCCAAACAACTTTGAAAGATCATCAACTCACGGCTCTGCAGTTTTTGGAGATGAATGAATCTACAGATGAAAACAGGATTTCGAACTTGTGGAACCACCCCGGCAAACTTGTGACAAAAAAAATCTCACACTACAAGAAAATGAAACGTTTACGTGTCGAGGATCAATTCTTGCGGACGACATGGGTTTGGGGAAAACATTAACCACCCTGGCATTTGTTTTATCAACCAGCGAAGCGGCCAGAAGTTTCCAGACCAGAAATATCGAACACCAGTCAGTTCAATCTGCGGCAACACTCGTTATTTGTCTCTTGGCGACCTTGTCCAACTGGAAAAACGAGATTGGAATCCACTTTAACAAGGGAGCTATACCCTACCAGGTCTTCCATGGGAGAGATCGAGGAGAGATTACGCGGGAAGCTCTAGTGTCATCTTTGGTTGTTTTGACAACTTACGAGATGGTTGGACCGACTGGAAACCCGCTACATACTAATCAGATCACAATTGAGTTGTTGGATATATGTTGGTTAAGAATTGTATTAGACGAAGCTCAGTAAGTTTCAAAACAATTCTCTATCTAATGGGTGTCAAAAAAAAATCCTGACTGTAAAAATTTGCAGTATGATTAGGAATCCAACTGCTAACCAAACAGTGAACATTCAGAAGCTGAAAACCAAGTTCTGCTTATGCCTCACTGGAACACCAATGCAGAATCGACTGACCGACCTCCAAAGCTTAATCACCCTCCTCAAGATTTCGCCATGGGATAAGGAATGGATCTGGAAGCAGCACCTCATCCCAGGAGTTAATGTTGGTGCAAGGGACGCAACTCAGACTTTGAACCGACTGATGGAGACCATTTGCTTGAGGAGGACAAAAGATGTTCTCTTGAATCTTCCTCAAAAGATAGAAAGAGGGATTGTGGTCAGAATGGATGCACCCTGGGAGGAAATCTCATGGGAATTTCATGAAACTTTTGTTCGGCTCTTTGGAAGACTTCGGGAATCTGGACAACTATGGGATTTGTCAGAATTCTTCAGACAGCTTACAATGATTCGACAATTCTGCAATCATCCAGTTTTTGCAATTTCAAATATCCAAATCCCTTGGACTCCACGATGGCAAGACTCCGGAAAACTGGTCCATCTTATGGAGAGCCTGAAGATTTTCTTGGCTGGTGATCGGGGAATTCCAAGACCCAAAGCTGTTGTATTTTCCAGCTTTGTTTCTTATCTCGAAATGTAAGCTATTTTTATATTTTCTCATGGATTGAAAAGATAATGGTCCATGGGTTTTATTCTTGAAAGAATTGAAAAGGTTCTCTCCGAAAGCAATATTTCTACAACAAAGGTGGAAGGGAGCTTGAGCATCAGAGAGCGTGATGAAAACCTTACTCAATTCCAATCAGATCCAAACTGTAACATCCTTCTGGGTTCAATTCAAGCAGCAGGGGTAGGGATTGATTTGAGGTGTGCTCAAAATGTATATCTTATGGTAAGTGTAAAAACTAAATTACAAAAAATTGTGTGATCTGATTTGGAATCTATATTTGAAAGGAACCCGCTTGGAATCCTGCAATGGAGGCTCAAGCTGTGGATCGTCTCTATCGTCTGGGGCAAGTTCATGAGGTCCATGTCTACCAATACTATGTACAAGGCACCCTGGAAATGAATATCCACCAGGTACAGAGGAGAAAAGGGGAATTGGCCTTGTACGTATTTCAATGATGTTCAGATAGGAATTTTTGAATTGATCTCTTTTTGGTTGGTGGGATTTGTTTTGATCGTTAGGCTAAGTGTACCATCACATGGGAATGAGGATTATGAATGTGCACAGTTGTTGATGAGTGAAATGACAAGTGCAAGTGTTATGGGGGGATGACTCACACAAAAAATTTTTCAACAATAGCAATTTGGAAAAATTGACTTCTGGCTTTGCATTGAGAAGTTTTTGTTCCAACTCAGACAAAGTAGCAACGTATTCAGGAGCATAGCAGTTTTTGGGTAAATTTCTCGGAACATCTTTGAATGGCAAATTCGAGCTAGACGCTTGGGAGTATTCTCGTTTGTGTTCCAGGTTGTAGGCTTTTACAAATTGTTGTCCTTTTGTATTTGTCATTTTGTTGATGTGAATGTTGTCCAACTGTGAGGCAAGCGTGCTGAACTTGGCCAAACGCCAAGGCAAGGGGATTTTGATGGCCTTTGTCTTGGAGGCTGACTCCGTCTCAGAAGAGCATTTGATGTCATCGAAAAGCTGCATCTCGGTTATTGAGATGGCCAGTTTTGAAAGAGTCTCCTGTCTGTGGTTTTGAAGCTGTATATGAACAAGAAAGATAAGGTTAAATAGAAATATGACCTTTTTCCCACAGAAAAACTCACTCGTAAGCGGAATTTCGACCTTTTTTCTGATCTCTTCTTTTTATCTCTGCTTTGAGGACAAAACCAACCCAATCGGAGACCATCCTTTTGTCCAAGAAACCAACGGTGCAGAATTCCAATGTGTAAAACTGTGTCTGAAGATTGGGCCGGATCAATGTAGAAAACCTTAAAAGCACCAAGTTTGTTTGCGTTCTGCCAATGTTTGAGGATGAATTTCGACAGTAGTTGGTTCCACTGGAATTCCCATGGTTGATCCCAGGCAAATGTCCAACCGGGAAACTTTGATTGGTTGAGGTCTTGGAGATAGATCGTCCTATAGATCGGTGGAATTTATTCAGTCACCTTCAAAGCTTCTGTGGGTGTAATAGTGTCAATTGGGTGTAGTAGAATAGAATCTGGTAATTCAGAGGCGGTATGAAGGTTGGCATCAGAGGGAGTGTTCTTCCATTCGTCAGATGGGATTTTCAGATTGAGTTGAAACAGGGTCCGAGTGAAAGAATAGATACTACGACTCAGGGGGGAATTTGAGCTGGGGAGGATTGTTGAGTAAAGTGAGTTGAGTTTACGGCCTCCAATAGGGGGCTTATGTTCAAAGTATGTTCCTCGAGACAATTTCATGATGATGGTTCTATGATGTTGGTGGGAAATAGTCTTTCGAGTTGAGGGGGGTGGGGAGGTTGGGGATTTGTCCTTAAATGCTTTCGACTGTGAGGACTTGAAGCTGGTAGCACATTGTTTGGGTACTATAGAGAAAGAGGCTTTGGAGGATACAATAAATTGAAAGGGAGCCTCTCATCACGTAATTCCATGCATGAAGGGGATCATTTTGATCGGAAAGGGTCCAAATATGTGGTTGAACAGCCTGGGGGGAAGGGGACGGTGGGTCCCCCCAAACGTACGCCCGTACATTTTTGTAACACATGTATGTAATGACAAGTCTGGCCGTGGGGATGAAAATGGATGGATTTTGATTTGAATTGGAGCATTTTTTGTGAAAACTGTTTACCAAAACGTACGCACGTACGTTTGGGTAGACAAGACTATCAATTTTTGACAGCTTAACCAAGTAAACAGAAAAAACTAGTCGGCAAACCAGGTCAATTTGACTTCAGAATTCAAAAAAACACAAATAGAAAACATGTATCTGATTGAATAGGGATAGTTCACTACAGGATGTTCCAACACCGGTGAGAAATCAATGCTTGTGATTGGTTGACAGAGGACGAAAACCAATATTAACCGTTTTTTGAACAGATGACAGTCTCTTATTCAATTTATTGATCGGACTGAGTTGGGGAAGTTTCAAAACATAATATCTGAGTCTGAGGGTAAAGTAGAAATATAGGAGGCATCCAGTGACAGCAGTAAAGGGAATAAAGAATTTTATTGTGTGAGATTGGTTGTAATAATCTGAAATCAATCCATGTGTTACGGTCTTCAGTTGAGGTTGAATTAGCAGTACATCCCCTATTGCAAAAATAATATTAATTTGATCTTTAAGGGTCAAAACTAACTTCTGAATGTATCCTCACTTAAAATAAAATGTCAAGACTCACATTTTGATAGTCACTTTTCCGAACCACTGATTTGTGGACAAGCTAGCCAGAGATTGAGACGCGGATAACAGGGCCTTGGAAATTGAAATGGATATGGGATCAGAAACATAAACAGGAGAATGATTGGGTTTAATTCCATACCTCGTCCAAACTTTCTCCTGCGAGCATCCCAGCATGCCTTCACATTTGGAACAGCTGATAGAGGAATTTGGAGGTCCTGTGCGCCACTATCCAACTTTCCTTGCATGACAATGTGTCCTTCCCAGTTTTGAGCATCACCTTTGTTGGTCTTGGATAAGTTATCGTGAAGAGGAGCGGGTTCAAGCGCTTCCAAGGTTTCATCCACCCAAGCCTGCTGATCTTGGAGCCATTTTAACTGAAGGGGAGTAAATGTTATAGTAGAATACATGTTTTTATTTGGCACGGTTGGGAATGAAGTGGTCTTGGGGATGATTCATTAACCTCAATCAGGCACTCTATTTATCTCAAGGAAATCATTTCAACCATGAACACATTTGGGACCTGGGTGCTAATTTCCAGGGACCAGTACCCTGAATCTTGATGAGGTATTTTTGCCTCTTTTTGAATCCAAAACATAATCAAGGATTTACAATGGAAATTTCATTTGAAAACCCTGACCAAACATTTGATAAACTGATGTCTTGCAGGGAAGATACATCAAAATTACTAAACCCCAAACACCCCAGAGCAGATGATCATTCCAGTTTCAAGGCATCATGATATTTTGGTTCCAAATATTCTATTATACTAAATTACACAGTTCAACAAAACACATGCTTGCATTTCTCTTACGTGTTTCTCAAAAAAGTGATACAATGTAACAAGTTGTGTCATCTCCCCAGGGATAATCAATGTAACCGATTTGAATATAAAAAAGTGTTATCAATTGAAATCTGAATCTCAACTTTCCCTTTAAGCTTCATTCTCCCAATCATCTTATTTATTGACTGTGAAATCGCCTCTCCATTCAAACACCACCATGTCATATAAACAGACGTATGTCTGTCATTGTGAATACTACTCGTGTAATACGGCAAACCATGAAGTGGACGGAATAGGAATAGTTCCTGGAAGGGTATTATCAAGGCAGGTTTATCAACAGCACCAAGCTAAGGAAGGCCAGAGGTTCGCAAGGGAAGGACAGGCAATTATTGATTTCCAAACAGTGGAAAATTTCCCAAGCCAAGTAAGGTGAAGTGCAGACCATATGGCTTCATTTGTTACCAGTGATTTGCTGATAATAAAATATGTTAGTCGGTTCCAACAACATCGAATTCAGATACAAGAGTTATGCAAAATCCAATTTTCTTAGAGGAAAAATTTTGCAAGCAGGTGATGATGCAGATGGCTAAGTCTGTATTCCATGGTAAAATGAGTAAAGATGCTGCCAAATCGTTTCTCAAATCAGCAGGCGATAATGTTTTACTTCTTGCAAAAATCTGGAGCTTGCTACATGGAATCACAATAGATCCAACCCCCATTGTAAAGCAAATTCCAATCACAAGGGATTCAGCTTTTCACTGACTTGGCCTTCAACCTCATCTGATCAGTCAGTTATGTTGCAAAAAATGCTTTGCACTCTATCCAATAAATTCTAAGCAGGAAAAATGTACAGAACTCTTTCTTTCAAAGTATCAGACATTTCAGAAGTGGACCAAATCTCAGGGTTCCGTCCCCCGTTGTGATCAAGATCTCTGGTGTATTGATTCACATGGTCAGAACAAAGCTATACAAACTTTCAATTACATGGCTATCAAATATTGGCTTAAGGATCAACTCTTAAACAAGAAATTTGAGACCTTGCTAGATTCTAGTTTGAATGCAGTTAACATGACTCCCGATCAGGCTATGGAAGATGTTTGGCATGGAAGAGTCTGGCAAGAATTTGCTAATGATGACACGGGATCAGGAATATTCACCCAAATCTCTGGAAATCTTGTCTTCAGCCTTTATCTTGACTGGTTCAATGCTGAAGGAACTTCAAATCTTGGAAAAAAAAAACTCAATAGGTGCAATTACCTTGGTCTGCCTGAACCTTCCACCAACTGAACGCTACAAAGTTGAAAACATATACCTTTTTGGGATTATTCCTGGCCCAAAAGAGCCAAGGCTTGAAGAGATCAACCATCTTCTCAGGCCTTTGGTCGAAGAGCTTAAAATATTTTGGTCAACTGGTCATTTCTTCAAATCAACAGCCTCTCATCCAAACGGCCGTATTATCAGAGTTGCCATATTTCCGCTCATTGCTGACCTTCCAGCCATTCGGAAGACAGCTGGTTTTGGAAGCCACAAAGCAACTCTATTCTGCTCATTTTGCCTTTTGGACAGGAAACAAATTGAAGAAACCAATATCTCTAAGTTTCCGCCTCGTAATCATGCCAATCACCTTTAACATGCATCTGAATGGTTGGGAACAGCAAACCGCTCTGAAAGAGATGCTTTGGTGAAACAGAATGGGGCACGTTGGAGTGTGCTTAATGAACTCCAATACTGGAAGCCTGTTGAATTCTGCTCCATTGAGTTGATGCATGCACTAATTCTTGGTGATCTAAAGGACCATAGTATGCGTTTCTTCTCATTACCAACAGTTGGTAAAATGCTTCAAAAGATGCAAGAGAAGGACGAAGAGCGGCAGAACGATAAATCTTACACTGATCTACCATACACAGAAAAACACGGTCCAAAACCAAAGGACTACCTAAACAAGGGCAAGGGCAAGAGAAAACGTGATACAAGTGAGGAGATCTCAACCAACAACAGACCAAACAAACGTATCTTCAAGCTCAATACAGATGCACCCACCAGCTCACGTACTGCAGCCAAGGAATCAAGTTCTAGTCAAACCAAAACATCATCCAGCTCAATTTCCAAAAGTGGAAGATCAGCCAACTCAGAAACAATTTCTACTCACTCCTACAAACTTCGGCGCAGGAAGCAAACCTTGTATGAAATGAGTGAACATCACTCAACTGGCTCTGAAGATGGGTCTTCTGATGATAGCAATAAAACTGCTAAGGGGGTCCAGAGAACTTCTTTGGTAGAGAAGGAACCTGGGGAACAGAAAAATACGCCCAAACTAACTCCAGAAGAGCTTGATGTTGTGAGGAGAACAATCATGCACACCAATGTGCCTTCTTGGATTGATCGTGTGCCACGTAATTTGGGTGCAGCTACCCATGGATCATTGAAGGCTGCTGAATGGTTGATATTGTACAAAGTATATTATCCTATTCATTGATACCGCTATGGACAAGACCTGACACTGGAATTGAAGATCATGAAGAGAAATCACAAGTTTCCTCCCTCCTTCAATCAACCACCTTGTTAGCCAAAATTACCCAATTTCTGACTCTTCCCAAGATTAAACCACGTGATCTAGGGGGGCTAGATTCACTTTTATTGAGCTATCGTAAATGCTTGCAGTATAACTGGCCCAAAGAACCCACAACACCCAACCTGCACCTGACACAACATTACTCTGATGTTATCCGGAGATTTGGTCCACCTCGATCTACCGCTGCATGGGCCCAAGAAAGGGTGAATGGAATTCTGCAGAAGCTCCCAACTAATCATCACCCTGGTGAGTGCTTTGAAATTTCTTACGTTTGGCAAGAAAATATGCATTCTAACTTATAATTTTTCAGAACAAATTCCAAAGACATTGATGAAACAATGGCATATCAATTCAAGCTTTCAACTCCTCCTGAATAGCGAAAAACAACATCAAAATTGTGCTGGTGCTGAATCCACAAGCAAAAACAAGGCCACTGAATTTGAGCTTGATAAGCCACTCTTCACAAAATGGAAACGTGCAGTTTTGGGTAAAGCATCCTCAAGGGGGAATCTGGGAAACAATCAACCCAACCTGAGCCCAAATGTTGATTTTGCTGATGGCTTTGAAATCAATGGGAAACACTTCACCACATCTATTAAACATAAAGGAAATGGAATGGTGGAGTTTTTCTTGGGCCCTGACCAAAGGTTTGGCGAAATAGAGAAGATTTTTGTATCAGCACAAACACCTGAAAAAACCTGGGTTATTGTAAAACCTTTCAAGGAGATACAAAGGACTGAAGATCCATACCAAGAATATCCGGATCTTAACTGCCGTTTGGTTCAAACTGATCACGAGTTTGTGGCAATTGTCAGCACTGAGGCAATAATAGGGCATGTTGCAACACTCAAGCATCAACGCGGCACATTTGGAATTTTGGTGGAAACAATGAGTGCTGTAGGATTAGGAACATCAGTAAGCAAATATCAAACCTTATAGCCTTGATACAATAATAAGTCTGAATTCTTTGATATTCCATGTAGGGTTGGGAGAGCCTTGGAGATACGTAGAAAAATGGTGTGCTTGAAAGGGGGGTTCCAAATAGTCATCTGTCTCTCTTCAAAGGGAAGCCACAATATATCGTATTTTAATGAGATTACATATCTAAGAATGCAGTGTTGTTGCACATTTTTCCAAGTCAAATTTGTTCAATATCAGGATGGCATTTGTACTTGTACCCACACTGTTTCCCCCCAGTTCCCCACAAAATGATTCTCATTGCTTTATCCTTTGCCTGTTTCTCCAAAAAGCCAGAGTTTGAGATTAAGAGTTCTTTATACTAGCTTTCTCTTTCTAGTCATGCAAAACCATCAAACCGATAACCCTACTGGATCAAATGATGATGAAATAGTTCAAAGGGTCCCAGCTGAAGAAAACTCTATTAATGCTTCCCAAGGAGCTTTGTCCAAAGATGAAGATACAATTTCCTCTGTTCTTTGTGATCTACTTCCTAAGTTCCAAAATCAGGCAAGCTCAACCCCAATGGAAACTGACCAAAGCGGAACAGCTCATGGTTGGTTAGATATGTTTATTCCATTTGAATTCAAGTGCTTATAGGTGATTTGTTAACTGCTGCCAGGAGAACCTTCAAATACGAGCAAACCAGCACCACTTCCCAAAGAGCCAAGACTATCCGCCAAGTTTCTTGCGACACAAGCGCGTTTGGATAGGTCTGAAGCTGAGGGTGCCTCTGAGAGAAAACGAGCCAAACGTTGAGTGAGGGGAATGGCTCAGAAGAATACAACTGTTGAGCATTACGATGCATACCCACGGAATGTTCAATTCTTCATCAAGTATTTTCTTGGTAGTCCAGACAAGCCCCAAGATTATCCTCCTCCGCCATCAGAACAGGAGAAGGATGCACGCTACTGGATCAAAAGACGCTCTGAATTAATTATGAAGAAACTCGATGATGTTCGCCAAGCTCTTTCTGAAAAAACAGTTGCGGAACAGGATTACTTTGTTTCCCGTGCCGAATCTGAAATCCGGAAAAAAATGCAACTGCCAGCATTCACTCCTGCTCGTCAATCAAGTGAACTTTGAGGCAGTAGGGCTATCTCTGCGCAAACTAAGGGGGACGTTGAGAGGGAATTGGCTCTAGCTGGAATATCAAGGATGACTTTTGATTGGACGGTTAACTCAAAGGAAGAATCTCCGTGGAACTCCGCAGTTGTCGAAGTAATGGGACGGAAATCGGTGGAATGGCTTTGTTTGTCAGTTCAAATAACCGAGGAGAAGGCCATCCAAGCCCCTGCCATCATTAACCGCTGGCTCCAGGGTAAATGTCGTGAAATCCAGAAGTATCGTAGCATTGATGTTAACACCTACACCACCCAGAAGAAGGCGAAGTTAACTCAAGCACAGTATACCAGATGGCGCAAAAAAGTGAGTTTATTTCTTCAAAATGAACTATCTGGGAGATAGGAAGCTGAATTGAAATGTTCTGTGGTGGTCTGATTTACTTTTAAGATTCGTGAAAACAGACGCTCAATGGCTGAAAAGCTTTATCCTGAGAATCATCAGTTACTGGTGGTGCTTTCAGAGAAGGATGTTGGGTCCGATATTGAAGACGCTCCCAATTCCGCGAACCCGGTTCAAAGTATTCCCGATTGGAGGAGCGACTCACTCACTAGCATCTTGCACTACTTTGACCGGATGGTGATTGCTCAAGCTCAGCACCATAAAACCAAATCAGTCAATGACGAAGTCTATGGACGTTCAAGCTCAACTTTTTCTCGAACAAAGGGGATCAACCAAGTTCCACGCAATTTGCCTGTCGACTCATACAGTAAGACTTGGTGGGATGGTTTGTCTAAATTCGAGCGAGATACGGTATTGGAAGTTCCTACCCTTGGTCTGAAGGATATAGAAAAGGCTCTAGAGAAGATGATGTCAAAAAGCCTTCCCCGCACTGGAACCGGACCGTCCCAAGGATCAAGCAAACAACCGACTTTATCTGCAACGCCGGCAAACCCAAACACCGGCTCAACTCCTGCTCAACCTGGTCCAAGTGGAGCTGGCTCGATGCATGTAGATTAGCTTGTAATTCTTTCTATTATGTTTTATTTATCGGTGAGGATGATTTTTATAAGACATAAGCGGAACCAATGGTTTTTCCCCCAATATTCACTCCTATTCACTTTCCCAATTGAGCTATAAATTGTGTTACCAGTTTATTAGGATTATATGGTGTTTTTGACTGATCTTACAACATGATTTTTCCCTGATTCACATGATCTTGTTTTGAACCAAAACGTACGCGCGTACGTTTGGTTAACAGAATTTATGTAATGTGAAAAATTTGTTGGAATTTGAGTTCTGACATGAGAGTAGTACACACATGAAATTCATGTGGCACTGGAACCAAACGTACGCGCGTACGTTTTGGTAGACATGTATATGTATTGCTGAATCCCTGGTTATCCCGGAATTCTGATGGACTTGTCCAAGACTTCCAACCTATCTAACACTGCCTCAGGAATTGTTTTGAACCAATGAATGCAAAGGTCCTTATCACCTCCTGCATACAATTTTTTAAGGCATGTGCACCTTTTGGTGTATAAGATGTGGTATCCAAGATTAGCTCTTCTGGCAATGCCAGAAAAAAATTCCCGCTAACAAAGTCAGAAAAAAGTGAGCCTGTGTTTTAAAGTTCAACCAACTGTTGGAAAATGGATTATATCATCTGGAGCAAAGCGCACATCATCTTAGATCCATCATGTTTATCCTTTCATGCCCAAACAAAACGTCATTACTCATAGGAAAAAGGATAGATTATGGGTGCACAAAGGAAAAAAATTGAATTAACTGCTGCGCATTCAAAACATTTGGAAAGTGTTCCAATTTTCATAAATACAGCCCCCCCTGTGCTCCTCTCCTCCCCTTCCAACCAAATTCGAAAATTTTCATTTCTTCCCATCCAAGAAAACTGTTCCAGCCAACCCACGTTCCTCCACCAACCAACCAAACCAGAAGATCCGAACATGAGTGACTCATCATCAAGTAGTGGAAGCTCTGCCGATGAACAGAAAATTCTAGATACTCTACCTCACATTGCAGCTGGGACTCCTCCCCCATGTATAATTCTTATCATTAACGCTTGACCAATGAACACGTCCTGACTATCCTATTTTGTTTACACAGCCCTAGATTCCCTTGAGAAGAATTTCCCTGGTTCCACCTTGTCGCTTCCTCCAGCACATCCAGCCCCTTCATTTCAAGAATTTGCCATGAACGCCAGTGGCGGTTACTCATCCGCCCAACTCAGCCCCAATGAACCAATCCTGAACACTGAAATTCAACAGATCACGGAAGAAGATTTTAACCGCACAATGACTGCTGCCAAGCAGGCTACGAAAACGCTTTCGAGTCTAAAACTACCAAAGAGTATGAAGGAGATTGTTAATTCACTTGAAAAGAAAATTCTTAGTACCAAGCGAAGTGAGTCACAAATATGCACACTGTATATTGTATAATAAGTAATTCACCAAAATAACACAAAAAACTTTGATTTCAGCATGGGAAGAGACTGGAACTCTTGCCGATGAAGAAGATATCAAGATCCATCAAATACCTGTTAAGGGTTCCTCACCTTCAACCACCCAAGCTTCGAAAAAGCCCCAAAAGAAAAGGGAAAAGAAGAAATCTTCCCTCAAGCCAGTCAATTTGTTAAACAAGAAGAACAGTTCCTCTAAATTAACAATCAACAATACACCCTTAGCGCCCTTTGTCATGTTGCAGACTGCTTCTTCTGGTGACGGAGTACCGGAATCCATATTGCCAAGCAAGAAACAAACGAACACGGACCAGGGTGATCAAGCAGCTCCTACCCCGGATCTCAACCCCCAGTTAAAGCCAGTCCAATCAACATTGTCTTCAACTGGCCAAGTCGTGGCCTCAACCAATTTCCCACCTCAGACCTGCCCTCTGCCGACTCAGACTACGGTTTCAACTGCGAGCCCCCCAGTTCCTAGACCCAACGAAAACCCAGATAGCAATCGCTCTTTTCCTGACCCAATGGACACCCCTCAGGTGGAGGATCCACAAAATCAAGATCCTTCAAATCGAACTCCAAATGTCAGTCATGAATTAGTTCCAGTTGCGGCGCAATGTACCAGTTCTAGCAACCATCCACCCAGCGCCAATCACGATAACCATACTTCTCAGTTTGGAAACATCAACATTACCATTATCAAGTCACTCGATGTACGAATAAAGGTGATCAAGATCCACCAGGAGGTCGATGGAATCAAACCAAACTGGCAGAAGTATCTGAACACGTGGACTTCTCTGACAACCTTGGCCAGCTTTCGCGTGCAATCGATTGAAAATGTTGAACCCCACAACCCCGACTTCAATTTTGGACGGACTTCCTGCTCCTACGCATTGTGGATCAAGAACATCAGTTCTTTTGGTGAGTTTTCTCTTTTAAATCTGATGTCTGCCAAAACCTAACACTTGCTTTATTCATCCATTATCAGCCAAGGACTTTTTAGGTCCATCAACCAATGAGCAATGGAACTGTCCCGACATCATCAACTTCCCACTCCTCTCAACTTTTGCAAATCCCGACCTTCCACCACACCAATTTATTTCAACTTCACATCCGGAGTCAACTCTTGTCCGATTTCTATACCGACTCCAGAACCCTCCATCTTCTGTCACCTTGGAATGGGCAAAAATAGTAGCCGCCTCGATCAAACTTGTGGCTGATGGTTTGTACCAGCCTCCACCACCAACAATTGCCGAAGATGAAGATGAGATTGTCCAGGGAGTGCAGGTTTTGCTTCACCTAGATCAGATGAAGAATTCGATTTCTAGCTTTGATGCGACAGACGAGAAAACCACTGATACCGGATCCGAAATTATCGCTCGCTCCCACTCTGTCGATGTTCTGCACGAATTTCAAAACTTGATAATTGATGTTTACATGGGTTATGTTATCTTGCAAACCCATGCCCTCAGCGACCCACCCCAAAGTGCTGCTCAGAAGAAAAGCAAAAAATGTGCCACTCAATCCTCCTCTGAAAAACCTGGTAATTCTTCATCAGTAGCTCAAATTGAGAAGAATTCGTCTAACCTAGCCCAACTCAAGGAGGAATCGTCAAAGCAGCTCCAATATATACAGGGAAGACATAACTTCCAACCACTTGTGTACTTTCTACTTGGAGGTGTACGCGGACTTTTTATTACCTCAAAAAACTATCGGACAGCCCCAGTTTCACAATGTATGTCTTTCATTCAGGCAATGGCACTGATCAGTCAACACTCAAAGACCCCTCGCACACCTCAAGAGCCCATCTGGAAGAACCTTTCTGCCTATATCGTTCAGCTCTTCCAACCAGCCTTTCAAACACCTCGCAAGATCATGCCACTTTCCAAAGCGCCTAACCGAACCCACCTTGCTGAAGCTATTGCCATGGATTTTCTCAATCTCTGGAGAGACAAGCAACCCAGTAGTCCATTTCTAATACCTCACTCAGATCAACATCTCACTGAGACATAGCTTACAATGAATTACTGCTTGTTAAACTGTTTCCTCCTTATTCTCTTGCATCTTGATGTTTTTCAGCGAAATCAATACTCCTTCAATCACCCTTGAGACTTCCAAAAACCTTCCATTTTCTTCCAGTGATACATTTATTCTTACCAGGTCAACGGGCATCTCAAGTTTGCTCAATTTAGTTTATAAAATGATCTGGAAATATGTGCACTGAGTTGACAAGTAATTTTTTCTGGACATTTTGTCTCCTTCGTTGAAATCCAGGTAATCTGGTTTTTCTGAACTACTCCTCAAGTTTGGTTTAGACAGCCGGTAAAATAAATACATGGATGTTCATTTCCAAAAACCACACCAGAGTCTGAGAGAATGAAGAAAAAGTTTTGAACTTTTAATCTTGTGGTACAAGACTCCAAATGTGTATAAAAATATTAAATCTTCAAAAATGTTAAGAAAATGAATCCATCAAAGCAAAACCTACAAAAACAACCAATCAAACCTTTTCTCCCCAATTCCAAAGAAAACCCAACATATTAAAAGCAGATGTGATTTTACCTACATAAAGAACAATGTAATTGTAAAATTTGTGTCATAAGATAGTACTTGCAAAAATTTAATCCATCTGTTTGCATACCCTATGTTGTAAATCTTGAGCAGGTTGGATTGTTAAAGATAACACCCAAATGATGATTTTTTAGTATTTCATCAACTTGCAGAACGTTTGATATTTCCAAAACTTCTATGCCAGAACTGGGGTAATGAGTTTCTTGTCTGTTTCAGTATTTCATAGAAGAAGTTTACTAGTTTGCATTTTCCAGGCTTTTGAATGAACAACAAAACATTATTTCTCAAATACAAGAAATGGTTGTCCTTAATGGCCTGCAATGATCAACCAATCAATTCAACTTTGACACACACGTAGCTGAATATCCTATTAAGCTGTAGGAGCTGTTTCAGCAAAATTAAGTTACATTTTTGAGCAGAAGAGGAGTGGCCAAAAACCGCAATAATACAAAATTTCAAGCTTGAAAAACACATTTTGCAGAAGTGAGTATTCAGAGCGCTAGGCAAGCATTCTAGAGAAAAGCGGAAGATACATTTTGAAGGTATCATTTTCTTACTTCTTTTCTTTTCTTTCTTTGCAAGTTTCCAATCATTGATTCCAATTTGAATCGCTTCGGAGGATCCTTCCTGAGACAGTATGAAGTTGATTCCGACCGACCCAAATCCTTAAAGCCATCAATCTTTCCCATCCCAATATTATTTGTCAGCTTTTGTATTATGATGGTAAAAAATCAAATCAGTAAAGTGTGGAAACTGACCTTCAACTTGAAAATTCCTGCTTCTTGAGTCAAACCATGGCCGCTGGACCCTTGAAACCAAATCCGGTCGCCACGTTCAAGCTTTTGGATGCTTCTTAACGTAGTTGGATTACCAGCAAATAGTTGAATGTTGAAATTCTGATAAAGTAAATTGAAACAAGGAAATTTCAATACTTAGTTTCTCCATGATTGCCTCAAAATGTGACTGACCTTTCCAAGGGCGAAATTCACAGCCTTCACGTAGCTCTTCCATTGGTTCCCACGATTCCAGCAAACCTTTGACACATAGACGTTTCCAATAACTCAAGCCTTCTCGATTTTGTTTTCAACTGAAGGATCTGTTGTGACTTGGGTCACAGTCTTCTCGGCTGCGGCTCTCTGCTGCGGAGGAGACATAGTCTCCTCCGCTGGAGCCACATCATCTGCATAGATCATCACCATTACCCATATCTCACCGAGTCCCCGAGCCACGTCTCCACAGGTTATGAGCCCTTAAGGTGTCTCGCTCCTGTTATTCCAGTTTATTTGCTGAAGAAAAAATTTATACCGACGCAGAATACCGGCTTTTGATCCTCCTCTTTCCCAACCTGAAGCAACATACCAGATTTTTTTTATTTTCGCTTAATTATTCACCTCTACATTCAATCTCTTCAAATATTTTCTCAACATCTGAATGGATCACCACCTGTACGGCGCTCACGGTCGAATTCGTCTATTCCTGGCGGACTTGCATGCCGTTCTTGGCAATTTCTCAGCTCCGATCCCCTGCGGGCCCGCTCCGACATTCAATCAGATTGGATTTCCCCAGAATTTGCACGGTGGTTTTCATCAACAGTCATCCCAGAGGCGACCAACTCTTCGTTCCCGGTCATGGAAGGAAGGGCACCCAAAAACGCATTCTCAGAGGTCTCGAAGTACTCGTCAGGTCCCGCCGTCCGCCCCTCCAGCAAGTCATTTCAATTTCAACAGCACTCCAGCCGCATGTACGGTCCAACGTCCCCCCAGTAGTCAACCAGTCTATATTCCAAGTCGCCGCGGAACACCGATGCCCCAAACCGTTGTGCGGAATTGTGACCAAACACAATTGGAATACCAGCAGCAGGTTATTGAAGATCCCTACAAACAAGATCAACGAGTGTTGGATGAGTCGAACTCAGCTTCTGGCAAAAAACCGGCTGTCAATGACAACGGCGATTTGATTGATGTCAATTTTTCATCTGTGCTCGGCGATCACCAAGAACCGGACGATCAGTCCGATTTGGACGTCGAACTAGGCCCAGAAAGTTTTCAGCCGATTCTCATACCCATGGCACCAGTAGATCTTGACACGGCTCCTTCCGCATTTGATGCCGAAAAAACAGAGGACACCATCACATATGATCTCGATATCGATGGCCGTTCCACTGTCGAAGCTCCCTCTGCTTCATATTCTGGCGATCACGATGCGCCCGATAGCGGCAACATCAATGAATCAGATATCACACTTGACTCCGGCCCCGCGGCTCAAGATATAGCTCGCTTTCAATTGATCCTGGCACCAGCAGTGTCATCAGACCCCAACATTACCTCTTTGGATAGGGAAGATGATGCCACCCTTCCCAATGATGGTCTCCTGTCGCCTAGACTTCTGCTGCTTCCACCGATTCGGACTCCTTTGGCTTCCAGACGGCCCGCGGAACAATTCCCTGACCACCAAAATGAAGATGCATCATTGCAACGTTGTAAACGCTGCGCTGCGCTAAAAAAAGCGGTCACTTAGCGCAGCGCAGCGGTCACATGGCTACGTCCCAGAGGCAAGTAGCGGAAGCTGTTGAAAAAACCGCTGCGCTACTCGCTACGCGCAGCGGTTGACCGCTACCCACCCAGGGCAATTAGCGATAGCGCAGCGGAAGTGGAAATCCGCTGCGCTATCCGCTAATTTAGCGGATAGCGGAATTTAACTGCATGTTAAACCTCTTTTAACATGATTTAGACCATTTTCTTTCTTCTTTTTCAAACCGCTGCGCTACTGCTGAAGCGCAGCGGTTCAGCGCTATGTGACCGCTTTTTTCAGCGCGCTAAAATTATCTTTTTTTTTCCAGGAAAACAAAAAGCGGTTAGCGCAGCGGTCTGGCCGCTGCGCGCAGCGTTTAGCGCAGCGGCACAAAAAACCGCTGCGCTAACCGCTTCGCTGCGCTAAAAGCAGCGCAGCTGTTACAACGTTGATCATTGATATCAACCCGACGCCGTATACCCTACCGATCTGTCCGTCTCGCTAGACTCAATTTGCGAGATGATGACAGCGCCTCTGAAAACAAAGCTCCAAGACTGATGAGTACCCGTCATCGACCAGCTCGGCTGAACAACCACTACCTTCAAGATGCCCGCCAGCCCGATTCCAACCTGAACAATCGCAACTCACAAAATCCCGGACGGCCTGTTTCCAACCTATACAATCACCGCCTCAACAACCACAGCCTGTACGATGTTGGCCCTTATGATCAACCTCGGAATGATTCACACCTGCACAGCAACCCCCTCGATGATCTTCCCCCATTCCATTTGGATCATGTCCCTGAACTTCCCTCTCCGCATCAACAATCCCCATGCCCGTCTACTGAATATCACAATCCATACTATTCTGATCAACCTGACTTTGAAAATAACATTGAATACAACCCTGACAACAACAACTACTATGACAATTACTACAACTCAAGTCTCAATGATTGCACTAATGTAGATAATGACAATTACACCAATGATCAAGTAGACAATTTTAATGATCAACAAGTAGACTATGATGCTAGTTGTGATGTGTATGATGATGGAGGAGATTTAGAATATTATGATGATGATTACTAGTTTCTTCCATGTTTTTTCCAATCTCTTGGCTTTTTTTTAGTTTTATCTCTTTTTTATTCTTGATTTACTTGTATGTAGATGCAGCCTTTTCTTGGTGGTAGGTTTCTTAGAGCCTTGCCGAGGGGGGGCTGTTGTGACTTGGGTCACAGTCTTCCCGGCTGCGGCTCTCTGCTGCGGAGGAGACATAGTCTCCTCCGCTGGAGCCACATCATCTGCATAGATCATCACCATTACCCATATCTCACCGAGTCCCCGAGCCACGTCTCCACAGGATCAAGCTGCCCCTTGTGTGCCATCCATTTTCCAGGTGGAACTTCAATCGTTGGACAACCAGAAGTTGAGGGGATGGAAAGGTGTCCAGAGATGAATATTTGAGTATCGTACTCCAACATGATTGAGGGAAAGATGGAATCTGATGTCTTGAGCACCACATGGAATCTAGCAGTTTCGTCTTCTGGTAGATCTTGAATTATTCTAGGACTTGAAATACAATTGTTCATATGTATGTCATGGCCGATTTGACATATTGACGGAATTTCAGTTAAGCACATATGGATATTCCCAATAACCTCTAACATTTTGTGGAACAATATGTGGATATCACTTTTCTAATTCAAGTTGATGGGATGAGACAATGAGAATAATCAGGTGATAGATGAAAGCTATGTGGGATAAATGTCTCCATAGCAGAGGTGTTCTTATGCTGCGTGTGGCTATATTGCCTCGGTACTCATTACTACTCAAGAACTCGATGCAATCTGCACTCCCCTTTCATGTTAGCATTTTCAAAGGGATCTCAATTTCCTTTGTTTGTTTTTTGTTGATGGCAAGCTGCAAAATCTGTCTTCCCCGCACTCAAAAAATACCCTTTTACCAATATCAAAGCTCCCTTCAATTACAATTACAAAAAACCAAACAAACAATTAACTGTTTTATTACGTTAATCCAAATCCGCACTAGGCCCAAAAAAATACCAAATAAACAACTGTCTAAATTACGAAAAGTCAGCTGGGAGCACCACTTGAATTCATTAATTTGGCATCATGTTTTTTTGGTATATGTAGTCGCTGGAAGGTGAACAGGATCAACCAACAGACTAAATATCTCATTGCAATATTGGGATTCCACCTCTTTCCTTGATGGACTTATCATGACTTATCTTTGAGCAGCTGCTTCAATAGTTCTCCTTCATTTCTTTGAATGCTGGAAAAAATAACCTTTGCCAAAACGTACGCGCGTACGTTTGGGTGGACCAACAAAATAAAAATACATGTCTCAATGGTGGGGCATGGTCACCCCAAACTCAACATCGTTGTCTTTCTTCCCAAACGTACGCCCGTACGTTCTGGTCAAAAGCAATCATACATGTGCTCCTGCACTGGTCATTTTGTTTCCTGCCAGCAATAAAGCTACATCCCAAACTGCACGCCTTTCATGATTGGTTGGCAGTAATTTAGAGTTTGTTGGATCTATCACCTTCATTGTTCTGATTTATATGGTTAACAGTGAATTATTGTGGCACAGAAGATTTCCATTTTATATATCATTTCTAATTTGGATCATCTATTCAGTTCAATCAATATCACTGGGAGGAATTTATGATCAAAAACATGCAGAAATTTCCCTTGTTTTATGCGCATTTCCCACAAAAAACAAAAAAAAAAACATCCATTTCTTATCACTTTCAACTTCACACCCCAGGAATCGGATAAATTTCTTGTGAATTCAAGGAGGATTTTATTTCATATCTTCAAAAATAAGAAGAAATAGAGTCCATCCCCAATCCCTTTTTTCATAAAACTTAATCTGAGACAAGTGAGGGCGCAACACAACCGCATCAACAGGAGACCTCATTCAAACTTGAATTAAGAAATTTTTGATTTTGCAGAGAATTTGTGTCACAAGAGCATAAGTCACAACTGCAGTGGGAAAGAATTAGGGGTAAGAAATCCAGGAAGGAACTGTTTACAATCAATCTGAAACATATGTCAAAATTTGTCCTCTGCCCACATATAAACACTGGTCATTTCAAGAAGAGGTATCTTGGTGAATGTGGTCGACATAAAGAGAAATAAAATTCTTCTCATTTTTGTCTAACCTTTTTGCAAAAACTTCTGGTCCAAATTGGAATCAAGTTTGATATAAATCTCTGAATCTCATTTTTTTCTCACCGAATAGGATTGTATTTCCCCATGAAATATTTTTCAACTGATTCTGAAGATTTTGTAGGCTTTATATCAATTGTTGCATGAGAACTTCAGAATCAAACCACCCCAGAGACCTTGTTTGATTTCTAGATGGATGGCAAATGTTTGTTCTAATTCATAAGATCTACAAACCCAAAAATTAATGAAACTGTGTCTTCTTACATGTCAGAAAAATACATGAATTTCCTTTCTTGAGAGTATCACTTGATTCAAATTGAAGCTTCAATTTCAGATTTGTTAAATTCCTCAATCCAATGAAATCATAACATTCATTTTCATGTGGATATAGAACACTGATGAATAATCATTCAAAATTGTTCAATACACCCCTGACCTCAAATAATTAATATCCAAACTTGCCACTTGGGCTGTCTTTTATTTTTCACAAGCCTGGCCTTTTTCATGACTCATCTAACTTAATATAAATAATTTTAGTCTTCCTTTTCCGTGAAGCCTTTGCCTTGGAATTGAATCTCAGGATAGCCTAAAGGAGCTCTCCTGAGATCCTAAATCGATTACCTGATTCCAAACACCAACTTAAGTTGACCTGGGCTAGTCCAATCTTAAAATTTGTGTGGAAATTCAATAGATTTCATGATTTTCAACTTCATCTTTTTTCTTGTTGCAATCCAACTTCCATTTCACTGCTGTTTCTGCAAAATTTGACCCGATGAAGGGTCCTGATACATGTTACAGATTTTTTTGTGTGAACCCTCCCAAAACCCCTGCCCAACCCGCTGAGACACTGGACTCAGGTGAAACTCACCTCGCTCGGAACAGGATAGGTCGCAACCAGCTCAGTCCCCCTCTCTTCGCTTCAAGCTCAGCCATGTCCCACAAATCGCGATTCCCTCAAGTACCACAGGAAAACTGTTCAATTCCAGGTTCAAATCCCATTCGGAACCCTCTTCAAATCAATAAACTGATGATGAATCTTTTTCTCCACATGTATACAGGCAGAATCAATTGCTATGAAAAATCAGCGACTAATACCAACTCACACACAGCTCCCTCGGTCTCCAGTGATGCACACCTTCTTCGGGATGCCGATGCAGGTATGTCTTACCTTCTTGCTTTCATCAGATCGCCAAATGCCATTTTCTTGACTTATTACTGGTCGATCCACTGCTTTAATCAATTGTGAATGGTAGGGCACCCAGCAGTAATAGATTAGGATATCGCGGACGCGAGCAGTATTCTAGAACAACAGTGGATCCAGCATTCCTGCCACATCGATCAATGGCACAGCGACGAAGCCATTCTCAAGCAAATCAATTGAACAATCGAATGAACCATCAATACAAAAATGTGCTAATTAGATTCTTGTCTTATCTATCTTATGCTCGGAATTCACTGAATCTAA
Source organism: Puccinia triticina (assembly GCF_026914185.1). Classification (NCBI taxonomy): domain Eukaryota; kingdom Fungi; phylum Basidiomycota; class Pucciniomycetes; order Pucciniales; family Pucciniaceae; genus Puccinia; species Puccinia triticina. The sequence continues at coordinate 5,468,635 of NC_070569.1, forward strand.
CCTGAATTTTTACTGTTGTCTTCACAGATGCGCCCCAACCAACGAGCATCGTTCCGACAGCAGGAAAGCTTCAGGCAACTGAATGAGTTGCTTTTACAGCCTCGGACCCCTCGAAGTGATGCCTACAGCCACCCATTAGAAGCCAACAGTCCTTATGGACCTCCGTTTCCTGGATCATCAACACCGAGAAATCTTCCTACCCAGCCAAATCTTCAAAACGATTGGCTTTTTATGCATCCAACCCACCCTGTTTATCCTTCAATTGATTTTTTATTCTCTGAAAGCCAAGCAAACCCCTTAGGCCCTGAATCTCAGTCCTCTCCTCCTTCTCGCGCCATTTCCTCGTCAAATTATCTTTATGATAATTTTTGCCACAGTTTTTCACCATCGGTAAGCAATTCTTCAGACAAATGAATTGCTTGAAAATGGCTTGAATTAGAAGCCAAGCAAACTCATGGCATTTTTACTGTGCCTCCTTTACAGACTTACCACAATTTTGGATCGTTTTCAGCAAGTGACCGAGCTCGTGAAGCCACTAGTATTCACCAACGCCAACCTGACCAACCTAACTCAAACCCCTTGCTAGGCCAGCCGCATGGTTTTGTAAACAACCTTCACCACTCAGAAGCTCGACCAACTGGTAGTCATCAATTTCCACATGTGGCACCTGGGCCTCTAGCGACCACTACACCATATCCAAATGAATTTTTTCCTCATCATCTTGCCCCGCAAATCCAAGCCCCAATACAACTTGGGTCACCCTCTCATAAACGAACGTTTTCTGCGGCATCCCTCTATCAATCAAATCCGATTCACTCCACCGCTATTCCTGACCCAAAATGCTCGAACAATACTGGCAAGCATGAGAATTCTTCCCTTTCTTGCCGTGAGTTGACCGTTGAAGCAAAAGAGGATACCCAACCTGGGTATGTTTTGTTCTTTTCAGATATTGGTTATTTTTTCTCTTTTCTTTTATTACAAGGTTTATGCTGTTGGAGCAAGCATCATTTGCACCCAGCCAACCGTGAATTTATCTTCATTTTTTTATCATTCATCTTTATTGAGGTTTGTCCTGCTGGAGCAAGCATCATTTGCACCCAGACAACCTCATTTATGCTGTTGGAGCAAGCCTCATTTGCACCCAGCCAGCGTCCAATTTAAATCTTTCTTTTGATATTTCATTTCTACCAAGATTTTTGCTGTAGGAGCAAGCCTCATTTGCACCCAGCCAACTTTGCCCTTTTTTTTCTATTTCTGTGAAAGGTTTAAGTTGGAGCAAGCCTCATTTGCACCCTCCCCCTTCCACTTTCCAAACAATACCTTAATATGCTTTTCCTTCCTGAGTACTGATCATCTATCTCTACCAATTGGTTTCAGATCAAGAAAACGGATTCGCCGGGGCAGAGCTGTCAAGCAATATGCAAGATTTTGTGCTAAAGCAAATGAACCTTTTGTTAATACCAAACACAACAATCAATCAGATCAAGAAACGAATGTTGATGAAGTAATTCAAGCAGCAGCTCCTCCTGTGGACGATAAATCAATCCACTATTACTTTGTTCCCCCAAAGCGACAACACGATCCAAATCCCAGTGAAATCCTCACCTCTCAAGCAACCCTTCTGGCTTCATATCACCGTCTTTCTCACGGCACCTGTATCATTGCGCCACGAAACCAGCCAGCCTTCTGCAAATTTACTGTGATGCCTTTCTCCAAAATATCAGCTGAAGAAATTCAAGGTTGGGAAAAGTGTCAGCCTACGTGATGTCAAGGATATTATCCTTCTAGCTACACGTGGTGCAAAGCTAAAGATTAGAGTTATAAAACTCTAAGACAAGGTTATAAGGGATAATTCCAACGTAATTGTTGGGAATTATGGCGTAAGAAATAAGGCAATTTGGGCCAATTTGGGCCAATTTGACGTAATAAAATGAATATAATTAATTTTAAGAGGGGCCTGATAAATCAGGGGTGTTTAATCCCTCTAGAATGAAGAACTGGGGCCTGTAAACAGGTGTGGTTTAAATCCCAGAAAGAAATAGCGGAGAATCTCAAGAGAAGGGGCTTAAACTTACTAGTATAAGACCCTAGAGGCACTTGAGGTTCTTCAGGCGTGAAGTTGGGCAGTTGGAGGCGCTCAGAGGAGGTAATCTTGAGGGCAGGGTGGTTACTGGGCAGCTTCAGGGCGGAAATTGGGGCTAAAAATCACGAAAGTAGGTATTTTACCTGGCAAATCACAGGCTAATGAGGCTGTTGAAGGCGGGTAAAATTCTAATAGGTAATGTAAAGCTGGGGAATCTCCTTTTGGGCGGAGAAAGGGCCATTTTTATAGCCTAGGCAGGCCTCCAGGGGCGCCCAGGGGACAGGGGGACACTTGTGGGCGCATTCTGAGGCAATTTGGTTGCGCTACAAGGCGCTGTGGGTCGTGGGACTTTGGGGCTTGAATACAAGGGTTGCCAAGAGCCTTTTACAGAGGTTCTGCGTGGTTTTACACAAGCCTTACGCGTCATGGGGGCTGGTTTGGGGGTTCTGTGACGCTCATTTCCGTGGAAATGTGTCACAGAAGGTACTAGAACTGGCTTCTGTGTACTTGTACACGTGCAAGCAGTGCTTCATACATGTTCTGGAGGCGCTTATTAAGTGCTCCAGTTCATTTGACCCCTTCTACATATTTACTACAGTTGTAATTTACACGTAGTGAGGCTTGGGAGAAGCTGGGGCGCTTTCTAGTGTCTCCTGTGCACGTTGCAAGAGCCTTTTTCCATCTAGAATGTTTTGACATTGAATGACGTGGTAATTACATCTTGTTTGGTGATTAATTACATGTGTACAAGACATATCCAAGTTTACTAAAGACAGAGAAACACAGAAACAAAGATCAAGGGTTCCCCCTACAAATTAACCAAATTACAAAAAAAAAATGCAAGGGTTCCCCCTTTCCAAAAAACAGATCACATAAACAAGGCTTCTCAACACAAAATCCAAAACCCACAAACTGGACCCACTATCCATCCCTGTCTAGCAGGGTTTAAAATAGTGGGTGGATGGCCCCCAGCGCGCCGCATTGAAGGCATTATGCAAAGGGGGGCCACTGAGTAGAGCCCCTCAAACTGTGCAAGTGCAACAGCGGAGGGGGTTGAGGACGAACCACACGCTGGAAGTGCAGCGGCAGAGGACGCCCTGGGGATTCATCAAGCCCAACACAGCCGTCTTTTATAGATATGTGGTCATACACAGTCCAAAATCCGCCAGCACCCTCATTTGTTAGTGTCGACACTGCCATGCCTTGGCAACTATGGCCACCGCCACGATACTCTTCCGTTGGTCCGACCTGCGTGCCAACTTGCCATTTTCAACGCTCACCGAATCTCACCTACATGCAACACGCGCCTCAGAAGCAGTAAGTACGTCTCGTGACTCATCATTACCCTCACAACGGTCAGCACCACCACTGAGCCCTTTCTATGTTTTTTTTCTGCCTTTCAGTCCCGACCCACCCACCACCACCACAACTGAACGATGCGGTGGGCCACGCGAGCATTTGAAATTCAACCACGCCAGAAACTCAAGCCTAAACCCTCCACCATCGCCGCTGTCCCCCGCCAGCCGGCCTTCGCGCTGAGCAGCCCGTTCCTGCCCAGCACTGCCCTTTTCGGCACCACCAACCACCTCGAAAACCGAAAGCAGCCAGAACAATGACAAGACCCACCCCGAGCTAGCACACTCCACCCCCAACGACCCCCAAAACGAACGCAGATGAGCCATCCAGCCCAGCACTACCCGCCGCCCACCCTCCCCGACTCCAAGAGCGCCGCCTCCGACTCCTCACTCTCCAAAACCAGCTCGTCCTTCCGCCACAGGACTTTCCACACCGCATTCGGGCCCCTCTCTGTAAAGTAAACACCCCACACACACACACCCTCAATCCTGCCGAAGCGAGACTGACATGCCCGGAGTGCTGCAGTAACTTCCTGCGCAAAGACTGGATCAAGTACTATGTCTTCCTCGTCCTCCTGCTCATCGCCATCGCCGTCGTCGCCAGTTGAGTCCCTCTCCCAGCCCCCGCCGGAAACAACAAAGCTGACAGCCCCTCGTGCAACAGTTTACCACCACCAGATCGTCATCGCCCTGCACCCGTTCGTCCTCTCGATGCGCAACCTCAAAATCAACGGCGTCGAGGTGGGCTGGCTGATCCCGGTCGCCGTGCTCTTCATCATCTCCTTCCCGCCTCTCTTCGGCCACGAGGTACGCCCCGCCCACACCCACCCACACTGCTTACAAACAAACTGACCACTAGACAAATATCAGATCGTCATCATCCTGTGCGGACTCGTGTGGGGTTTGTGGCTGGGCTTTGCGATCGTCTGTCTCGGCACCCTGCTGGGCGAGCTGGCCAACTAATGGACGTTCAAGTACGCCTGCTGGTTTTCTTTTTGGAAAGCTATTCTCAAATTTGACTATTTCTTTACTGAACTCAGCACTTGTCAGAGTTACCATTGCCTAAATATATTGATTGATTGAGATCAAGGCACCAAAAACTTGTTTTCTGGTGAAAACGTGATCTTGAGCAATTTTAACAAGCAAGTAAGATTTAGCTATTCCCTTTAGATTTAGAATTTTAGCCAACCAGAAGTCCTCCAATCAAAATTCATGAATTCCTATGAGATAATATGAAGCCTAATTTGGAGGTGACTGGGAGGGAATGAATATGCCAAAGGAGAAGTGGTGTGGGTGGGCCCTTAGGAATTTGACATAGGTTTTTGGGCCCTGCAGCGGCGCAGCCGCCTTGGCCTCTAGTAACACATGTAATATTGCTATTGGGGTGTATTCTGGCCCATTCTTACTTACTGGTAACCTGAGCGCTTTGGTTGCGGGCTAGTTTATGCATTATGCATATATGTACACTAGGAGCGCGGGCTTGAGCTCTAGGCAACAGAGCACGCGGGCTTGGGTGCGCCACGCAACAAATAAAGCCATCTTTTAAACTATACACAACACCTCAGTTACGTCACTGAAAATGGGTGTAAATATATGTACTTGTATATATATGTGCATACAAGTGCATCCACGCGGGGCGTGATGCACTTGCGCAAACTTTGAAGTTAGTTTACACAAGGAAGGGATAATAATTAAGGGTACTTGTAAGTGAGGTACCCTAGGTTATTTTACCCGTAGAATAAGAATCTTCTATAATATTTCACATATTAATTACATAAAGCTGAGTAATTAATTTTTTATATATGTATTTAATGTTTTTTGCGTAGTTTTACATATGTAAGAGTAATAATGTCTCTTTCATATGTAACACTACTTTTTATGGTTTTATTTGTATTATTTCTATGTCACGGTGGCTCTGCCATAGTAGCCAGCTGACAAAAAGTTAGTTTGTTTTTTCCTCAATCAAACCAACTATGTTGAAAAAGTCCACAACAACAGACCCCATATGGGTGGTGAAATGTGGGCCTGCAGTTGGCGAAAATGCTCAAAACAAAAAGAAGGATTTGGACAATATTTTTGTGTCGCTCGACTGGTTGCTATGATGCAAAAAGCTCTATACAACGCTGAAGACAAGGCTACTGCTTTTTGTGAGGCTAATGAATGGATCGCAACTCAATTGAAAAAACTGGCTCCAAACGTTTTTGACCAGTATCATAAAGCGCTTACCGAAAACAAGCTACCCTCAATGGCCCATATGGAATATCCAACACCATACAGCATGTTCAACTTTGCATCTTTCTTCACATTCACCATGAACAACTTTTTCAACGAACCCCATATGGACACCGATGTGAACAACTGGACCCTTGTATGCTGGATTCCAATATTCAATCCTCAGACGTTGGACGAGGACACTCCAATTTTGGCCGACGAGGGATTTGACATGGTCGGAGGGCAGTTTAAATTCCGCGATTTTCAGGTCTATCTAGATTTGAACGAGGTTGTGGGTGTCACAATGTGTGTGTTCCGGTCCAACAAAGAAGTACATCAGACTTTGGATGGAGTTTCTAAATCTGGAAAGTATACACGGGTTGGTTTCTCTTGTCAGATGTCTGAAAAAATGTCAAATGCTGTTATTGCATATATTAACCAGCAAACCACTGCAAACCAGCTCCGCATAGCAGGCCAAACAGTTCGGATTGAAGATGCTAAAAAAAACTTGCCAAGGCCTAAAGTCATATCCCTGTATTTTGGTTTTCTAGTATCTTTTTCATGCTTTGAATGTGTTGTTGCCATTTTTTTTTTTACATTTTTTTGTTGAAATCTTCTTCAAACTATCACCACTTCATCTTTCACTGAGTATTTCAGTCATCAAGCTTAAAAGTACTGAAAAACTAAGACTATTTGAATTGATGGCTTTAATCCCCAGCACATGCCCACATGTGGCAATAATTTTGCAAAAAACTTAATATTGATTCATTTGTTGTTAAAATTTACAAACAAAAAAATTGTGCTTCAAACAAATTCACATTGCATTGCCAGATTCTGAGAATCAGAGAATCATTTGGCAGGACCCAGCTGGTAATTTTTTCTGTGTGTGTTCAATGTAATACCTCCCGAGTCCCATGTGGGGCTTCCATCTGTCTTCAGGATTTCTGCTCCTCTCTGCCACAGTTTTCAGCCTCATGACACTGGACAGAAATTAAAAATCACCAAGGAAATTAATTTCTTTCAAACTTCTTCACAAGAATGAAGCAGGGTGGTCATGGCATCCTCCAATGTTACAAAATCACATGTGCCACTTTTTATCTGAAGTGTTATAAGACTCAGCCTTTGCATTTCTATTGTAAAAATGAACAAAATCACATGTATGGAATAGGATGACACTGAGAGCCCATGTTCTATACATGATGGACACTTTGCACCACTGTTTCTTTTTTGAAAACCAAGCATTGATAGGTTTCTTTCCCAAATTTGAAATGGAATAAATGAAAAAATTGAGGTGGCTTTAAACACACACAAATACGGATAAGTATGAGTATCTGAATTGATTATGATTTTTTATTGAACTCTTGGAGTACTAAAAATTGCGTTGAAGTGTTATAATTTTAATTGTAACCATTGAAACAAGATGGGCATCAGCACAGCACATGCTTGGTCCTACAGCAGCCCAGTATTGGTGGAACAAGCCTTAACCACAGAAAGTGGAAATGATTGGCTTACTCATATTAAAATCACCCAGAATCTTATTATGTTTTGTTTCAGTGTGTGTTTGGTCAAAATAACCATCTCCTGGGATTGAAATAATGCCACTGGGCTCCAAAGTGGGCTGAATGTCTGCACTTGGAGGAGTACCACGTCCACCTGAACCGGGAATCCATTTTTAATTTACCATGCACTCAATTCCCAGCCAAAATTCCCTGCTGCAATGTTTCCTTGGGTATAGTTGTAAATGAATTGTGGAAGAATTCAACACTGCTACCTGATATAATTCAGCTGGATATCCAGTTGCTTTGAAGTTGATATTCAAAACAATTCCTCAATATTTCAGCTATATCAGATTGTATTCAGTGAATGTTATGGGATGGCTCCAGAAAAGATTAGGCACAGTTGTAGAAAAAACATCTGCAATGGCACTCGCATGGGAGTGCCTAGCAAACTCCCCTGGTGAATTCTCTCTCAAAATTTGATTCTCACGCGCGAGCTCCGTCGTCTTGGGTATAAGCCTGGCCTGCACTTCGCGCATGGCTCTCGCCAGCAAGTGCTCGCAAGGCTTTGTTAAGCTAGGTTTTGGGCACAATTTGAGAGAGTCACATGACCCAAACTCAACCCAACCCTAGCTTAACTAAGCCTCTAAACAGAGGGTACGGGAGACCCCGCTGTTGAACTCTCACGCAAGGCGTAAGCAGAGCTTGGAGGGGAGATGCAAACTATCACAGGATTTGACAATTTACACGGGTGCTTGAAAGGCTGCCCTCCTGTAAATAAGCTCTAGGAGATACACTATTAATTTAGTGTGGCACAATCTTCCTGAATTAAGCTATTTAAATCCCACTTTCTTAAATCCACAGAATCCTAGACTCTTGGATCTAAGTTTTGGGGTGTTTTTTTTACAAAGCTACAACAAAAAATAGCACACACAACAATTAAACACAGGCACAAGTTGAAAATCCCCAAAGACCCGAAGGCCCTATGGATGACCCTCCAGCTGTGCCGCAGCAACAAGCAAAAGTGGGCCGGTTGTTAGAGTATTCCAGGAAGGCCCTAATCAAGTGATTAGTGGGCTCCCAGGGAGGGGGTAGGACGAAACCGGAGCCCCTGGGGGGACAACCTCATGGAACAGCACTCCTTAAATAAGTTTTCCGGAGGATCCCCCACAAGCACTTGACCCCAGCCACATCTGCTCGTCTCCAATGCCCTGCTATTGCTGCTCCCCAATCACCCGCCACCACCAACCATACACCCGTTCCCACTGCCTTGGGTGGTATTGCTCGCCACTGTAACCGTTGCGCATGTTCCATTGCATTTACAAAACCGCCACCGCCACTGTTGTCATCTTGTACAAGCTTAACAGCTCTTACCAAGGCACCACATCAAGCTCGTCATCCCATTGCTGGGCCAACCCCGCGCCACAACCATCACTTGCATAACCTGCCCACCTCAGCCTGTGCAAAGGTCTATCAACGCGCTCGGGTGGTAACCTCCGTGCAATTATGGTCTTCAAAGTTGGTTTGCATAATTTTATGCATGCATAAATCATAAAATCATAAAATCTTTTTTGCAGGGGATATGACTGTCTGATTATGTAATACAAAATTTCCTAACCAAAATATTTTTATGATTTTATGATTTATGCATGCATAAAATTATGCAAACCAACTTTGAACACCATAAATACACACAAATCCAACAATTATATTTATGTACATGTGTATCTGATTTGGACATGGTCACCAGATTTATAAGCTACCCAGGCCCGGCTGGCCAAGAACTCACAAGGCCGACTCATTCGAGGCCCCGATCCAGTCAAGTATACATATTGGATTTCAGAGTGCAGCTTGCCATGCACGCACTTCCTTCCTGGCTCAGTTCGCCAGTCTTACCGAGCAGCTTAGCTCATCCGTCCAACCTGACCACCCACCCACAAGCCAAGCGCCCGACACCATCCCCCTAGAATGCACTGGCTTTCCCCAACCCTCCTTCTTCTTTGGACCCTCCGCGCTTGAGTAACCAACAACCAAGGATGGTGTGTCACAGTCTCAGAAAGACGCACGCAGATTGACCAAGAATGCCAAGCGTGGATAGCCTTCAAGGGAGATTATACAACGATGGGAGCGTGCAATATCCTTGATGAGAAGTAAAAACAGGTGAGCAATTCAGGACCGTTTATGGCACGTCAGTATACACAGCAGCAGGAGCGGCAGTCTCATCGGTGTGTTTACAGGCTTCCGCATTGTACCGTCACACTCCGACCGTTCCCATCAAGCCCTTCTTGGCCCGGGAGGAGGAAACATTCATGTTCGGCTAAGCAGAAGAGAGTCGAGCCGACTGGCCCCAACGACTGGAAGAGCACAGGCGATTCGGCGAAGCAGGAGCCGAGCACGAAGCACCAATCGAGAGCCGTCCAAGTCGCTAGAGCGCGTCTAGCCCGTGTCGACGAAGGGCGTGCACTCACAATCTCCACGGAAGACGCAGCAGAAGACAAGGCGCCATCACTCGCCGCACAGGGACGGCCCATCTTTGCACCAGGTCACACCACGACTGCACGAGCATCTCCGCCCCGAAGCAGGCGCACTGACGACCCCGCAGAGCGCTTCCCGCCAAGGATCCGCGCGGGCGGTCCTCCCTGCGCCCGAATGGATGTGGTACTCCGACAGCAAGGTGTAATAATTCAAAGAATTCCTTGACACCTGAATAAGATGATTTAAGAATTGATCTGAGTGACAAGCTCAGGAATGACAACGACTACGACTCTTGACTACACACCTGAATAAGATGATTTAAGAATTGATCTGAGTGACAAGCTCAGGAATGACAACGACTACGACTCTTGACTACACACCTGCGGCGATGCAGATTGATGTTTGGGGTTTGGTTGATTGGGTTATGGGAAGGACGCGCGAAAGACAATTAGCCTTTTTCTTCACTTGAGTTTGTTTTTGACATTGCGCGTGAAGAAAAAAGAAAGAGACAAGAAATAACAAATGATAATGAAAAATAGTGATGATGGCGAACCTGAATAAGATGATTTAAGAATTGATCTGAGTGACAAGCTCAGGAATGACAACGACTACGACTCTTGACTACACACCTGGGATTTGACGAAACAGAAAAAGAAAAGATTAACAATGATAGGAAAAACAATTAAATAGTGGGAAAGATGGCAGGCATACCTGCGGCGATGCAGATTGATGTTTGGGGTTTGGTTGATTGGGTTATGGGAAGGACGCGCGAAAGACAATCTGAATTGGATGGATAGAGTGGAAGAAGATAATGAAGAGTAACGAACAACATTTAGCTTGAGTTTGACTTTGGGTTGGATTTTGAGGATGGTACTTACTAGCCTTTTTCTTCACTTGAGTTTGTTTTTGATATTGCGCGTGAAGAAAAAGACTAGCAAGTGTGGCCGGGTGTGCTTCCTTTTGAGTGCGGGGGAATTTTCAACTAGGTTAGGTTTATACTCGGTATGTTGCGGATGCGAGTGAGAATTGGATGAGTCTTGAATATTCAAAATGATTTGCAGGCGGATATTCATAATCTAACAGTCCCCCTCAATTCGAACGGCATTTGACAATCCAATCATGCTCCGGAACTTCAAGAAAGAAGCTTTGCCAAGATTTTTAGTCAGAATGTCAGCTATCATGTTTGAGGTGTATGCGTGCTTCATTTTGAACGTCCCGGCTTGAACGTGTTCCCGTATCCAGTGATGTTCAATGGCAACATGCTTGACCCGGCCGTGATGAACCGGGTTTTGGGCTAGATGTATTGCGCTTAAGTTATCGCAAATTAATTCGAGCGGAGTAAGGATAGGCATACGAAGTTCCTTCATTAATTTGGAGAGCCAGAGGGCTTCTTGGCCCGCCTCAGTGATTGCCTGGTATTCAGCCTCCGTCGAGGAGAGAGCAACAGTCGGTTGAAGACGGCTACGCCAGCTTATGGCACCGTCCAAGAGCTTAAACCCATAGCCTGTTGTGGAGCGCAGAGTCGATTTGTCCCCTGCCCAGTCCGCATCGCTGGCGACGGTGGGAAAAGTCCAGCTTGGATTAGCAGATAAGTTGGGTGATCGATCAGATTTGTATTGAATTGCCAGGTTGATTGTTGTCTTGAGGTATCGAAGCACGTGGATGAAAGAGTCCCAATGTTGCTGATTTGGTTTTTCAAGAAATCGTGACAGTACTCCTACAGCAAAGCTGATGTCCGGCCGCGTACAAATTGCGATGTACATTAGTGATCCGACCGCCTTACGGTATCTCTGGTTTTGACTCGTGAAGGCAAGCAAATCTTCATCTGTTGACTTGGTTAGTTTCACGCTGTATCCGAATGGGGTACTTGCGGGACGGCAACTAGTCATGTTAAACTTTTCAAGGACATGGCTGATCATACCTGCCTGATGAAGTGAATAATTCCCGTCGATGTCGCGTTCAATTTCAATCCCTACCGCGAATTTTGCTGTACCAAGATCTTCCATCGCCCATATTTGCTTTATTTCACTCTTGACGCTCGATATTTCATCACCGGTTATAATCATATCATCAACGTGTAGGCAAATGATGCTTTGTTTTTCATTGCGACATTGAAAGAAGACACACGAGTCAGCTTCGGTTTTCTGGAAGCCGATTGTCTGAAGGTATCTCTTGACTTCAAGGTGCCATAGACGAGCGGATTGTTTTAATCCGTATATAGATTTGTGGAGCCGCCAAACTTTGTCCTTTCCGCCCTGTTTGAAACCTTCAGGTTGTTCGAGATAGATTTCCTCTTCAAGATCACTGTTAAGGAAAGCGGTGACGGCATCCATTCGTTCAATAGCCCAGTTCTTTTGAGCTGCCAGGGCAACGATTAGCCTGAGGGAAGCGGGTTTGCCGGTGGGAGAAAACGTCTGATCATAGTTGACACCCTCCTCCTGGGTATAGCCTTTTGCAAAGAATCGGGCTTTGTATTTTGAAATGGATCCGTCAGGTAACGTCTTGACTTTGAAAACCCAACGGCCCTTGATCACCTTGCGATTTTTGGGTTGGCATGTCAGACTATAAACCCGTTTAGATTTCACCCTGTCGACCTCCTTATGGCATGCTTCAAGCCACTTGTCTTTAAACTCGGAGAATTGGATTTCATTGAATTTTCTCGGTTCAAACTTTGGGTCAGAGAACTTGTCATCGGGGAGCTTCTTCTGATCGGCTGCAAGGTATGCGCGGTTTGGCAATTGGCTAATTCGGGTGGATCGACGGACATAGTTTGGGTGATCAGGGTGATTTATCGGCGGTTTAGGAGGGATTACACTGATTTTGAGGGCTGGTGCTTCTGGTGCGGCTGTGACTGGTGCTTGGATGGAAGAGTCTGAGTCGGAATCGTCGGTGCAGGAAGAAGATTCATCATTGATGTCTGGTTGTTTAGGTGCTTCATGGGCATCTTCAATCTCGGGCTCTATCAAGAATTTGTCAGGATCAACGTCTCCGCGCTCAGGAAAATGTTGTTCATCGAAAGAAACCTCATGTGTGTTGATGATTTGGTGGTTGGAGTAATCAAAAATCAAGTAGTTTTGATTGAATTCGTCAAAACCCACTAGGAAGCCTTTCCAAGAAGTTGGGCTGAATTTGTTGTCCACGGTTTCTTTCCGGTTGTGGATATACGCCAGGCATCCAAAAGTCCGAATGTAATTGAGATTGGGTTTGTGTCCATACCAGAGTTCGTATGCGCATTCCGGCATCCCATTTCTTGAACAATTGAAGATTCGATTTTGAATGAACACGGCGGCATCACATGGGAGACTCCAGTATCGAGTTGGTACACCGCTCTGTAGAAGAAGGGCCCTAGCTTTAGTGGATATGGTCCACATGAAACGTTTGACGAGGCCGTTTTGCTCTGGAGTGTACGGTGCCGTGGTGTTTTTGACAATTCCGAGTGATTCGCAGAACGGGAGGAGTAGGGAGTTTATGAATTCACTTCCCCCGTCTGTTGTTATCATTTTGACTTTTCTCTCACAATGTCTTTTGGCTCTTAGGATGAATGAATTTATTGCTTGAAAGACTTCTTCTTTTGTTTTAGTTTTTAAGAAGAAGATGAATGACATGCGAGTATATTCATCAATTATCAACATGAAATAAGAGTGATTGAAGATACAAGGTGCTCGGATTATACCGCTGAGATCAATGTGGATGTTTTCTAGGGGATTCTGAGAGTAAGGCTTAGTGCCGGAGAATGGAAGTCAAGTGGATTTGCTCAATTTACAAGTTTCACAATTCAAATTCTCCTTCGCATGACTCTCGAGGGTTTTCTTGAGATACACCGGATTGAGATGTCCTAATCGATTGTGATCGGTTCGATTTTGACCACCATAAGGTTATTCACGTATCGTCCACGGAGAAAGGTTTCATCGTCAAAAGCAATTATGAATTTGGTCGGGTCATTGGGATTTTGAACTTCGGTGGCACCTTTCTGCTTGAGGGCACCGGCGGCGATGAGGTTATTTATTAGCGACGGAATGAATAAAGAATTTCTAAGGGTGAATTGATCAATGGTCACTCCTTTGATGATGACGTCGCCACTAGCTTCGACTTTCAGTTCTTCGGCTCCTGCTGTCATTATCGAGTCTTGAACTTGAGAGTTGTTTTTGATATGATGGAAAAAGGCGTAGTCATTGAACATATGACTGGACGCGCCGGAATCCCATATAGCTTCAAACTTGGGATTGACAAGATTTGCTTCGTCGCCGTGAGCAATGAAGACGTAGTTCTTCTTTCTTGGAGCTGTGTCGGTGCTGGTGTGGCTTGCTGTGATAGGAGCGGAAGGAGTCGTTATCTCCGGTTGCTCAGAGGATCTAGCAAGATTGGCCCTGTTTTTAGGTGGGTTCAATCCGCGTGATTCAAACCATTCGCGTTGCGCATGAGCGTTCTCAGGGCGTTTAAAACACTTAGTTGCTGGGTGTGGTCCGACACATGTGGTTGGCGTGCATTTGGGCTTGTTGGCATTGGCTTTGTAAGTGTTCCCGGCGAGTTTCAGGCTGCTGATTCCGCTAGTCAATTTGTCGTTTGAGTCGAGCTCGAATTCTTCATTCTCATCTTCATATTGTTTGAGTGGTGCAATAACTGATCGGCTGTTGATCGGCTTCACAGTGTTGAGGATGTGAAGCACTTGTCGAATATGTGAACTGTGGAGGGAATGGAGTAGTTTTTGTCCTATATTAGATTCATCAATTGTTCCTCCTCGGTTCAGGAATTTGTTCTTGAGCTTGATGAAGTTGTCGATATGATCAGATAGAGAGGTCTTGTAGTCTTGTTTAAATTTGTCAATTTTAACCCGAATTAGGTAAAGGTTTGCTTCGTTGTCCGCTTGGTGAAAATCTTTAGCTAAGTTCCAGAGGTGAGCTGGTCCACGCATGATTTCTGGAACCATTTTTCCTGGTCTGGCTTGCGCATCGGGATCTTCCTCGAGTTCTTCATCTGACGGCTTGATAAATTCTTGGACCATTGGAATTTCCACGTCTAGGAGAGCTGAACGAAATCTGGTTGAGTTTGTTTCGTCCATTCGTGAGAAGAGGAACTCTAGCAGACATTTTCGATTGATGTCGTTGATTTCGGGTGCGATTGTCATGTCTTCATAGTATATGTCTTTAAGAAAGGGTTCGAATGAGATGACATCCAACGCGCCTCTGACCTGTTTGGACCAAGAAGCATAGTTGTTGTCCGTGAGATCTTCGATTCCTTTGATTTTATGGAGTGTCGATGACATAGCAAACGCATGCGCTTGCTCTGCGCCTAGAACTAGTCCACCGCGTGTTGCGGCATTCTTAGCTGCAATCTTTTGAAGACTCAGGAGTCAGGCTTGTTCGGTTGGGTTTCGTTCGGCCATTTTGATCTCTCGCTACCATGTAATAATTCAAAGAATTCCTTGACACCTGAATAAGATGATTTAAGAATTGATCTGAGTGACAAGCTCAGGAATGACAACGACTACGACTCTTGACTACACACCTGAATAAGATGATTTAAGAATTGATCTGAGTGACAAGCTCAGGAATGACAACGACTACGACTCTTGACTACACACCTGCGGCGATGCAGATTGATGTTTGGGGTTTGGTTGATTGGGTTATGGGAAGGACGCGCAAAAGACAATTAGCCTTTTTCTTCACTTGAGTTTGTTTTTGATATTGCGCGTGAAGAAAAAGACTAGCAAGTGTGGCCGGGTGTGCTTCCTTTTGAGTGCGGGGGAATTTTCAACTAGGTTAGGTTTATACTCGGTATGTTGCGGATGCGAGTGAGAATTGGATGAGTCTTGAATATTCAAAATGATTTGCAGGCGGATATTCATAATCTAACACAAGGCACACCATTCCAAGCAGGTCTTCAGCAACCTTCCTCCAGCTAAGAGCTCCTCCCTCGGGCCCCCGCCTAAGAAGCTGGACTCCCAAGACTCAACTGTCCTGAAATTCTTCAATGACTCCTCCAAGGCCGCAAGAGGACTCGCTGTTGGGAAGGAAGGACCTCTTGACATCAAAAAACAAAGCTCTGGAAGAAGAAGAGGAACCCGGTCAGGGCCCCATATTAGTACTTCAGACTGTTTACAACAAAGGAATGGGAACACAAGTGGTCAGCTCTCCGGACCAAGCAGGAGAGTGGTGGCATGTGCCTGCAGCCGGACGGAAGAGTTCCCGTGACAGCAGTTCATGCGCAAGGTGCATTCAAAGCTTCAGATCTTCCTGCGCCTGCCCCTTGATGGGTGCCCTTGGCTCGGGCCGTGGAGCCCTGCTGGTCCAGTTCAAGATGGACAAGCCTAAATGGGGTTGCATACGTTTTTGACAAGGTTGCACGGGAAGGTGGTGCACAAGCAGATTATGGGCGTGACTGCAACCGCTGTGCCAATGTGATTCTTCCCCCCAATGTGATACCCAACCTGGAGGCAATCTCTGAATCTTGAGTATTTGTTTGGTATTATGAGCAGGCGGCAAAGGACCTTGATTGTGTTGGCGCCAAGCGCAACCCGGTCTCCCGCCACCAGCAGCATATCTCACTTCAACCTTCCGGGGGACTGGTGGGTTCTTAGTATTGTAATATTGGCTGGAGAGAAGCTTGTGTTGGAATAATCCGCGCGCGCGCGCTCGCCAGAGCTCCTGCTCCCACTTGACCATTTGCTCGCTGCTCATCCGCCCAAACTATCCGCTCAACAACATCCTCAAACTCGTCTCAACCCTCAGTCGACCAACTCGTCTCATCCACAAGCCTCAACCACAATCCAGCCGCCAACAACAGAAACCACAAGTCGGCCACTCTCAAGATGAATATAAAAGACCTCCTTCCCTCGACTCAACTTCTCCCTCAGCTGACTTCATCAACTCCAAACTTGACCCACATTCAGCCTCAACTGCTTGGCCTCCGCTCCATCTCAACCTCAAAAACTCCACCAACATTCCCGTCCTCAATCTCTCCATTCAACTTTGACTCTTCCCTTCCTTCTTCCTCTACACACTTTCCCTATTCTCTCTTATAATCCAATCCAATTGTCACCGACATCACCTCGAATCATCGTCTTTGACTCAACCTCTCATCCTTGTTGCTCCGATCTACTCACTAGAATTCATCAATTGGCTTCTTCCAATTTGGTGAGAAAAAACAACAACAACTCCTCAAAAATCAACAGCTTTTCTCGTCACCGTCAACCTAACCTTTTTGTTTGCCTTTTTGTTATTTCCAATAGCGTTTACTATTCTTCCTTGTTTGATCTAATCTACCTCAGTCTGTCTGTCTTGATCCCATCTAAAACTCACTCCTATCGCGGTATGCCTCTCTCATCTAAAAACGATCTTGTCACTCCACCGTTAATCTAACTTTGTATTGCTTTAGTCCTGGTTCTAGTTTCAATAATAAAAACTGCTTTCCCTCAGCTTGTGTCCTTGTTTCTTTTTGATCTCCTCTTGTCTTGTGCTATGTGAAGGTAGTTGGGCTTCCCTGATACCCAACGGGTTGAGGAGGTCAACCCCAAGGGAAAAAATGAAGCTAAGGTGGGGTCATTGACAAATATCCAACCCCATAGAATTTTCAAGTGCTTAAGCAGGGAATACTCTGTGTACTACTAAGACATCCTTCACCTTACACTCTGTTTTAACCTGGCCATTGATGATCTTCCTCTCCAAAAATCTGATGATTTATACATAATTTTGTGTCCAAACTGGGAAGTTATGAAAAATGTGAGACTTGAGAGACTCAGTCATCCAGAATTTCTGACATTTGTAAGGGTGCCACAAAATTGAAGTTGTGGGTTATTTGACAATAGTGATAAGAGTACTGTAGATGCCCACTGTCAATGAAATCATTCACTAATTTGTTTTTGAGTGTCAATTAGGCATAAATGTTGATAGAAGCATGACCAATTTTATTGTCTTGCTCCCTAAAGAAAATATAGTAGGGGAGGGGCGGCTTTGCCACCAGCCACAGTGAGCCTCCCACCGGGGGGGGGGGGGCTTGTGTTGAGCTAGACCCAACCCAACTTGTAAAATCTTGGGTTGGGTTTGGGCAGCCAATTCTCTAATCTGGTTGCCCAAGACCTGACTGGGACACTGGAGGATGTCAATCTGGGAACTCAGATTTTTCCAGATTTTGCGGGGAAATATAGGCTTGATCATCCCAAATCCTAGATCTGCATAGATTTCCCTGCAAAATCTGGGAAAATATGGGTTTCCAGATTGGTGGTTTGAGAACTCCTTTTGGGACGGGTGGCAGTTATGTGAGGGGGAAATAGCAGTTCTAATATTTCAAGTATGTATGAAGCTTTACAACTGTTACAGGTGGTTTGAAAGACCTGCCCCTCTATGATACTACGCAAGAGCTATCACAACAAATTTATGGACCTACTTTGCGCAGCAGCAAAAAACTCTTTGCGCACAGAATCGACTGTCCCCCAACGTCAAGCCCGCTGTGCGCGCAAGCCAAAAAATACTTCGCACACAGAAACTTCCCCCAAAAGAAGGAGGGGATTTTTCTCAATTTTTTTTAATTAATCAAAAGAGGGGGTCTTTAATGCCCTCTCCAAAAAATATTGGATTTTTTGGAGGTGTCCTTGTCATGTAAAAAAAAAAACATAATTAATATCCAAAAAAAAAGGCACCCGCTACCCCAATAGCCCACCCTGGGGACTTTTCACCTGCTAAGACTTAAGCGGTTGGGTACCCAGCCCCTTGAAAAGAAAGTTCAAGGGGCAGCAGCTCCGGGCCCAGCTATCCCCCAGCCGCTGTGCCAATGGACGGCACAGGCCATCAAGCAGAGTTACACACTCCCCCAATGACCGGCCGGCCAGCACACATGTGTGCATCTAGCACTAATTACCGGTCATCGAGGGGATTGTGTACTCCTCTCAATGGCAACTTGGTCCCGGTCATCGAGAGGAGTACATCCTTCCCTTGATGACTGGGTTCGTTCCGGTCATTGAGAGGAATGTTCACTCCTCTTGACGACCGGAGCTTGGTGACCTGGTTGCTCCGGTTGGCGAGAGGAGTGAACACTCCCCTCGATGACCGGAACGGACTTGGTCATTGAGGGAAGGATGTACTCCTCTTGATGGACGCCCTGTTCCAACCATTGAGAGGAGTACACTCACCTCGGTGACCCAATCACTCCGGTTGTTGAGAGGAGTGAACATTTCTCTTGATGACCGGAACGGACCCGGTCATTGAGAGGAGTACATACTCCCCTGACCCAATTGCTCTGGTCATCGAGAGGAGTGAACACTCCCCTCAATGACGGGAAAGGACCCGGTCATTGAGGGAAGTATATACTCCACTCGATGACCGGGATAGATTGGCCATCGAGAGGAGTGAACACTCCCCTCAATGACCAGAACGGACCCGCTCATTGAGGGAAGTATGTACTCCACTCAATCACCGGGATAGATTGGCCATCAAGAGGAGTACATAATCCCCTCGATGACCGGTAATTTGTGCCACATGCACGCACGTGCTGGCCGGTCATCGGGGGAGTGTGCAACTCCGCTCAATGGCCTGTGCCGGCCATTGGCACGGCAGCTGGGGGATAGCCGGGCCCAGAGCTGCTGCCCCTTGAACTTTCTTTTTGAGGGGCTGGGTACCCGACCACTTAAGTTTGAGCAGGTACAAATGTTAAGATTTCAGCTCAAGGTGATGAGGTGATGGAGGCGTATTGGGAGGTGAAAGAGTAGCTGGTGACTTGACTGGTTAGGGGCTCAGGTTGGTCACTTTGGTTGGGGCTCAGACTTGATGATTTATATTTCATGCCCGAGGAGCAGACTTTAACCAAACAACTAGAGAGCCCCCCAGCAAGATCCAAAGGGGGGCCTAACAGCAATGACAGGGGAAAGGTGACAGGACAGGACAGGGTACTGGACAGGTAACTGAACAGGTGACATGGACAGGACAGGAACAGGAACAGGGCACTGGACAGGTAACTGAACAGGTGACAACAAGACAGGAACTGGGACAGGAACTGGGGAGAGGAACAGGAAAACAAAGAAAGTGAGCAGACTAAGAGCTCAGATTCTGACAACAAAGACCCTGGGGTAGCGGGTGCCTTTTTTTTGGATTAATATGATGATTTTTTTTTTTTGCATCACAAGGACACCTTCAAAAAATCCAATATTTTTTGGAGGGGGCAAGTAAGGCCCCCTCTTTTGATCCATCAAAAAAAAAATCCGGAAAAATCACCTCCTTCTTTTGGGGGAAGTCACTGTGCGCGAAGTATTTTTTGGCTTGCGCGCACAGCGGGCTTGGGTTTGGGGGACAGTTGATTCTGTGCGCAAAGAGTTTTCTGCTGCTGCGCGAAGTAGGTCCACAAATTTATTTTATTGTTGTGGCAAACTAATGATAGAGAAAACTATTTGTAGCAGTCTCCTATCAGACCTAGATCAAACTCAAATTCAGCGGGAATGGTTTTTTTTCTTTAGTGGTATTCGTATGGATAGTGGATTGGGAGTGATTATGGCAGCCTGAAGTCAGATAGTGGAAATGAGTAGAAAGGTGAGATATGTTTTATATGGTTTTATATGTTTTTATGAATGAAATACGGATGACTGAGATGATATGAGCTTTGAGAGAAAACTGATGGTAATTGTGAACTATTCAAAGTGTCTTTGCCCTCCTCCTTAACCTTCATTTAAGAGCACAAATGGGTTAAGATCACTTTGACTTGTTAAGAGCACAAGGTGGTGATGCTTGCTACTTGAATACTTGTATATCCTCTGAGGTATGAAAGATGTTGATGGGTAACTTGATTGAGATCACACTACTGGATTTACTAGGATTTGTGACGGAAGGTCTAAGTGAGATGTGTGTTCTGGTTAGAATTGCCTGAGTGGCATGCTGAAACTGAGGGGTAAGACATGCTCCTTATATAGTAAAATGTGAGGGTTTTTTGCTGGTGGGAAATTCAGTTGAGAGATTTATGCTGGTGTGACTTCTCCTTTGAGGGATTTTTGCTGCATGGAAGCTTCTATCAAGGGATTTTAGCTGGTGAGGCATGTGATAAATGTGTGATCCAACATGTGACTGATGATGTCATGTGACCATACAGGGGTACATGTGTACGCCTGTCACTACATCTTAACTATGTACTTGTACTTAATTCTATACTATGTACTACCAAATATAATTGTATAGAATTTGATTATGTTCTATCAAAAACAGTGTAATCTCAAATAACTTTTGACTGAGTGGAGCCAGCCTAGTGGTTCACAGGAGTGACTAGGGGTTAAATAACCTTTAGAATCTAATTGTGCAATAATAAATCCAAGAAAATGCCTCCTTCCCATACAGTATACCATGACTTCATGTAATTTGATACTTGAAACAGATTTGGCATACCACAGCAGGAAGTCCTCCACTTTCAACAGTCAAGTGGGAGTTTGGTGGCTCTCAATAAATTGGGCCAGCCCAATACCCGTCGTCTCATGATCCAAAACCACCCGACCCGACCTAGAATCGCAGTGGGTCGGGTCCGGGCGCTGTTTTTCTACCCGAAAACGACACGTTTACACCCTGACATGTGATAGAGAATTGCTGTTACATTTATGCTTGGAGATACTAGATAGAGTGGCTAAATATTGGTGGATATGTATGATTTATCACTATGACACTGTGCTGAATTATGCCTAAATAAATACATTGGAGAATTTTGAATCTGATAAAACTACAATCATTTAATTTGGTTGACATCCATGGCAACATTCTCCATATGACGATAGCTTTTCCGAAAGGAAAATAATAGTAATAACAAAAATGTGCATAGCAAAATGGGCCCTGGAAAGTCAATTTGCTTTCAATTTCGACATTTTGTAGACTTCAATTGTCGTCGATTTTGATTTATGTGTGTACAATAACGACGACACCGCCTGCAATCATTGCAGTGTGACTTATAATTTCTATTGGAGATGTGATGCGGTTTGGGGTCAGGAATCCGACTTCAGTTGAGTGCTCGGTAGATTTCCGAGTGATAGAAAACGTTTGTCTCCTTTTTTCGTTCTTTGGATGTAAGCAAGTTGAATTGCTTTATTGAGCCGTCTCATGCAGACTTTGATGGCGCTTAAGATTGCTGGTTGTGTTGAAAGCTCTAAAATTGAGAATGGGTTGTGATACAGATTACATGAAACAAAAGCAACTGTTGTCAGCAAAACTATTGCTACAAGCTGCAAAATAGGCAACCAGTCTCACCTTCCGCAGACAGGGCAAACATATCTGCAATTCGATACCGTCGTCGACAGGAAATAAAGTATAATTATTCAAGCACACAGCCATGTCAGCAACAAGAAAAGGGAATATAGCATCGCTTTCGTTTCTATAAGATCAGATCGCACTCACGGTCTTTCACCAGTATGTATAAATTCATGTTGAGCCAGCGAAGATGGCCTGTAAGAACACGTTTATCGAAGCAAAATAGCAATCAATTTTCTGGACGGGTGATTATGAATCAAAAAAGGAAAATTCCACAAACCTTCCAAACCCCTTCCCGCAAGTTGGACATCTATCATTATTAAAGTGTTTCAGGAACAGAGGTAAGTGATATTGAATGAAAAAATGACAACTTCCTGGAGGAAAATTTCACTTGACTTACATATGGTTGCGTACAACCCCATGGCTTGGACGTGAGTCGGAATTATGAGATGGGTTTGGACAGTTTATCGCAAGAGAGCTGGATAGATAGCTGTCATGGTTCAAACCAGAACCCGGATTGCCTCCAAAACCTTGGTGCGAGAGGGTATTACTCGACGTCATAGGTCCATATAAAGTGTCCAAAGATAGTCCACTTGGCTGGGCGGAAGAATTATACGAAAGGCCACCGGGTGCCAAGTCACTAGCATACTGTGCTCGGCCATATAGATCACGAGTGCTGGAAGCAAGGGAGCCGCCACCGATGTTTTGGGTTGGCAAGCCTTGACTGTAACCACCTGGGGGGTTATACTGTAAATAAGAGTTGACATTCGCTCCGGGGTACTGTCCGTAAGATTGGTTGGCGCTTATGCTGTTTAGTGAAGAAGAGTTCGCGGATGAACTCCCAGAGGTTCGACGAGTATCTCCTGGGTACTGGGGAAATTGGTTGGATCCATAGTTACCCGACATGATGTGGTATGATTACCAGCTCTGCGGTAGACTAGAAGAAAAAGATCGTATCTGAGGAGGTTGGTTGCTGGTGTAGATGTAAATTTACTGGTACAGTTCGGTAGATGAGAGAGACGACTGGTCGATGGAAGAATGAGAGAAAGGAAGCTTTATTTATAGAAACTCGAAGGAGCCAGGAGACTGATGGGGATCCCGCCGACTTGCCGCTGAAAGATTGTCCGGCTGGTCACGTACTTGCGGCACTTCCGAGCCGGTACAGCGCGGCTATCTTTCATCTTCATTATTTCTTTTTTTTTTTAAAAAAAAAAAAAGTAATAGTCACCTGACGCAATCTGGCAACCAGCCGAAAGGCAGAGGACGAGGATGCCACAATGACTGATTGCAACTGTTTGATTTTTTCCAGCTTAAATAATGGTCAGTAAGTTTCGCGCCCATAACACAGTTTAATCAATAAAGCGGGGCAACAATACACACATTTTGTGGGATGGTGGTCGAACGTTCAAACACGATTGTAGCCAAATGCGTGCCGACCCCACAAATGAAGAAAGACTGTTGTGAAGCAGAACTGGGTTTGTGGGACTCCGTACGTATGAGGAATCTATGACGCTTGAGCTGCTGGTATCCACACCCAAACCATGGAATCCCAGCAGAAACAGTCATTTCCACTGCCTGTGGGGTATATTTACATACAAGCATTCACTCCATAACTCCAGGGGGTTAAAAACCGATGAGAAAAACAATACAAGCACAGAAAGAATATGCCAGTGCTTTCCACCTCTACGGACCAAACAATAATGCCAGTGACTTGGCCATTGGCATCCCAGCCATCATCTTTAATTTGCCTTTGTTTAGCGATTTGAGAATAAAATTGTAGATCAGCTCCCCAACTGCTTGCCGAAGAAGCATCGATGCAGGAGCTTCCGAAGCTTGGCGGCGGAGATCCTCCGATGGCGTTCAAATTCGGCACAAGGCCAATGGTATTAAGATGCTCCATGATCTCCTGTATGGTTCGATCAGGGCGAATCAGAAAAACCATCACATAAGATGACATCACTAAATCCAGAATATGGGGCTGACAGTGTGCTGATACTTCAGGCAAATTGGATCTCAGCAGTCGTACTTTTCTCGCTGGAGGTGATATTATATGAGACTTTGGGTGAATATACTTTGCATTCACTATTCTGGCTTCAATATGTACCAAACATGAGACCGCAAGTTACCCCTGTCCAAGTAGTTCTATCAAAAAAATTCAACACCAAGCCTAACTCTTAATTACCCACTTATTGTGCGGAATAATTCCGCGACGGGGAAATACCAAAGGAACGTCCCATCTTAGGATCTCTGAATCGCGATAACAACTGTGAAAACTAAATAGAAAGGAGGGCCGATGGGAGAAAACAACTGGTGAAAAGCATTACTACCAATTATATGGGTAAATTCTTTTTGCGCAGTATTAACACGCTGTTGAGCGGGTAAGGCCGTATGTCGCAAATAGCTCGTTCAGCTGAACCTTTCCCACAAGCGTCTAATATTTCTCAGCCAATCATGCATCAGAGAAAGGACCAGGGCAAGAAGCTGGAGTATAATACCAAGCAAAAAGCTATTGAGGAGCAACTTAGTTCAGATTGACGCGGTAATTTTCTCTCAAATGTCATCGCTTTGCTAGGGTTTTCTTGGCAACTTTTACATTCAGCGCAACAATGCGACTTGATGAAACAAGCAGCTGGCTTATGAGCGCTGGTTCATAGCGATCGCAGTCCTATTCGCAGAACACACTGGTCACGATCGTAAGCAAACCTTTGACAGCTCAAATAATTTGCATAGGTTCAGCGAAACCATACTAAGTAAATTTAATATGTAATCACAGATGCATACACAGAAGTCTAGTCGAAGTGTTGAAAACGAAATTTTTCCATGTTTGATATACATTCAAGCAAGCACCGGAGACCACTTGTGAACCAACCAAACACGTTCGCCTGCTATGTTTTCAGTTGGAATATCTTGCAAGCAGGATTCAAACTCAAAGAAAAACAACTGAAGCTCCTGTACTTTGTTTCCTGCTGATAAGGAATTATCAGTAGTTTAGTTGAAAGGGTAGGTTTGGTAAATGACAACCGTCATTGTGATAAGGTGCGTCAAATACAGTGCCACGTACGTGATATGCATGGTGAATGATCCGAGTCTCAGATTTGTGGAGAACTGCAATCAACAAAACTGTGATTGGTCAAGAAAAATTGACTCCGCAAAATTACCCGCTGTGGCAAAACCTAATGAATTGGATAACTCTGATTGGTCAAGAGGAGCTGACTTTTCAAAAAAATGGAGGACTTCCCGCGGCCTAAATGCTTGATCTGTAGGGAAAAGCCAAACCTTAAGTGAAAATTGATTGAGATCGAGTTTTCACCAGCAAACAAGGTTTAGTGGCTCCCACTAAATCAAGCCATTTAGGCCATCAAGCCATTTAGGCCACGGGAAGTCCTCCAATCCCTCGGACCTTCTGTGGGGAACCCTATTCAATAGATTAGGGGACCTGGGAACAGTCGAGGAAATTTGTATCTTCAAAAAAATCATTCCCTGTGCAAGTGCACCAAGTTGATATTTTGCAGGTTTGCACCGCAGCAGTTGTGAACACTACAATCTTTTACACCGGAATTCCGCTCTTTTTCTGTGCATGCGGTAGACTGAAATTTGATGCCGTTGTAAACCTGACGTCAAATTGACATGACTCAAGCCTATTCGCGCTCAATTTCCACCGATTTGCATACCCTCTCAATCCCAGCATCCGCATCGAATTGATGATGCCGAAGCATGCCGAACCAATCGTAATGGACATGTATGCTTTGACGGTTTCAAATCCATCATCGGATAGTCCGATAATTTTTTGCTACGCAGCAACCAGCTCCCTTCAATGACGCGATTGCCGCTGGGCCAATGATAGCCAGTAACACACTCGACATCTTAAGGTCTGTCCCAGTCTTGTTAAAATTTGAAATTTGAAACTGTATCATACTCCCATCAACTGTTTCGATATCTATAAAATAATCCCAATGGAGTCAAACGGCCCAGTGAGGTGAAGAAAAATTGCTATCCGGGACCGATGCAGCTTGTCATCCCCGGATCAACTTTTCTACCATTATCAGAAACGCGGCATTCCTTGCTTCTCGATATCTTGCTTGCTTTCAACTTTTTTGGTAACACGGTTATACATTGGGCCCCTTATTGAAGTAGGGGAGAAGTATAAATGGTCACCGAATGAAATGTTTTAGGCATTTTTTACTTTCATTTTCATTTGGCTTGCTAGTCGCACAGCGAAGCGTTGACCAAGACATGGCAGGGCAGGTAGTTTGTAGAGAAAATAAAAATACGCGCAAAGTCTGCAATTTAGACAGGGAGTAGTGGCTGTGACATATTCCGTGAAAAGAAACGTTCACTCGGCTCAAGAGATTATTTGGTAGAGAGATGGCACTCGGGCTTTAAGTTCAGGTATAGACCCTTGATCACAAAAACAGTGGAATGTCTGCCTGGCGCCTGGGACTGCACAGCGGGATTGATATCTTCTTTTCAAAGGGCTTCAGATTAGGATTTGCTCTTACTTCCCCACCCGGGCCGGATATGCCGACCTGGGCGCGGTACTTTTCGCTCGAGGTGATGTCAGCAAAGTCTCCCCCAGTCCCCGCGGGGCCTCCGCCCGCCGCAAGATCAGCGCGGGCATTAAGCGCACTCACTCAACAAATACTGCGGATCCTTGCGGCCAGATAGGCCGAAGGAAATTGATGAAAATCTGATGTTGTAGGTGGAAAAACCTTGATTGTATTGCTCCTCCAGGCTCCTCCTCGACCTCCTCTTGTCTCCCACATGCTCCAAATGTGGAGTTTGCCCACCCCACACTCCAATATCTGATTCCACTCCGGCTTGATCCCCCAAATCGAAAATGTGGTCCGTCTACTACATCCAACACCAGATCAAAATGTATATATGTATGGTTTCATCTCTAAATTCCGCTTCATTGTATTACAAAGCTGAGGGTGCAGTGTCAACAAGCTTTGCATAAATAGGGGTTCGCCCCTCCAAGCCTAACTGCCAAGACAATAATGATGTCTGGCGGGATTCTTTTCGAAGTTAAACTCCGTATGTCATCTGCCAGTTCTTGCAGCTGGCGCTTTTGTTTACATCCCCGATGTTTTTTTTTTCTCCACTTCTTGATTGATCAGAAACTCTAAAAACAATCATTCAACTGGAAACGTCACTGAAATGTTAATGCTTCAAGTCGCATCAAAGGAAGAAAATCCGGCAACAATAAATGAATATACGAAATAATCAGGCCGTGGCCAATTTCTTGAACATATCACCAGATCCCGAGATCGTGAATCGGATTGCAAAGGGCACAGCTGATCAATCAATATGACAGCCTTTCTGTAGTAGTCAGGACCGTAGGAAGAAATTTAATAAAACCATAGGGTTTATCCTTTGGCATCTTCTGAGCAATGAGAGCCAGAAAGATATCAACGTAAGGCAATCGCAGTTGATAATTAGTTGGGCCGAAGGTCGCCGGAACTTATGAGTTGACCACAGAATTTCAAGCATTTTCCGTGGAATGAAACTGGGAGGGAAGAAACTCAAAACAAGAGAGAAACCAGATTTTTTATCAGCAAACAATTCTCACTGAACAGTTGGAGGGCCACAAAGTCTTTCAAAACCAAGAAAGCAGTGGTCTAGGAGGCTCTTCCATTTTGTGACATCCTCTGAAGCAATTCCCATTCATGCAGCTCCTTACTCTTGGGCGCTGAATCTGAATCAACACAGGTTTTGGCTGTAGTTCCTTAAAAATATGTTGCTTCAGTCTATTTCCCAAAGGGCCTTACTGAAAAAAGCCCCGCTGTGGTATGTTTTATGGTATCCCATATATTGTGTTTTGAAGAATCCTTGGACGGATATGCAGGATTTTCCTGCATTTTCACCCAAGGTTCAAGCCTCTCCACCATTGCTGTCCTTTGGTTTTTACCCCTCCAAGGCCATGATGTCGTCATTGACAATCATCTTGGCCACAGCTGCCAGTAGTCAAGTGCACCCGGCCGGCCCCAGAGCAGTCAACTAGCATCCGGCCCTCCACCACCGTCCAATAAACCCAACCCTCAAAGCCTCAGCAACACAAATGTTGCAGTACGGGATCAACCCCACTTCCAGGGTGCCTCTCCAATATTGAGCACTGGTGAATTCACCAAAATGGTCCACCACTGGCTCAACTCTGCTCTTTCCAAGCTGTTCAGTAGGCTTGCAAAGGGCAAGCAACTCAAGGAGAACAGCCTGACAAAGAGTGGCTGGGGGGTGATGAGCAGCAAGATGAGGAGGGGCAAGCTCATTGTTGATTTTGCTCTTGCTTTGTCCTCCTGACCTTTTTGCAGTTTGACCATCAGAATACCAAGACTTGTTCTCAATCAGAAATAAGTCTCTGTAGGCGCAGCCCACCGCAGACAGGACTTAACTCTCACAATCTGGCAAAAGAAAGATCTGGAAGTGTTGCAGGGAACTGCTTTTGTTTCAAAATATGTTGAACAATACATGAGTCAGACGCCAGTAGCATCACACAAGGCTGGAGCTTGCTTGCCTTGATGATAGGTAGAGTTATCACATACAAGAACAGGGTTCATGTCAGGGTAGCATTTCATTCTAGGGTGCTTTTCAGTAGGGGAAAATCAGTGGAATTTCTGATGATACTGGCAACTGATTGGCTCACCAAGTCAAACTCCAAAAAATACTCGGATCGGCGACCGGTGAACGTCTGAAAAGTTGTTGTGAGGGTCACCAGTCCTTCAATTGATATTGCTCAGAAAAGGCTGAGTTGGGCTACGTTCTGATTGACAAGGAGTTGCTCCAAGGGGGTACCTTATGCCTGGCGACCTGGCAAGTGATTGGAGCAGGTCCTTATTGCAGAAGGCACTCTCATCTAGACAGCCAACCAATCAAAAACTGTCAGCTTTGGGAGCAAAAAAAGACAGTTTGGTTGGATATAAACACCTGTCAACACTAAGAACTTGGCTGGATAAAACTCCATCCACTCTATGAACGCTTATTTAGCAACCAGAAATTTCTGAATGTTTTTGGTTTCAGGTTTTTTCAGGGTGATCACCAAACATTCAATGAGGTTACGGTGAACACCTGCGGTGCTGAGAAGCACTTTGGTTGAGTCGTACAGTTTCTCTTGAATCTCATGCAAAAACAAGCCTGGTTTGAGTTGTACAAGCTCAATCATAAAGGCACATTTGTCTCAAGAGAGGGCTGCCGGTCGGCCACGGGTTTTGTAAGAATCCAGGTCTCTGATCACACACCAAGTTTCTTGGTAAAGATCCTGCCATCGAGCTAAAGACTGCTGCAAAATAAAACATCCAAGAAGTCAGCAAATTGCTGGAAAAGGCAGGCCCTCAAGGGCCATTTGGATGGCATGAACCTTTGTGTCCGGAGCGTAGGGCCAGAACCCCATTGTGTGATTTGTATTTGTGAGGCCGGTGTGGTGCTCCATTGGTGTTACAATGCCAAAATCACATTTCAGAGGTATTGGGACAGCATAGCTACAGCTATCATTCATTATAAGAGGAGGAAGTTATATATAACACAAGCAGTGTATGTGTACATGGGAGGGATGGAGTCATTACAGACGGATGGATGATGGATGGTGTTATCACCAATGGAATGGCAGACTAGGATTATGTAGGATGGATGGAATGGAGGAACATGACTAGGTAGGACAGCAGGGAGGTGGAGGGATGTATCAATAGAAGAGGTGAAGGGTATTGGGAGCACATGCCTCAACCAGGAATGGAAGGGAGGATGATGTGGTGTATCAATAAAAGAGGTGGAAGGTATTGGGAGCACATGTCTCAACCAGGAATGGAAGGGAGGATGG
The DNA here is from genome assembly GCF_026914185.1 of Puccinia triticina. Classification (NCBI taxonomy): domain Eukaryota; kingdom Fungi; phylum Basidiomycota; class Pucciniomycetes; order Pucciniales; family Pucciniaceae; genus Puccinia; species Puccinia triticina. Next base: position 5,498,265 of record NC_070569.1, read on the forward strand.
TGTGATTTATCAAGTAAGGCAGTGTTATAAGGGGATGGGATATGGATGGAAGTATTAATTAGGTGAGGAGGAAGAAGGAAGGAAGGAGCAATGTGGGAGGAGAGGCTTTGACCCCCAATATTCTGGAGGGAAGAAGGCAACAGCTGGACATGTAGGCATATGGTAGGTTACGGAAGGTTGTTTGGGTCACCTAGCAACACATGATATCATGCAGTGCAGCATATGCAGGCAGATAAGGTGTTCAAGGAGTTCCATGCAGAATCAATTACATCATTGTTTGGTAGGCAGTGCAGCACATGCATATATTTCTGTGCAACTGATATCCCCTCCTGCAGAATCCATTACCTCATTGTTTGGCAGGCAGTGCAACACATGCATATCTTGCTGTGAAACTGATATCCCCTGCAGAAAATAGCCCTCACAAGGAGTTCCCCTGGAGCTAAATTCCCTCACCCTTCAATATATAAGGAGGCCTCTTTCCCCCCTCATCAGATCTTTTTCATCATCAGCCTACAGAGGTTTGGTCACAGTGGTTAGCTTAGTTACATTGGTAGTTTAGTTGTAGTGGTAGTTTAGTGGTAGTGGTAGTGGTAGTGGTAGTGTTAAGTTAGAGTCAGTAGTAGTAGTAGTAGTCAGGAGCTCTAGTAGTAGTTAAAGTGCCTTATCAAGAGATTTTTAAGGAAGAGATTATTACCAACTTCATCAACAACAATTATAACAAGTAGTAGTAGTAGTAGTAGTGTAGTAGCAACCAGGAGCTCTAGTATTGATTAAAGTGCCTTATCAAGAGATTGTTTAAGGAAGAGATCATTACCAAACTTCTCATCAACAAACCCATCAGCAACAACAATTCTATATTACATAATTAATCCCACTGGATTATATTATTCCCCATCATCAGAAGTTGCAACAGATCTGCAAGAATTGTGATTTGAGGAATCTAGGTCTGATAGAGATTACTATGCAAAAGTAAGATCTATCTTGGAATCAGCCACATCTTTATAAATATTGATTACAAGACTCTTAGTTATTTGCGTAGTACCATTAGAGGGGCAGGTCTTTCAAACCACCCGTAAGTTGTAATAGCCTTTCAACCTATTAGCAATTTATTTCCCCCTCAGAGGATATTTTCACCAAATAGAACATTTAGTGTCCCACAAGAGTCCCTACACCAGTGTTGTCGAGAGAAGCAACCAAAGGTGCAGCAATGGTGGTTGACGGTCATCAGATGGGGTGGGACGCTTGCCGCTGCCTAATCACAGCAAGGCATATGATGTGTATGCCGCTGTGGGTGGCAAAAACCAAAGGAAAAAATTGCTGCTGTGCAGCATAAGCACATAACTTAAGTCATTGGATGCCTTGGTTTGTCCAACAATTTATCAAAACACAATACCAAAATCAAAATTTTCTGCTTTTCTTTCTTATTTCTATTAGTTTCACTTTTAATCTCCCTTTTCCTCTTAGAAATCACTTAATACTCCTCAAGATTTAGCTTCTAGGGGCAAATTCACCCCTAGTCTTGCCTTACAGAACACTCATAAGGGAACTCATTCAGAAGTTACATACTCTTACACGCTCACAACACCCCTTACAACCTCAATCAGTTACACAACCCACATTTACAACACTTAGGCCCCGTTTCGAGCCAACATAATTGCGCAATATAATCTGGAATTTTGTGACATCTGATCAAGTTTTGGCGGACCTGATCAGATGTCACATAGGATGTCAGGCAAAAAAATTCATATATTGGCTCCAAACGGGGCATTAGTGTACACACATGGTTACATACATAGCTACATACATAGTTACATACACAGCACACTACATACAGCTGCATCATCAATTACATACATATAGTGTACACATGCATGCACTCTTGCAGGTGCTAGCTACATGTGATAGCTGCATGCACTAGTGTATTTTTGTTGCATGACAACAGCAGGTGACCTGGTTACAGCATGACTACCCTAACATCCTATCCTGAACAATCACACACCCTGATTCAGACTGCAGATCACAACCCATAATCACATGTACAGTTCTGACCAATCACATTCACACATTCAGTATATGTACTAGCCAAAAAAACCTCATGTACCTAGCTAGAATATCTCATGTGGAGCTCCTATGGAGCTAAAATCCCTCACTGTTGTCTATAACAGAAGGCTCTCCTCCCCTGTTGTAACTCCCCCCCCCCCCCCCCCCCCAGCAGACTACCTGCCCTCAGTTTCCCCTCTAACAAAGTACACAACTGCTCACTCCATAATATATCAGTAACTCTATCTTTTGGTTTTGCATACATTAAAAACACTTACACACAAAATAACAACTCAACACAAAATTTAAATTCACATAACACAACTCTCTGAGGGGTCCTCTTTGGCCAAATATCACCTGGTTGAAGTCCAGACTCCTCACTCATAACACATTTTAGCTACTTCATCACACCCACTTCAAAAAGAAAGTTATCTTTTGATAACACTCCACTATCACTACATTAAACCTTATCTTTTGATAACACTCCACTATCACTACATTAAACCTGCCAATCTGAGGTTGGTGGGCTTGTTTTAGTGTCTAGTGAGGCAGGAAAGGCAGAGGTTTCCTCATACATCCCTTTCTGTACTCAGCAAAAGGTGCTCAGGAATTCTTTTGAGCTTTACACCGCTTTTTCCATTTTTTCTCCCGGTTTGAAAACCCAACAACACTGTGCCTGCTGCAGAATAAACCTGGCTTTCCACGTTTACACCTGTTTTTTTTAACAATTTTTCTGGGCTTGGTTTTAGAGGCTTGGAAAAATGACTCCCAAAAATTGGGAAATAGTTCATGTACCGCAGCCAAACCCTCTGCGACGTCCAAGTGGACCCCTTCTTCATGGGTCACAGATATTTTGGAGTTGTTAAGCACCTGATTTTTTTTCAATATTTTTCAACAGTTTTTGTCCAATAAGGGTGTTCAAAGTTGAAATCATATTTTTTTCAAATCATAACACTTTTGAGTGATCATTTTTTATGTACCATTTTAGAATTGTTGCTCTTTTTTGAGTGATTGGGTGTTACACATTTTTTTCAGATTAAAATTTTATGAATTTATGGTGTTATAATTTTATGCAGTTAACTTTGAACACCCCTAATGAAATTTGGGAATCAATGACCCCTAGCGTAACACAGTGTAGAGGGAATAATCTAGTCCTCTTTTGGCTAAGAGCATCTCCAACGGTACGGGGGGCAGTTGGCCTGTGTTTCCCGGCCCACAAACACATGTCACAGCAGTCGCGGCTCAGCTACAATTATGGACTGGCAGCTTAAGCCGCAATCCAACTGCAAGCTTAACTAAGTCTCTGCAAGGAGGAGCAAAGAATCTCCAAAGTAGAGGCTTAGTACCAAAGTCACATTCTTTGCCTGAGGCTGACAGGATTTTACGTAAAAAAGTGCAACTTTTCTATTTACATCCCTATTGCCTCTCTCTCAGAAATGAAACAGTGCCCATCCATTTTTCTTGTGTCCTGTTCTCAATTTAGAGACACAGGCTCACGTTGCACAATATTTTTTCAAGTAAAACCAAAAAAAAACTTCCTGCTCAGTGATAATTCTTGGGAGGGCTATTCCTGAGCAATACAAAGAAGGCATCAGATCATACAAAGGTCAAAGTCAGACACATTCTCATGGGCTTTTTCAGTATTAAATTAAGAATGGCAGGTCTCTCAAGTGCATATGCTGAGGAGTCCCACAGGGTATTGACATATGATGTCTAACCTTGTTTTCATGTTTTTAGACCAGACTGGCTGTCAGCCACAGAGTACATGTCACAGTACACTGCAAGAAAAACTCTAGAAACTGCTTGCAGTTGAGATGCAGCAAGCTTGAATCATGCCTCAGCTCAAGCTGGAGTCAAGCACCCAAATTCCATGCTGGTGCACCTTGAGTGTGTACCTTGTTTAGCATCTGAATGCTGAACATGCTGTAGTGCTCATGTAGTAGGCTGGGGCAAATGTTCAACCTTGCAAATGAGCATAACCCTGATCAACCTTTTATGTGCTTTTAGTAAACACTCCATCTGCCATTGAATCCAGCCAGAATAGCATGTCAGGGGTATGTACACATGAAAGGGACATCTACATATGAAAGGAATATGTACACATCACCAAGGACAATGTGATGACAGCTGGTGGCAGGTGACATTGAGTAAAACATGTTCAGACACCTGAGCTACTGTGGCAAGACTCCACTATCAAAACAATGGCCCCTTTGTGGTCATTGGGGAGTCCCACTCAATGGGTTTTGGAGTATGATTGGAGACTGAACAAGAGTCTTCTTCACATCACCTGCCCTCGGGTGACCTCAATTTTTCCCTGGTGCATGAAAGGGGAATTTGATAAGGTGTGTTAACACATAAAAGACACAAATGATTAAAGGGGTATGTAAGCATGAAAGGGGTATGTGCAGTAAGGGGTCTTTGCACATGAAAGGGATATGTAAACATCACCTGAATGATGAAAGGGGCATTGAAAGGGATGTAAAAAACTCAATCATGTAAACATCAAAGGGTCATGAATGCATGATGAAAAGGGTATGTACACATTGTGAAAGGGATACATGCACATGAAAGGGATACACAAAGGGACACACACTGTCAGCCTTAGAGATACATCAAGTATCCAAAAGACTGCAATAACTCAGTAAATAATAATAATTATTAAATTATTATTGCATAATCAGATTTCTCATCATAAACTAAGGGGGGTCACCCACTTAAATTACCCCCTTATTCCTATTCCTTCATGTACTAATTGTATAATTAAGAATTGGCCACAGAAAGCGCCCAAAAATAGTATTACATACAAAAAATTAGTAAAACAATTAAAGTACATAAAAAATAAACTGTTGTACAATAATGAGTAATATTACTCGTGTAAAAATACCCCGTGAAAGTATTATGTAGACTTCTACTGAAGCTCTTTCACATGAAAATTGGTTATAAACATGTCATGTGACAGAGTCAGGGAAATTAGTCTATTTTAATACAATTAAAATACCCACAGCCAAGCCCTTTTCACGGCTACAGCCCTGGATACTCCCATAGGGAGAAAAGGACTCAGTGTTTACGCCCACTGAAGTCCCCTCTATAAATAGAGGCCTATTTGGCCCTCAGGAAAAGATCCCCCAGACCATTCACCGCCCATAAACTGTAAGTTTGCCGTGAATATTCTCCCCTGCTACTATTGTAGCCTCTTTTCCCTTTTAAACCATCCCCAGCACGTAAAATCCACTGGATTAAACCTTTAAAAATATCAAAAATCCCTTATTAGCATATTTACAAGATTTATCCTTAAAAGTAGTTGCCGTAAGACCTCCGCCTCTGACAAGCAGCCAATCAGTTTAAGCGCTTACCAACCACTTTTCTACACCAAATTTATTCCCTGTAATTAATAATTATATATTATTAATTACATAATAAATATTCCTCTTTTTAAAGAGTTTTTAAAACCCTTGTAGTGGCCAAATTACCACGTAACAAGTTTAGTAATTTACATTACTAGTGTTTACATCAGCACAGTTATAGTGCTAGGGCCCAAAACCCTTATTTTGACGGGTTTTTTGCCCTAAGCTTCATAAACAGAGCTGTCACACACACATGAAAGGGGTATGTGCACATAAAGGGGTATGTACACATTATGAAAGGGGTGAATGCATAAAAAAGGGACATGTGCACATGAAAGGGGTATGTGCACATGAAAGGGTAATTTTCACATGAAAGGGGAATTTTCACAGGTATCAACTCAGTATTTTGGAGCCTGCATGCACTCAGTTTTTTGTACCTCAGACTCACTCTTGCATAAATTATACAATGTGCATGGAATCAACCAGTGCTTGATTCTTGCATGAGGCACAGCTTGCCTTGAGCTCTTGCATCTCAACTGCAAGCAGTTTCTAGAGTTTTTCTTGCAGTGGGAGATGGTTGGGAGATTGGGGTAGATAGTGAATAGATATTGGATAGATGGTGGGTAGCTGGCTGGAGCTGGTGTGATGTCACTTGTCATCAACTGACTATTTTATTTTCCTGGTGATACATGCTCAAAGCAGAAGATACCCGGAAAATACATAATTATATTCAGATTTTTTTCAAGATCCAGCTGTCAATGTGAATAATGGATCTACAGGCATGTTTATCCCCTCAGGTGTCTTCTTTGAAAAATTCATCTTTCAAAAATTTACGGACTTACTTCGCGCACTGCAGAAAACTCTTTGCGCACTGTGGGGGTCATTGTCCTGATGTTGTGGAACTTCTACGCAGGGCGTGATCTGAGCTTGGAAGGGAAATAGCAAAAACTAGGTAAGTTTTGGCTAAAAGGTGCTTGAAGAGCTGCCTTCCTATAATAAACTCTGGGAGAAATTTACACTAAGAATTTTAGTGTGGCTAAATCAGAAGAAATATTCTCAAGTATTTCTACTGCAGACCCTAAGAACCAGGATTCTGTGCGTGGGATGAGAAGTGTTATATTTTTGATGTAAGTGACTTTTGGAATGATCAAGTTATATTTTAATGTTATCAAGTTCTCAATTTATGATTTCAATTTATATTATAATTATTACTATTATGATCTTACTATTTAGATGGGTGATGGAAGTGGAAGTAATTTCTTAATATTACTATTTATGCTGGTATGGGGAAGAAAGGGAACAAGAAGGGGCAGAAGAGGCCTCCTTATATAGTAAATAAACTAGTCTGAGAGTGGATTTTGCAAGTGTGAAATAGTATACTACTTTGGGATGCTGTACAATTGTAGTGTGAAATAATAACTTATATTGGGAAGCTGTACATGATATTTGTGAAATAGTATACTACTTTGGGTTGGGATCACTTGGCTTGTTCCTCTTTGGGGTGGAAAATCACATCTAAGAGTAGATTTGCTAATGTGTGATAAGTAAACCTTTCGGAAGTGTCCCATTCAGTCTTAGAGTAGATTTGTACTATGTAATGTATGTGATTTGTATGTGAAACTAAGATTCTACTATGTATTTGATTATGTAATTAAATAGACTGTTACTGGTTTTCTGGGTGATAATATAATTGGGAGATCTGTGTAAGATGTTTTGTACTATAATGGTTTTGTTTGTACTTTATAATATATCATTATCTTGATTTTTCCCTATTTTTGATGTGTTTGTAAGTGGATTAGTCTTACCACAACGTCCAGCCCCCAGTGCGCGCTTCTGCCACGGCTCTTTGCGCACTGCATTTTCCCCCAAAAAATTGGCTTGCATTTCTTGAGATATTTTTTGATGAATCAATAGGGGGGTTCACAATAGGATAAAAATAAAACTTTAGAGTCAATTTTAAGGCCTTTATCAACAACTTTTTAAAAATATGGCAGGATGTACAGGATTAGGTGTCCCCTGGCAATCAGAGGGTGTTCTTCATTTTTTAAAAAATTGTCTGTAAAGGCCTTAAAATTGGCTCTAAAGTTTTATTTTTAGGGAGTTGAAAAATCGACTCCCACAAATTAATTTACCGACTCCCAAAATGTGTTTACGTCGCGGGGACCGTCTCACGACGTCCACCCCGGGTCCGCGGGACCAAATTTTGACGCGCGCGGATTTTGGGAGTCGGAAAATTAATTCCGCTACCCAGAATGGGAGTCGGAAAATTAATTCCGCTACCCAGAATGGGAGTCGGAATTTTAATTTCACAAAAAATGCCCAAAAATAAAGAAAAATTTATACCTCCTCACTGGGGCGCCCAAAGCCCCTCAAAATTTTACAGCAGTCAGAAAGTGCTCTTAAGAGCACATGGTGAGCTGCACGGCAGTAGCACACCCCAGGAAATGGGTGTGCTACTGTGGGTCTAATTTTGGGGATTTCCTACTAAGGAATTCCGCCAAAGCATTAGCTATGGTGCCCCAAAGCCCCCCAAAATTTTACAGTGGGCAGGAATACCGCTGGAAAGCACCTTGTGAGCTTCTTGGAAGTAGCACACCCCAGGCAAGTCACGTGCAACTGGGGGTCTAATTTGGCGGATTTCCTACCAAGGAAATCCGCCAGAACCAGCTATGCCCCAAAGCCCCCCAAAGTTTTACAGTGGGAAGAAATACCGCTGAAAAGCACCTTGCAAGCTTCTTGGCAGTATCACACCCCAGGCAAGTCACGTGCAACTGGGGGCCTAATTTGGCTTATTTCCTACTAAGGATATCCGCCAGAACCAGCTACTGTGCTGCAAAGTGCACCAAATTTTTGATCATCAAGTTAAATAATCTGTACTAAAACTTTTAGCTGCAAGGCGGTAACCCACCAACAGGAATAATTTTGAGTCAGCTGGGGCTTTTGGTCATATCTACGACTAATTGCCTCCGCCATAGTTATTAGTCCCTCCGCCACAGCTATTGGTCCCTCTGCCACAGTAATTTGTCCCTATGCCACAGTTAGTAGTCCCTCTGTCAAATTTAATAGTCCCCCGCCGCAGTTATTAGTCCCTCCGCCACAGTTATTAGTCCCTCCGCCACAGTTATTAGTCCCTCAACCACAGTTAATAGTGTGTCTGCCACAGATATTAGTCCCTCTGCCACATTTAATAGGCAGAGGGACTAATAGCTGGTGGAGTGACCAATAACTGTGGCAAGGGGACTAATAACTGTGGCAGAGGGACTAATAACTGTGTCAGAGGCACTATTCAATTTGGCAGAGGGACTACTAACTGTGGCAGAGAGACAAATTACTGTGGCAGAGGGACCAACAACTGTGGCAGAGGGACTAATAACTATGGCGGAGGCAATTAGTAGTAGATATGACCAAAAGCCCCAGCTGACTCAAATTTATTCCTGTTGGTGGGCTACTGCCTTGCAGCTAAATGTTTTAGTACAGATTATTTAACTTGATTATCAAAAATTTGGTGCACTTTGCAGCACAGTAGCTGGTTCTGGCGGATATCCTTAGTAGGAAATTGGCCAAATTAGGCCCCCAGTTGCATGTGACTTGCCTGGGGTGTGATACTGCCAAGAAGCTCACAAGGTGCTTTTCAGCGGCATTTCTGCCCACTGTAAAACTTTGGGGCACCATAGCCAATGCTTTGGCGGATTTCCTTAGTAGGAAATCCCCAAAATTAGAGCCACAGTAGCACACCCATTTCCTGGGGGTTTTCTACTGCCATGCAGCTCACCATGTGCTCTTAAGAGCACTTTCTGACTGCTGTAAAATTTTGGGGGGCTTTGGGCGCCCCAGCAAGGAGGTATGAATTTTTCTTTATTTTTGGGCATTTTTTGTGAAATTAAAATTCCGACTCCCATTCTCATGGGTAGCGGAATTAATTTTCCGACTCCCAAAATCCGCGCGCATCAAAATTTGGTCCCGCGGACCCGGGGTGGACGTCGTGAGACAGTCCCCGCGACGTAAACACGTTTTGGGAGTCAATAAATTAACGGACTTACTTCGCGCACTGCAAAAAACTCTTTGCGCGCAGTCCCAAACACTTCGCGCACTGCGGGTGAAATACACAACTTTTTCAAGATTTTTTTTGACCAATCAATAGAACACCTTTTAATTGGCCTCTCTGAATTTTTTGGGAGTTTTTTGAAGCATTCTTCCGTGTTAACAAAATCATGAAAAACTAGAACAAATGTAGGATGTGGGGGCCTTAAAAACAAGGTTCCCATTGCCCAAAAATTCCAAATATTTTATTGAGTAATTAAAGATATGAGGACAGCTCTTTTAGAAATTTTTAGCTAATTTGTGGAAGGATAACGGTCCGAAAAATGAGGATATTCTAGAGGCAATGTGCTATCATGGGGTGAAATTTCCTCATTTTGCATACCCTTATTTTTGCACAAAGTGGCTCAAAAGTATCAAAGTAGCTGTTCTTATATATTTCATTACTCAATAAATGATTTGGAATTTTTGGGCTATAGGAACCTTGTTTTTTAGGCCCCAACATTCTACCTTTGTTCTGGTTTTTTATGATTTTTTTTAACGTGGAAGAATGCTTCAAAAAACTCCCAAAAAATTCAGAGAGACCAATTAAAAGGTGTTCTATTGATTGGTCAAAAAAAATCTTGAAAAAGTTGTGTATTTCACCCGCAGTGCGCGAAGTGTTTGGGACTGCGCGCACTGTGCAGTGCGCGAAGAGTTTTTTGCAGTGCGCGAAGTAAGTCCGTAAATTAATTTATGGGAGTCAATTTTTCAACTCCCTATTTTTATCATATTGTGAACCCCCCTATAGAATGGCTTTTAATTATGATCCCCCAAAAAAATAATCAAGTCATTTAGGGGTCTCCTTGAGCCTAGAGGAAATTGACATGAAAAAATCATATTTTAACGCAACAAGCATTTAAAAAGCCACTTCCTGCAACCCAGTAGCCACAAAAACTTCACAGTACAATAGTGCATGTGCAATTTCACAGCCTGATAATTTTCAGAATTTTCACCAGCTTTCCTGTAGCTCAAATAGGTATTGCATTTATTATTTTGCGTATATGTATAACTTTTTTGTTACACACACCAAAGGCATGCAAAATTTTGAGAGCACAGAGAAATATGCTTCAAATTAATTCCCTGAAATTCCAATCCTAGCAATAGTGTGTCATTATAAAATGAGATATAAGGGGTGCACGGCAGGCTTAGTAGGAAAATTACTGCTAACTGTATAGCTTTTTTGTTACACACCCAAACAGTCCCAAAAGTGGGGATAATCAAGTCCCTCTTTCAGAGGGCGCCCGCGCTGCCCGGGCGCTCTAGGCGGACTTATGTTGAGTTAGCTTCGCGCCCCCTCAGAGAGGCTTAGTTAGGCTCGGGGCTGTCGGAGGCTCGCTTCGCGAGTCACACGCCCGCAGCAGCGAGGGACTTGGGTAAAGTTCGGCTCGCCGAGTCGCGCCCCGCGAGCACAGGGAGGGACTGTTTTCGCTCGACTCCTGCCAGCAAACGCACATACATACAACTGCTGTTGACCATTTCTTCGGGAAGCACCACAAGAGAAGCACCTCGAAGATAGTATCATGTCGCTCTCCAGCAGCAGGTGGAACCAAGAACCGCAACAAGCTGCCCAGACCAACCCAAAGCAAACCAACAGAACCATACCAGCATCCACATCGAAATACATCCCACCTCACGCAAAACCTAAACCGAACAATCAATGGAATGAGAGCACGAGAAAACTACCATCCTCAAACATTATCATCGCCAGTGGAGACCGAGCGGTTTCTAAAAAATTTACCAACCCAAACCAGAATGTCAATCCAAAATATGCCACTCGGGAAGATTCTAGATTACTGGGATTCGTGAACAGTTTCAATCAGTCAAGCCTATCGGATCCTCATCTCGATCCAATGTCCTTGGTCCCCTCTCCATCCCGTGGAATATATACTAGTCCACAAAACGAACAGGATAAATCAAGAAATCAAACTCACAAATCAACCCAAGAAAATCAAGATCGACATTCTCATCGTCAAGAGCAAGATTTAACAAACCATGATTTTCAACTCGAATTCTTTAAATGGATATTCAAGAGGATTCAAGAATATAAGAAATCCTATCCGAATCGGATCGATCTGTTTCTGTATTTAAGTCTCAAAGATCCCCAAGGAAACTTGAACCAACCGTCGACTGATAATCGTTTCAAGGCTCAGATCGATCGGATTTCTTCTCTGGTTCGTGAGATCAGAAAATTGAGGGAGGGGATCTTTGCTAGCGGGAGGAGAGATTCATTTGCGATCGTAGGTAAGCTTACTGGACATCACCTCTCTCCTATTTGACGCGTCCTATTATTTGCCAACATTCCGAACGTGTGTTTCTGTCTCACAGTTTACGAATTGAGTGCAGAATTGGCTCTGGAATCGTTGGATTTCGCACAGTTGAATACATTGCTGAATCACTTGATCATGGATCTATACCGAAACGTGCCGATTTCTGAACATCGGGTTCGCGCTGAATCAATAACGATCGCGAACGAAGTCGAAGAACATGATGTTGGGAAGATTATAAACCGTCAGAGACGAACGAAAGAAGAAGTTCTGGACAGACGATTGATGTTTGCGAGAGTTTTGTTACTCTTACCGATTGCGACCCGGTTAGACTTAAGCCGATTTATCGAACAATTCGGTCAAATTTCTCGAATTCTAAGCGATGAGAATCTGCCTCAGGATTCTACGAATCACTCAGCCTCAAGTAATGCGACCGTCTTGGGCATCTCGACCGCTCATCAACCCAAGTTACTCGAATTGGGGAAGTTCTTCAAATTTGTCCTGCGCAAGAATTATATTCAACTGAATCGGAAGTTCATCAAACCCAACCTCCAAAAGATATTAAAAGCACACCCCCAAGAAGAGGATTCAGTAACGCAATGGGACGACTTGTTGTTCTTGGTCTTCCTAAATTCAATCAGACTGAATTTAATTTGGAAAGTGATCCAGAAGTCTTACTATCATTTGAGCTTGGAAGATGATCTCTTCATCTTCAATTTATTGTCCTTAGAGTTTCGAAACTTCGATCAATTGCGGTGTACCAGTCAAGATCGTTCAGCTTCCAATGTCAATCAACTTGTCGATTCTTGGCTACTCAAACTCAATATCCAACGTAACTCCAAAGGAATCGTCCAGTTGAAATAGCCCATTTTCTTTCTTTTTTTCCCTTCAGTTCATTGTATGCATGTATGTAAAACATGTGCAAATATCTATAGCTTTCTGCTTTTGCAATCTGAATTAAGTCTTTTCGAGCAAAGGAGAGCCTGTTCGGTCGGATGCGCGACCCGAGGAGATCGAGATTTCCTGGCCACTTATGTATTTAGCTGGGGTTTTTTTTAGCTTAATGGGATGTACCCTTGGCACTTCAGAAAAAGCCAAAGCGGCACAAGTGTGGTCTCCCTTGAGTTCTGCTATCATGGAAAACAATGCCAATATGCTTGAATACAGTCTCTACGAATGCCGAATTCCCGCAGACAAGATTCCATACCAATGACCAGTTCTTTGCTCCTGCAGCTTCCACTCCAGGACTATGTAGTCAAGCAGAGGCAAGCTCGATGACAGAAAGTAAGACTTGAGTGTTGATATGGGCTGGTTTCAGCTGAGGCGCCCTGAAACCCATCGACGCCCCGGGCCCGCGCCGGGGTGGTTCGGTTCCAGGCGAGACTTTCCGCTGACAGACTGTTATCAGCCGAGCCTCACACCCTGAACATCCCGGAACACCAGCCAGCAAGACAACACCATCTCAAGTGCGTCCGAGGCTCGAGCCTCTTCGTTCTATGTAGCGCCTCGTACCTTATCGAAGAAGCTGACAGTCATCCCCAGTTATCGATTCAGAATGTCGAGCATCACCAGGAAGACTACTCAAATCGTCAGTCATCTGTCATGATTTATCGATCTGCTCTTCCTCCTCGAATACTCACAACGATCGCTCTCCTTACATCTATCAGGCCCGAAGAATGACGATTGCCCACCCGCTGCAAAGGACCTTCGTCTCCTCTTCCTCGATCAAAAAAGGTTCACATTTTTCTCACTCTTACTCTCCGCTCCTTTCCCCCATTCAACCATTCAAGCGATACGACTGACTGTTTCTATGTATTGTTTCCGTAACTCTAGATTTCGTTCAAGAACTCTATCTCCGAGAACTCAAATCATACAAACCGAATCCCCAATCTCTCCAAAGCTTGCAAACCCAAGTCCGAGACTTCACGATGCCTGCCGCACCTGCTGCCCCAGCAGCACCCACTGCCCAGGATATCGCTCAAGAAATGCAGAGCTGGGACAGTGCCAGTTTGGTCAACAACCAGGCTCAGTCTTCTGAGACCGCCGAGGTTGATGTAACGTAAGCTCCTTCTTAGCGCTCGGAAGTTCTTCGACAAGCTGAGTTCTGAATCGTGCTTTCTTCTATCGTTTTTTTTTATTTATTTCAAGTGGTCAATCCGCGGACGAATTCTTGTCTTTCTTGGAGCGTGACCATCCACCACCGGCCGCCCATTAAGGAACCATAAATCTGAACAAAGAGGATGATAGAGTGGAGTAGAGAAGGTGTAAAACTAAATGGTTTCTCAGGCGACTAAGGTTCATATTTCTTTAGGTTCTGCTCTTGTTTAATGTCAAAGAGAATATCAAAAGATACTAGACAGAGCTCTTATCTGAGAGTATGCCCAAGTGAGAATTAGCAAGTAACAAGATGTGGTAGCGGATGCGAGAATGCATGAGTGCTAAACAAACAGGTATATATAAATAGCAGGGATGTCACCTCATCTGTCAACCTTGCCCCCCCCCCCCCACCCAGCTCCAGAGCTTCAGGCTCAGGTTGGTACCTGGGAAGGGGGAAATGCGGCCAAAAAAACACCAGAAAGTGGCAAATCTCTATAGGGGATACTATGAGCCAAGAGGAAACAAGGAAGATATAAGAGCTGTGAAATAAGTTTACTGTGGTTACTTTGGTGATTTGCAGAGCTCTAGCATCTTGAGCGGAGGTAGGAAGTGGTAGCATACAGATTGTTTGAGATTGAGTTTGGAATAACAATTTGCTGACTGATATTCTTTAGAATGAAAGTATGAAATCATGATTTGTCAAGATGACACTTTGTATTTTGACATCAGTCACTTGTTCTTTTGGTCTGAGTGATGGGGGTGTTGCAAATCTGCTCTTCTTACTCATACCTCTTTCCCCATCACAGCTTACTCCACTACAGCCTATCACGTCTTTCTGTCATCAAATTTACTCCCTAGCTTGTTGTCTTTGAAACTGAAACATGTCTAAGAAGGGCTTATTTGCTCTCATGTCAGCCTGCTTATCTTTCTGGATGTAGGTGCTGCATGTTGATAGTTGATGTCTCTCTTGATCTTTTCCCTTCCAAAGTATTCTAGTACATTTCATTGATTTCATTTTACCCTCCACCACTGTTTTACAACACTGTGTTTTCTCTTGCCACGTGAAATTGAACCTCATAAGTTCTCCTCCCAGGCATTGCTTAGGCTGTTCAAAATAATTTCCCTCTCTCTACCTCAACCTCATCACATTCAATCTGAACAGATTGGCAGATTTCTTGAATTTTCATTCTGTTTAGGACTGTTTCACCAATGGAAAATGTGCTTCAGTACTGTATCTAGACCCTTTATGGTATGTATGTACATATTGCCAGGCAATCAACTCACAGTAACCCATTCCCCTTTGTGGACACAAAATGCTATGGGTTGGTAGAAATTATGTGTTATTTAAAAGGGTCCTACCCTTTGGTATGGCTTAACAGACAGTATGGGTTAACACGGGTATGAGTTAGAGCAGAGCTGACTGTAAATATATCTTATTAAATTATGAATTGGATGGAAAAATCTTAAGATACTTATAGGTCATAGCATGCTTCTGTCAAGCACCTTTTATGTTTAGCCTACAACAGCACTGATTCAGCTAGACTTTCTCACTGAATTTGAACCATATTTTATCAAGTCACCCAGCCTGGTTTACCTCAACAAAACAATGACTTTTGTTTTTTATGAGTGATATTGTTGTAGCTGCAGCAAGGGAGAAATTGCTTTGCTGCAAACAGCACAGCATAGCAGAATTTGGAAATTTTGCTGTGCTTTTTAGGAGTGAATTTCTGCTAATTACCTAGCCCCTTTGTATGTGTGCTATTTCACACACTAGTGAGCCATTCTGCTCCAACGCATTGATTTTCAAAGACTAATAACCAACTCTATGCAATTTCTCCTTTTTTCATTTCTCAATGGACAACTTCCCTTTTGTTATGTGGCCCCCAGGCCTGTACAGAGCCAGATCTTCAGCCTATAATTAATATTTTTCCTTTTTGAATCTAGTCCCAGAGGCAGTATATCTGACTCTATAGCCCCCTACAGAGTCAAAGAGAATTCTTCCAATTGAATACCACATCTGTGGCAGGATTCTTAAAGAAATCATATCTTTCTTTGGGTTCACCAAGAGTGACTAACTAAGATCAAGTTCACAAAATCAACAAAAATAGAGGATGATTCAAAGATAATATGGAATGAGACCATGAGTAAAGATGAAACAAAAATGATAATTGAAAATTTGAATGAGGCATAAAAGGAATATAAATGTTCAGTATGCCAATGTGGCAGCATTAAATCTTGGCTTAGGTTTTACCAATATCTCACTGTTTTTCCTGCTCTGCAGAAAATTGAAAATTAATCATCCAAGATTAGGCCCTCTAATTTCAATTTTCTCTTCAAACAGCCTTTCTGATTCAATTTATGCAGGTAGAAAGCCATAGATCTTAGTTTTTGTAATACTGCAGTTTAATGGACTTGATTGTGCCTTGAATATAATTTGGTTTGGATTTCTTGCTTTTATCCTCTGCCTTCTATCTCATTATTTAAATTTCATGAGGTAACTTAGTTTCTTTCTTCCTCTTCATCTGGGGTAATGATGAATTTGCCAAAAATTTATTGATAAGAAAAGAATAACCCCAATCACTCTCAAAGTGTTTGGCCCAAAATCTTTGATTGTTGGTTTTTAAGCAGTATCCTAGAAGAATTAGACCAGCATGGTGATTTTTTGCGCGGTTTATTCTGAAAATTGTATGGAGGATAAAAATTTGGGACTCATCCAAAGATGGGATTGATTTTTGAGAGAAAAATGATCTATCAACTGCTCCTAGTATTGGGAAAATTGAATTAGTATCATCACCAAATAACTTGGTCTTCAACCAATATAAAACTTGTGATTGAGAGACTCCATCTATTTCATTTTCAAGGTTTGAAAATATAATTCCTGAGTAAAACTCAAGTCCATTAACAATTCCCTCTACCCCTCTTGCCACTTTACCTTTCTCCATGAATTTTTTTAAGCTTGGAGATAATAGTCTGATGAAAAGTCTTTCATGATCAGCCAAAGATGATGTAACTCCTATTCTGTGTTCTGGTATTTTTCTATAAAAATGGCATTTCCTCATTCCTAGATGTGAAATATCTTCAATTTCTTCTAAGATAGATTTTGAAGCATTTGTTGTTGCCTTAGGGATTCTATGTAATACAGAGAATTTCCGATCCAAAAGATAAAGTTGGAAGCCACCTATTTTTAGGTTCCAGATGTGGCTCTCCCCTAAACTCTTGCCAGTGTATTCCAAATCTTCAATATGATTTGATACTGTCATTGATGAATCCTGTAGGGTATTACCACTTGCTGAATACTTTTGGTGTAATTGAAAATTTGCTTTTAATTGATTTCTGTGAAAATCCTCACTAATTTCAACAGGAAAAATTTCCTTTCCAAATAAAATGGGTTCAAGCATCCAAAAGTAAACATCATTTTCAAAACGTGCTCTCCATTCTTCAGGTGCAAAGTTCTTAAACCAGATACCCACAATTTGAATGGATACCATAAAAAGGGGTTGCTCTTCTTGAATCAGCTTGTTGATCCAAATCTGGACTGGGCCCAATTTAATATGATCTAAGTACTTTGAGTGTGTCCTACCCAATACAGGGATACTATCTGTGGGATTGAAGACCTCTTCAAAGAGCCAAAGCATCATTTTCTGATGATCAATTTGGGAGTGGTGATTTCCTTTGAGATACTTCCAGAGTATGCTGTGAATTTGGGTCAACCATAATTGCAATTCTCTGAGAGCTGTGAACAAATGTTGGGAAGTGTACAGTTTTCCCTGGAATGTTGATGGAATTATTAAAGCCATAAAATCTGAAGAATTATCAGTGACTGAACGAAGTGGGACCACAGAAACATGCCAATTTCTTGCACTCTTTACTACATACCGAGAACCAAATGACGCTTCAAAGTTCTGATATATGTGCATCATTGTACCCTCATAGTACTTCTGGTATTGATCAACCAGATGTTCAGCTTGAAAGGTTCTTTTTCTGCCCAAAGTGTCCATCCGCCATCGGACTGGAAAATCGACGTCCAGCAGATCCCTTGGATGAGTTTCTGGAGGATGAGGTCTTAGTAGTATCCCCTTAACAGCATTGTCGAGGTCAGTTGGCGAAAGAATTTTCCTGTTTTCTAAGAATTGGTTGACATCACAAAAGTGTGAAGCTTCGGAGTGGTTACGATGTCCTTGATGCGTCAACGCAGGTTGGTCATTTGTTCGTGCTCGCTTTGGTTGTCGGCCCTCACTGGGCTGTGTCAGATGCTCATCCATGCCACTTGATGCAACCAATTCTACTGGATGTTTTTCTTGTATCGAACATGTTCCTGATTCAAGCGAATGTGTGGTCATTGGCTTCAACTGGTGAATACCCAAGGAATTGTCACCAGATAGCGGCAGCTCATTTCCTTCAACTAAATCTTCCCTGAAATGACCACAGTCGTTGTCCGGGAGGAGTGCTGCCAACGTGACTCGGACCCACAAAAGGATGCAAACTTTGCGAGGGGATGCCATGGTCGAAAAGGAGGGTATGAAAAATATGTGATCATTATGACCGTGAAGACTCGACAAGTGCTGCCTGGCTTGAAGTTTTGATGACAACCCTTGTTTGTACATGTTCTTCGCTCAAACCACACCGCAGACTCGTACCGACTGCACTGCAGCCGTCACATCCAGGCGGTCGTCAAAAGGTTTGTTAGGCAATAACCATAGACACCGATTTTTTTAGTCATGTACCAGACTCTTCACGTCGCCATAGTGTTCCTGTGGATTATGGAGAGACGACAAGAAAATGTTGAGATCACATTCAAAATGGAGCACAAAACGTGAACGCCGCCTATGTGGTCGGTCGGCATTCGGCAAGGGGCTTGAGAGGGCCTGTAACCGGTGCGACGACCACAGAGGGACAAAACAGGACAAAACCCCTCAAGAGGCCCGTGATCACTGTCATGAGACTTGTAACAAATGTGAAACTGCATTCGGCACAGAAACTGTTACTGTATGGCACCGAAGCTTGACAGCAGTTAGCTGCAGTTAGTGATGACCCGAGTCAAGTAATATGTATGTAGTTGTGCTATGTATAATGAAATCACAAAACTGTAGAAAAGGTGTTTGTGTGCTGCGGAGTATGTTGAGCAAGGGATGTATAGGCTATGGGATGTATTTAGTGGTCGAGTTCCTTGATCATTGTCTCTTCTACAAATCCGATCGCGCCCGCTTGTTGTTCGTTGTTATTAGGTTAGTGTATTGATGTTGCTATTGTTGTTATGGTATGTTGATAAAGATTTGATTCTCTTTCGTCCATATATATTCCTACATATTCAAGACCACGACCACCTTCGTTAAACAAACCATCCAAAAAACAATCAATAAAACAGAAGTAAATAAAGTAATAACAAGTAAAAAAAACTAAAAAAGGCTTAAGAGAAGAAAAGAGCCTGGTAATAAAAAAAAAGAAGAAAACTTGCTCCTTAACAAACGAAAGAAAAGAAGAAAAACTGGTGACTTGATTGATTACATAAATTGCAGGGTATACACACGTATAAACACCTCTGAGGAGAATGAGGTATAGAGAGATTTTACCGGTCCCGTTAATAGGAGAGAGGGTTTTGAAGGTAGATGGATTGAAGAGAGATGGTGTGTTAAGGATGGAAATCGTCTTCGTGGTAAGGATGAGAAGAAGGGGGAGGGTCGTGGGCGTAGCCACCGTATTCGCTGGAAGGGGCGCTTGATTGGGGAGGGGGGAGTGCATGAGGAGCGACAGGATGTTTGTCGTCGGTATAGAACCTCTGTTCGTCGCTCGAATAAGACGGCGCACGGTTAAGCGAGGTCTGGTTATCTACAGGCGGTGGGTACTGGTATGCGAGGGGATGCGAGCTGTAGGGTTGTGTCCGTGGGGCGTAGGGCTGACTCAGCTGGCCATATAGGTTACCGGCCGTGGAAGTAGGGGCTTGATAAGGGATGAAGCGATCAGTCCTTAATTGCAACCCATAACAAGCTGCCATGTTAGCAATCGTGTCTTAAAAGAGTGGACAACGGTGGTGTTGTTTCTTTTAGTCTCAGATGGGATTGATTCATGAGGGCATCACAATCAACTGAAGACTGCCACCGACCTGCCCCACCACGAAAAATAGGAAAGATGATCAAGGAAAGTGAATCAAAGCTCACGATGCAGTGCTTTCGGCGTATCCAGCCTTCTCATTATATTCTCGGTCGCTTGGCCATCGATTCATCACGTTGTAGCCCATACCGACAGCGGTACCAGGATTGCTGGGAGCGTAACCAGTACCAGGGTTACTTGAGGCATAGTGATGACCGAGAGATGGTGGATATGCGTGTTGAGCGACACGTGAGACGTTCCTGATGCTACCAGCCCCCCCGCCTCTTTCGCTTTTGTTGTCGCTAATCAGCTCGTGAAGCCCGATTTGCGGTAGCGTTGGCTGAGGTAATGGGGCAGCTTTGAATTGACCCTTCTTGTCCTTGAGATGTGAGTAATCGCCCATAGCCTCCTTTCGCATGAGGGCTGCCTCCTTGGCCAACCGTTTGCGGTTCTTTCGTTTCATTAGCTCAGCAATTCGCTATAGAAAAGAATCAAAAAGTCAGAACCGAGATTGATTAGGGGGTCTATTGGTATTTTGTAGGCTCACTTTATCGACTTTGTGACAGCAGTATTCCTTAAGGTTGCCTTGAATGTAGCACAGCAGGGGGACATACAGAAATGCAGCAGCCATGAGGAGTATGAAGGAGCCAAGCCAAATTGTGACTGTCAAGAAAAGATGGGTTGAGACGATCAGTTCAGGAGAGTGGGTTGGGGATGAGAGGGTAGAGCAAGGGGCGTACCAGTGAAGGCCATTGAGATGAGAACGGAAGCCTTGGCAAAGCTACCATCGTACCACTTTGAGATGTCGGTAGTGAAGCCGACAGACCTGGCAAACGAATAAAGAGTGATCCCATTGATGACTTGACGGGGTGCATCGGCCAGGAGTAGTCTCTTCCAGCCCTTGAAAGTGAAGAAAACAAAGAAAGCGAAGTCGTCCTTTTTCTTTTTTGAATTGTTGATCTGAGAGAAAAAGCAGAAATGATCGTATGATTTGATGGAGTAGTAATTGTTCTATTGGATTATAGACCAAGAAGGGAAAGAGAAAAAAGAAACTGTTAGTGTGAGTAGATGAATGCGATTTGATAAGTTGAGACCTTCTTACGGCCATGACGTTGGTGAAAGCATAACTGATATCACGACTGCGGATGATGGCCCTACTCTTCTTGGCTTCCCAGGCGAGCAGGAGGAATGAGAAGATGATACAGCCAAAGAAGATCCATTTTCCGATTTTGAAGGGTACGTTCATCGCGCTACTTCCGCCCGAGCTCTCTAGAATCGAACCGGCCCAATGGTTTGAGGCGAGTAGGAGGACCATCGTGTAGAGATCTGAGGCATAGACTAGAACTGATTTGATGACGAGGACGTATAGAAAACAATACCTGAATTGGCGAAGAGGTTTTAATCAATAATCAGTTGTTTATTTACTCGGTGGGTGGTGGTTGAGGGGGACGTACTGAAAATAGCTCATGCAACCCGAGTTGTGGAATTCTCGAACGTCGACAAAGTCCCATTTGTGATCTGGTACCTCTTCTCGTTTCCATTGAGCCCCAGTACAACACATTGGGATGAAGCCTGGGTACCGGCACCAGCTTGGGGTGAATAATCGTTGGGCGGAGGAATGATTGGAATGAGCCCGGAGCGAGTGTGTGTGTGTGTTGGTTCGGTTGAGTGCGGCTGGTTGGGAGTTGAGAGAAACAGGCTGGCTGGGTTGAGGAGAATAGTTGGCGGTGAGGGGTGGGTGCTGGCCTGCAAGTGAGACTGGGAGGGTTAGTCTGGGGCGAGGGTTTAGTGCAAAACCATTTTAGCTGATCCAGGAAGAGATTGCACGTGTTTTAAATCATTTAGATTTAATTTAATACATACACGTATGTACATGCTACTGTTTTAGCTCGCATGTTTACGTAAGTGACGTGCCATACATACATACTCACGTATTATGGGCATACACAGGGGGGTGCACTCAACGAAAACATGTTTGACTTGCTCCGGAAACAACGTGAGAAAAAGAGTTCTTCACTTCTTGCAAGTACAAAACGGCCTGATGAAGGAGACAGCTCAACGTTGTCTGCTCTATCAGATCCAGCCTGGTTGCTCGTTGGTCATGAGTCTAGGTGGTGGCAGCACGGGTACATGCTGTTTTCATCCCGACCGGAAACTAATACATAATTAGCAAGCAATTAGGCAAACTTCAACAATGCGGGACCTACACATGTGGGACACAACAGATAATCAAGTGCCATAAAGATCCTTATATGTCTTGAACCTGATCCTGATAAACCTCACAACCAGTGTTGGGGGACCCAAGAACACACTCTACTTTCTCGTGCTGTAGCTTAATGCTAATCCCAGGTATGTAGACCCTCTAATACACACTTCATATTCTGATAAGCTGTTCTACCCGGTCTCCAGCCGCACAACTTTTTTCTCAGCCTGGGTTTATGGAGCAAAAGTCCCTCTTTTAAGCCATTGTCCGCTTGATAAATGTTATTCATTATACTAGGCTAGATAATACATGCTTTTGGGAAGAAATGATGCTCTGAAAATACCAAATACAGTATTACAACATGGATTGTGTTTGTTTCACCATTAGTAAGATTCACACAGTTTCAGACTTTGTGTTGAAAATTGACATAGCTTCAAATAAAGGCCATGTATCCACTCAGCTTTCATAGATAAACTGGCAGCTAGCTATTTATCTCCTTAGTTCTGGGTGATGAGGTTGGAATTTTTTGCTGCAATGGGCATACTGCTTATCAATAGTCTTTTCCTTGATTTAAAAAGGACACACAAGCTCCAAAAAAAATGATTAAACCAAGTGGGAGATATATCATACCACACAGTATATCATACCACACAGCATCATGAAGACCTTCATCGAGCCCACCTACTGGAACAGGAATTTTTACGTAATTTCACATAGGACTCTGATCAAGAATTAGGATCAGCTATTTGTACAAACTTCAAGGAAGTGACTTGAATCATTAGATCAAGGGATAACCACACACTGTGACCCCAATGGTAGAGCAACCCGGCATGCATTGGGGAGATGTGGGTTCAAGTCCCCCTTTCCGCACTACCCTTTTATCCTGCTCTACAAGGGAGAATACATATAACCATGATAAAAGAAATGTGAAATCAGGGTGGGAAAAGAAGAAAATATTGTAGGTGTAATGTGAGGTATTCAAATCAGTGGTATGGAGATCATAGACGTTGGTGGATGCGGCTTTTGTGAAAGTAATGTATTATCTTGATTATCTGGTTTTGAAATCAAATCTGATTGGCTGTGCTATGGTTTGTGGAACAAACATGCATGATTATTTTCCAGACCAGCTTTTAAAGGTTTGTAAAGACCCAAAACTCACTTATCAACCAGGCCCTAACTTGTCAATTCCACTCCCAATTACAAAGGAACTATGGCTCCCGGCGGGACAGTGCCCCTCTCTCCAAACACAGAGCGACTTGGTTAAGTTGCGAGTTAACCAGTCCAGTCACAGTGCGAGGACTGTGCTTGAGTGCCAGTGTGTACTGCGTTTATGTTGCGCAGTTAGAATGTGCTACGTTTGCGTTGCGCAGTACTGCGCTCATGCGGACAGCAAACAAAATTGTTGAGACGTGGAAATGTGTTTCACAGACGCGCTTTCATGCATCACGTTCAACTGGCAGGTAGTACAGTCTTTGAAGGTAGCCGCGATTGACGTGGCCGTAATCAGGTTGGCAGTGGTTGCAGTATAAGAGAAGGTTGAACTTAAAAGGACTTGGCAGAAAAAGAGAAAAGCGAATAGGGAACTTCAGAAGATTGAGCAAAAAAACCGAACTGGGATGTCGCGCATGGACAACAAGATCAACTGGTACCATTTCAAGTTAAAAAATAAGGGGAAAATTATGTAAGAATGTGGCGAAAGGATTTCAGAACATAAAGTCCAAAGGATCATTAGACCCTGTCGTAGCTGTGAGTGAAATGTCTGTGTCTCGCTGTTTGTGGCAGGCTCGGCGAAGCCTTCTTACGACGTGAACGACCCAACGAATGAAACAAAGTTGTCGTCGAGACCTGTGAACTCTTCCAGCTGTGGAGTTACCAGCGGGAAGAAACGGGTGTCAAACAGGTTGATTTGTTCTCCACAGGCCCCGATTAAACTTGCGAGTGCTGTAGAGATCGCCAGGAGGGAATCTATATCGTTAAGTAGAATGCGTAGTGAGTGTAGGTTCAAAATGATACAAGTTGAGCAGCCGAATAAATTGAAGAAGAATGATTGATTTGAGGCTGCTGACCACTGCACAAAGTCTTAATGACTGGGAAAGGCTTGTAAAGACCAGATACCGATTGAAACACGCCCTTGAGTGTCAAAACTACTTGGAATGCAGACCAAGATACATCCGACTTTTGCAAGAGACAAGGATGAGACAGGAACGTAAGCATTAGTATTGTTTGGCAGAGAGTTTAGCATGGGTGATTCGACTCAAGAACAGCTTACAAGAGCAATTCCCTTATCTGTGGAAAGGGGTTTAGCATCCGAGCCACAAAGCTGGACATTACTTAAGGAGAGTTTCAATACAGCGAGAATTGCTTTGAGATCGGTGGCGATCTGGGATCCAGCCTCCTGGGCGTTGTCCTTGGTAACCTGCTTGACAAGGGCTTGAACTGAATCCGCAGACACCTTCAACTGGGCTTCACTTTGGATAAGCAATCTGTTGACCTCAGATTTGGTGTGAGTCTTGTCACAAGAAGGAGCTGAAGGCAAAGGTAATGGAGCGGGTTGACCCGAAGCCACAGCGGTTGCAGCCACAGATGTGGGGGCAGCTTGCGGAACAAACGAGAGCGATTCGGCGGGAGCCGGTGCTGCACTTTTCACTGGCGCGCTGGTGTATCCGGCATCAAATCCAATCGCTGAGGATACGGCGGCATAGCTGTCACTCGAGGTTGGGCGAGCTTGATAAGACGTCTCAACGGAGGCCGATGCATAATCACTGGTGGGTGCGTATTCCCGTTCTACTAAGGACCGCCGAGTTCGTGAGCCTATATGTGGCTTTCCGTTAGGCAATCGCCGATTTAAGTTGCTGCCAATGTGGCAAAATCAGGTTCAACAAAATGCCTTGAATTTGCTCATCAGTTGGGGGAATTCGATCTGCTCAACTGATCATCAAGTTTGAAGGAGGACTTGGCCAGAACTACTGAAAGTATGTCTGTTTTGGTTAGTCACCGCACAATCAGATCACGCGAGTCAGTTGGACAAACTTGAGATTACTGACGTTCGTTGGATAGGACCCAGCAGGCCAGGAGGACAATGGAGCTTTGCATCGTGTTTGAGTGCGGTTAAGAAAGCAGTACGTAGGAAACGGATGGTCGTTTACTCTACAAGGAGAAAGGAAAGTGGAATACTGGAAATCAAGGCGCAAGGTTAAGAAAAAGGGCGTTGATAGGGCAGGTCAGTTCTGTGAACGCTGGCTAAATTATAAATAGCATGTAAATATGTGTCTAAGGGAGATGTTGGTGCGGTGGGCGAAACTTGCAACAATAAGTTGCAGCAAATGCGATCTTGGGTAAATCATTGCCCGATGTGGAGTGATGAAATGTCTGAGGCTCACTAGCAACGCAGAGCTTCCAAGCTTCCCTTCAGGGACGCGCCCGCTCGCCGGGGAAGAACCTCCCCGGTTCAGCATGTAGACTGGGACTGATGTTCTCTAACAGGATAAAATTCACCCTGGAAGGAGCACTGAGCACACGTGCCTACACCTGCTGGCTAGGGAGAAATTTCGCTCGATCAGTGGGTACATATACAGACACCTTGTACCTTCTCGCCGGAGAAAACCACGCCAGCAAACGGGCATGTACATCTTCTAACTAGACCGCTCGAGTCGCCGGCAGACCACCCGCTTGCCGGCACCCATGCATGTAAGTCTCCTTGAAGGATAGCTGCCCCGGCGAACGGGTTACATGTAAAGAGGCCGCTTGCGGGCGATGTCTTCATTGTTGAGAGGATGATTATTGTACTTTCTCGCCGTTTTTGCGGAAGGGAATGGTGACGGAGTGGGTTAACGGCTGCATACCATTATTTCATAACAGAAGACACGCCCTATTTGTCTAGTTTCGGCAAAGCCATGTCGCTTCCAAGGCTAAATTCACTGCCCCTACCATCGATGAGGTCCTTACACCTCTCAATCCCGCTGGGTTTCGTGAAAAAGAAACTCCGCGCGACTCTTTACTAGCAACCCACTCACTCCGCGGGTTTTCTTGAAAAGGAGGCCCTTCGGGTTGTAATGCCAGCAACCCACCACTCCATCCGGCCGGCTCATAGGCGAAGCTACCGGTCTGAGGTATAGGTAAAATGAGAGCACAGAAGCAAGGTAATGTAGGTGTAAGGTAATAATTCTCTTTGTCTTCATATGGTCGGTCTTTCTGAAATGAGAAATCTGCCGAATACTTGAAGTTTCACATTATGTGTTCGACGTCGGGGCTGGCTAAGCCGAGAGGCAACTCCTCAGATCGGCCAAGTCATATTTCTCCCGACGGGGCGTCAGAAGGGATTGTCTTGCTACTCAAGAAATACAACCCAACGTCGGCCGACAGAGAAAAGCTATGCCGATAGGCCTGCATTGCAAGATATGCGAATCGCAGCTCCCGGTACATGCCGCTACAAGACATTACATAGGCCCACCATTTTTTTGACGGGAAGCATTTTGATCTTAGTTCAATAAAACGATGTTAAGTATTAGATCCCCTTCATACGAATATGTTCTGGAGAAAAAAAAGTTGACCAGTGAGTTCTCCAACACACAGCGTATAAACATGTATGTTCCGTCTGATGATTAATCAATAAGGAAAACAACTCAATGTTTGAAATGGCAAGAAGCTGAAAGCTGATTATCCAGAGAAATTAATAAGAAAGCTATGGCAAGAAAGCATGGTGCATTTGAAAAGCTATTTCAGGCAGTGAGGTTTCTACTGTGGGCCAAACTTCTTTCGGCATAATGGACAATTAAGATATTCCTTGAACCAGTCCTACAAGAAAATTCAAGGTAGAATCACGTCTGTATCTTAAAAAATTGAAAATCAAGGTACAGAGAAAGGGGTGAAAATGGACGCACCCGAAGACAGTCTCGGTGAAAGAAGTGTGAAGGATGACATGGCAAAACCAAAACTTGATCGCTGGACTGATATTCTTCCAAGCACATTGCACAGGCCGTTATTGTACGCTGGAGGGAGAGTGAGAATGCTGAAAGTGCTTGCCCGACAGAATTCAAGGTCTGATCTATGTTGTAATGAGCTTGCGGAGCTTCCGAGTTATTCGGGGAGGTTATAGTGTTACTCGATGGGACAGATGTCCACGGTTGATCTGAGTTAGGCCACATGCCATCGGGCGAACTGGATTGAATATCTTGGTCCATAGCAAATTGTCTGCTTCGATTCGTGATGCTGAATAAAACGTTGAAAGTGAGACCTTGCGAAGACCACGAGGCCGCGGAGAATGTTACGGTATTCGGAGGCGGCACGAATGGGTTGCGAGAAGCAACTGGAGGGCGACTCATTGTCGGTTTGCTGGTGATGTGCGGCAAGACTGAGAAGGATGATGGGATTCGATCTGTGGGGAGGGTAAGTGGCAGGTTAGGATTTGGCAATGCCGACTGGAGGGATCCAATGTCCAACAGATTCCCGAGCGCTTACCTCGAAGTCAATGGAGAGCAAACATGCCAAAAGACAAAAGGACAAAAGTTAGAGCAAAAGCGGCAATCAATTGCAAAGTCGATGTCTATCACAAAAGCGGACGTAAACCAGACCCAGAGACGCTTTCAGATTATAAAGATGTGTGGACTCGAATCCGATCGCCCTGCATTTTCCTTTCTTAGAAACCATTGAACTGAAAGACGGCCTGAAAGTTGTAGTGATTTCTATTCGGGCTGCCAGATAGCTATGACCCCGATCATCCCTTATCTTTGATCACAGACCACGGGCACAGTCTCTTTCGTTGCAGGAGTCCTCTTTCCGACGTAGCTTCGATCAAATTGCAAGAGAAATCAGGAGGGACGAGCAATTTGTCGGGATGGGATACATAAATCTGAAAAGGTCCCTTGACTTGAAGTTCGCAGCAGCAAAAGCTTGGAGGTGAGGTTCATCCAGTTAAGATTAGGAAAGGCAGAATGCCAGCTGCGAACTATCGCAGCTTTTTAAAGTGCTCTCTGGAGCAGCTCAGAATATGTATTCTAAATCACGCCGCCATTATCCGCACATCCCACCCATGCGAATCGCAGTTTCGTGTGGAAACTACTCCGATACAGCTACTCACAGGCCATCGCAACGCCGTTGTGTTGTCCGTTCACTTCTTGCCTCACAGCTTGACATCATGCTTCAGATGTATGTACCATTAGCGAGAAGCACAAAACACAGCGGCCGCAAGCTCAAATACTTAAATCGAGGGTAAACGGTCCGCATTCTGCACTTTCTGCAAATGACCAGTTACAGCACTGCGGATACCTAATGCCGCCAAGGTCAAATTTAATCTAAATACATAACTAGCAGTTTCGGTGAGTACAATATCCATGTGACACCACTCAAAAGATTAGGATTGCCTTCAGACGGCTCAAACCCGAGCCGAAGATAGGTCCCTGAACCTGCGAGACCTGCGAGAAGTCCCTTTAATCGGGTGCCCAGGCCCCAGGCGAGCTGCCGATCATGCAGGATGTGGTTGCAATCTGGTTGGAAAAGCTCCTGAATGGGAAAGGTCCATCTGGCGTCTTGGACCGGGCAAATTCAATAAACTGGCGCAACACAAGGGTTCACAACACTGTTGCTGCTGCTCGTTCATGAGTTGACGTTTATTGCAACTTACATAAGGTCGAGTGAGGCTTCGTGGACCTGGATCATCACCTTCAGTGCATTCTCTTTGGTAAGTAAATATGTATGGTTGGCCTAGGTTGGCCCCCACCATATCAACGTTGCTTGAAAATGAACAGATCTCGAGGCGGCTGGCACAAATCTCAGCATACATAAAAAGCAAGCTTACGTGCCTTGACTTGGGCGATGACTCCCCACTCCACTCGCTCATGAACAGCTTCCTTGGGCCCATCCAGTGCCACCCGACTCACCTGACACCCTTCAGTGTCACCACAAAGTTTGTGCGAACATTGTAGACCAAAATTGTACTTAAATAGGTACTTGCTCACGAAAACCAGAAGGGAATTGAGCCTCATTGACCTTGGTTTGTGATCCTCTTTATCTTCAGCATCAGTAAGTTATCACTTAGTCTTTACCAATGCTAATCTCACAGACCTGAATCCTTCAGCTATTAGGAATCCGAAGCAGCAACATGAGAATCCCCTTGACTGCGATAATTGCAACTATCTGTCTTACCCTCTGTAAGTAATATGACCTGCATTGTCTACCGTGTTGTTGTCGCGGTTGAAATGATTCATCTTGCTGAACATAATCCCCTGTTATCTGAATGTTTAAGCCAATGTGGGCTCAGTACCTATCCGCAAAAACTACCGCCGTCCAGTCCAAAAATCCGTGTTATATGTCAACTATACTGGTGCGCCCGCCTTCAGCAACCCGTCTTTCCAGGATCCGTCAACGAACGATCATGTAAATTTGAAATTTCGATAAACCCAAGTTGGAAATCTGTTGGCCAATTTTTGGGAGTTGAGCCTCTAAATACACTGCATTCAAATTCAAACGAATGCTAAAGCCTTTCCTTGAATGCAGGATTAAACATTAAAAGCAACTTCTAAAGATCTCCTGATTCTGGGGGGTGATAGGCAAATGAAGTTTACATATGCTCGATCGTACAGTCTTGACGAAGGTATCAAAAGCCTACGCAAAGCCTGTCAGAAGGCTTGCTTTAAGTTGAGCTTAACTAAGCCTCTCCGAGGCGCCTCCCGCAAGCGGGAGGGTGCTCATGCCCCGCGAGCACAGGGAGGGACTTGTGTTAAGTTTGGCTTTAAGTGTGCCCTCTTGATCAGTTAGAGCATCTCCACCGCGGGTGCTAAACTGCGTTGCCAAATCTTTGAGTTCGGCGACTGGGGCGCAGTTTTAGCAACCTGCAGCGAGGCAGCTTCGCACCGCGAGTTGCCATGATTGGCAGCTTGTGGTTGTGAAATGTGTGGTTTTGTGTTGCTGTTGGGGGATAAGGTGAGAGTACCACATGAGACTAACTTAACTAAGTCCCTCTATTGGAGGGGGGACGCCGTCCCGCAGGGACCCTCCGAAGGAGGGACTTATGCACTATGTCGACCCCGTGGCAGTAGAGAATTAGAAAAATGATCTTTTTCAATCCTCTCTGGACGCGCCATTTGTCACCAGGCAATAAAACTTTGGGGGAGCAAAATGTGCACAACATCATGGAGTTTCTTTGTACATATTTTACAAAATTTTTGGGGCCTTGGGTGCCCCATGAAGTCCTTTTTTGTGACTGACAAGTGTCCACTTCATCGTGCATTCCACATTTTGCACTGTACAGAATCTGAAATTGATAATGTTACAACTATGATTGCAGCTCAACCAGAGGAGTTGAGGATGAGAAAAAATAGTAGAAAGAAGGGGACAGCTTAAGCCATCCCAGAAATGTAAATTATAAAAAAAAAGGTTCAGAAACTCATGTGGGAGATTGGTTTTAAAAAAGTCCCCACCAAAATGCCTAATTCTCTACTGCCGCGGGGTTGACATAGCGCGTAAGTCCCTCCTTCAGAGGTTGCTTCGCTCCCCCGAGGAGGGAATTAGCTAAGTTAGCACATGAGAGATGTGTGATACTTGCAAGGGTGGCGTGAGGTTGAGGTGCTATCCTGTTTCCAAATTTGCGAGCAGGATACAGCAAAGGCAGGAAAGCTTGCGGTTTCCTTCGCCGATATTCCACCAAACACCAACCAAACACCAACCAAAAACCATCGCCGACCGGACCTGCAATACCCCCAACCTTCCACCTCCTTCCCCCTTCTTCCTCCATCCTCCCTCCCACTCACCGCCCCCCCCCACAAAAAATGCCCCCCGACTCGCCCTCCCCTCCCCGCCCGACCGATCACACCCACAAGCCAGCCCCCCAGCCAGCAACCCAGCAGCCACACGCCGGATTTTCATTTTCCCGTTACCGCTACCGGTGAGTCATTTCCCTCCCCCATTTTTTGGCCCCACCAACTGACTTTTGCACACTCTTCTCTGTCCTTGGCCGCCATCCAGCCGCCAATCAACCCAAGGCCCATTCCCAACCCGCCATCAACTCGCCGGAAGGCTTTGCTCCGGGCTCTCCACCTGCTGGGCTGCCTTTGTCATCATCAGCTAATGCTGCAGCATCAGCAGCTCAATGACCGGTGTGTGCCGGTCATCGAGCGGCTATGTGTACCTGCTTGATGACTGGCGTGTGCTGGTCATTGAGCGGGTATGTGTATCCGCTCAATGATTGGCATGTGCCGGCCATCAAGCAGGTATGTTTACCCGCTTGGTGACCGGACTGTGCCGGTCATTGAGCGGGTTGTGTACCGGCTCAATGACTGGCGTGTGCTAGTCATTGAGTGAGTATGTGTTAGAGATTGCCTCTTGCACCCGGGTACCCACCGCGGGTGCGGGTACCCGCCTGAAATTTTGCAAAATCTCAACACCCGCACCCGCACCTGGCACCCGCCGGCGTGTGCTTGGCGGGTATACCGGGTACCTGCCGGCGGGTGCCGGGTGCGGGTGCGGGTGTTCAGTTTTTGGGCTGGAAAAAAACAGGTACCCATCCGGGTACCCGCCCATCTTGGTGGGCCAGATGGATCAGAGGGATCTCTCCACTTGGAGAGGTGGGAGGTGTACATACCACCTCAAGCGGAGCAATCCCTCCGCCCAGATTGTGCACCTCTTCGACTGGAGGGATCCCTCCGGTCAAGGAGGTACTATACCCCCGGGACTCCGGGAGGAATCCCCGGGTCAGCGAGTATATTGATGACCGGGAGGATTCCCTCCCGGTCATTGATATAATCAATGGCTGGGAGGACTTCCTCCCGGTCATTGATAAATAATCAATGGCTGGGAGGACTTCCTCCCGGTCATTGATAAATAATCAATGGCTGGGAGGACTCCCTCCCGGTCATCAATATAATCAATGGCTGGGAGGACTTCCTCCCGGTCATCAATATACTTGCTGCAATGACCGGGAGGAAGTCCTCCCTCCCGGTCATCAATATAATTGATGGCTGGGAGGACTCCCTCCCAGTTAGAGATGGCCTCTCGCACCCGGGTACCCACCGCGGGTGCAGGTACCCGCCTGAAATTTCGCAAAATCTCAACACCCGCACCCGCACCCGGCACCCGCCGGCGTGTTCTCGGCGGGTATACCGGGTACCTGCTGGCGGGTGCCTGCTCTGATATACTCACTTCCGGTGAGAAATCCCTCCCGGTCAGCAATACATACACTTGCTGACCGGGAGGGATTACCACAGTCAGCAAGCTCATCGCGATGGCCGGGAGGGAGTCCTCCCAGCCATTGAGCCATTGATTATATCGATGACTGGGAGGGAGTCCTCCCAGCCATCGAGACATCGATTATATCGATGACTGGGAGGGAGTCCTCCCAGCCATCAATTATATTGATGACCGGGAGGGAGGACTTCCTCCCGGTCATCGCAGCAAGTATATTGATGACCGGGAGGAAGTCCTCCCAGCCATTGATTATATTGATGACCGGGAGGGAGTCCTCCCAGCCATTGATTATTTATCAATGACCGGGAGGAAGTCCTCCCAGCCATTGATTATATCAATGACCGGGAGGGAATCCTCCCGGTCATCAATATACTTGCTGACCCGGGGATTCCTCCCGGTCATCAATATACTTGCTGACCCGGGGATTCCTCCCGGTCATCAATATACTCGCTGACCCGGGGATTCCTCCCGGAGTACCGGGGGTATAGTACCTCCTTGACCGGAGGGATCCCTCCAGTCGAAGAGGTGCACAATCTGGGCGGAGGGATCGCTCCGCTTGAGGTGGTATGTACACCTCCCACCTCTCCAAGTGGAGAGATCCCTCCGATCCATCTGGCCCACCAAGATGGGCGGGTACCCGGATGGGTACCTGTTTTTTTCCAGCCCAAAAACTGAACACCCGCACCCGCACCCGGCACCCGCCGGCGGGTGCTGAGCGGGTGTTCCGGGTACCTGCTGGCGGGTGCCGGGTACCCAAGTGCCATCTCTACTCCCAGTCATCGATATAATCGATGTCTCGATGGCTGGGAGGACTCCCTCCCAGTAATTGATATAATCAATGGCTCAATGGCTGGGAGGACTCCCTCCCGGCCATCGCGATGAGCTTGCTGACTGTGGTAATCCCTCCCGGTCAGCGAGTGTATGTATTGCTGACCGGGAGGGATTTCTCACCGGAAGTGAGTATATCAGAGCGGGTACCCGCCCCTGCACCCGGCACCCGCCAGCAGGTACCCGGTATACCCGCCAAGCACACGCCGGCGGGTGCCAGGTGCGGGTGCGGGTGTTGAGATTTTGCAAAATTTCAGGCGGGTACCCGCACCCGCGGTGGGTACCCGGGTGCAAGAGGCAATCTCTAACACATACTCACTCAATGACTAGCACACGCCAGTCATTGAGCCGGTACACAACCCGCTCAATGACCGGCACAGTCCGGTCACCAAGCGGGTAAACATACCTGCTTGATGGCCGGCACATGCCAATCATTGAGCGGATACACATACCCGCTCGATGACCAGCACACGCCAGTCATCAAGCAGGTACACATAGCCGCTCGATGACCGGCACACACCGGTCATTGAGTGGGTCTTATCCCACTCAATGACCGGCACACACCGGTCATTGCGTGGGTCTGATCCCACTCAATGACCGGCACACACCAACCGTTCTTCGAGATGGTACACTCCATGACCGGCAGACATGTTTGCCGGTCATTGAGAGGGATAAGACCCTCTCGATGACTTGCGTGTGCCAGTCATCAAGCAAGTATGTGCCGCTCGATGACTGGCATGTGCCGTTCATCGAGCGGGTATGTGTACCCGCTCGATGGCTTGCGTTTGCCGGTCATTGAGGGGGATAAGACCCTCCCGATGACTGGCATGTGCCAGTCATTGAGTGGGATCAGACCCACTCGATGACCGGTGTTTGCTGGTCATCGAGTGGGATAAGACCCACTCAATGACCGGTGTGTGCCGGTCATCAAGTGGGATCAGACCCACTCAATGACCGGTGTGTGTCGGACATTGAGTGGTATTAGACCCATTCAATGACCTGAACACACCGGTTATTGAATGGGTCTAATTCCACTTGATTCCGGCGACTTTCAATGTATGTAGGGCCCTTGTCTAGGAGGGATTCCTCTTGGACAACCGGTGTATGAAGTAGTCGTCCAGGAGGTATCCCTCCTGGGCGACTGATATATGAAGGAGTCGTCTGGGGGGATCCTAGTTGTCTGGGAGGGATCCCTCCCGGGCGACTGGTGTATGAAGGAGTTGTCCGGGAGGAATTGCCTCCCGGACGACCGTTATGTAGGCGGCGACTGTTGTATGTATCTGTTGTCTGGGAGGGATTCCTCCCAAACAACTGGTCTATGAAGCGGTCATCCGGGAGGATCCCTCCCGGTCAACTGTTGTATGGGGCCGTCATCCGGGAGGGAGGCCTCCTGGACGACATTTGGTTGACTGGTGTGTTACACATGTTGTTGACTGGGAGGGATTCCTCCTAGTCCGCGTGGTTGGGTCTATGCGGCCTTGTCTGTCGGCTGGAGGGATGCCAGCCACTTGACAAGGGTGCTGGTATGTACTTATAAGGTGCTACTGCTGTGCCAGCTGAGCATCTCACAAGTACATAACTGCACAAAAAGTTAGTGTGGCTAAGCAGAGTATCAACATACTTGCTTAGCCTGAGCTAATCCATAAAAATACATGGACTAAACCTGGAATAAAGCTGGACAAACTCAGGTATGCAGCAATGTATCAGCCTGGATCTGGCATGTCAACTGACACCAATTTCTTGAGTTTTTTTCACAGTGATGCCAGCTTGTCAATGGCGCCCGGGACTTAATACCAACCCATGTCCAGGGGCATGGAGCCCCTGGGCAACCGACTCCCATATCTGCTGACGTAGCGGGTGGCACCCCCTCCGATAATGCTCCAATGACGCTTGCACCGATGGCGTCGAGGGCATCTGATCATCCCATTACCTCGGTCGCGTTAGGTACGGCCACTTCTGATCAAGTTGTTCAGCCCATGAATCCAACCCCCTTGTTGGACGCTCACACATCAGAAGCCCCAGGCCAACTTGCCTCTGCAGAAGTCCCAGGCCCTGATGCATCTAGCAAGCCAAGCTATGTTGAATCAGAATCGTCGATGGCCATCCCCGCCCCGGTGGTTAGCCCTTCCCCTGAGATTTGAAGGTCGCAGGCATGCTTTGGGGACGCCGGTAATCTCTCAGAATCCTTATATTGAAGCGTTTTCCCTCAGATATTATCTATCATATGACTACATACACAAAGGTCCCAAAGTCCCAAACATTTCTTGAATACTTATCTTCCCTTTTCTTCACCTTCCTCTTCACCACCCAAAGATACACAAGATAGTGACCTTTCCCTGGATTTCATAGTCATATTATACACGATACACTAGATAGTTAGATATACACATATGCATGTTGTTGGGGGCATGATGCCCCAAGTATGAAATATATCCAACTTGCGCTTGATTTCTGAGAGGGTCAGAAATTGATTTGCAACCATGTGACCTCAATTATTGCCTGATAGTGCGCGGGCTGGGCCCCTGGGGATCAACCACGGACTTGCCGCCGCATATGCTCCCAACACATTAGCCTGGGGAGCACATTTGGACTTGGGTTAGGTGTTGCACTCGACATACCGGGCCCCTGGGGAGCAATGCCAGACTTGGTTGAGTGCCACAACGCGCTCCATCTCGCACAACCCCAAGACCTTTCATTGCCCGCACGCAGCACATGATAAGTAGATAATTAGACAGACAGGGGTCTTGTTTATTTCCTGCGCCAAGCGCCACAATATGAGGAAAGAAACAACATTGAGATGAAGGGACGTGGGGGAAACTAGCTAAACAATGTAGGGAGCCACATAGACTGGCTGATAATAAGACTCCTGCCACCTACGCTGACAGGAGGTATTCAAAACTTGGCCTAGTTGACCCGGGGAGCTCCGGGAGCATACCCGCTGTCGCGGAAAAGATTAGCCATCAATCTTGGCGTAACAAGGGTTGGCAACATCTCCTTGATGATCCGGGCGTCTTGCCGAGTGCCGGTGAGCAATTCAAGGCGCTTCAGGTTTGACTTCAAGACTGAGAAGACCTTCTCTATTGGGTTGAAGTCCGGCGAATACGTAGGCAAGTAAACCAATACGATCCCGGCATTGGCGCAAATCTCGGTGATTTGGCCTCCGTGATGAATGGGTGCATTATCCATGACAAGCACGCTGTTTCTACCGGGGAAGGGACTCATCACCGGGGCCTGGTAACCAAACCTGCAAGTCAGAAACAGCAAGCCGTGGGGAAAGCCATGAGAAACTCACCAGTACTTCCTCGATGAAGTACTCCATGTCGACCCGTTGCATTGTACCTACCTGCGCTATGCACTCCAGCATCCCGTCCAACGACACAGCCGACATGACGGACACTTGGGGCGCACAAAGGTGCTTCCAGATCCAGGCCGTGCGGCGCCCGCGAAGGGCCCAAGCACCGTCTTGTGAGTGCATACCAAGGGAAACACCGGCCTCGTCTGCGGCCACAAGGAAGAACCAGAAGTCAGCCTACTTCAATCACACCAGAGCAGGCCAAGGTATACCTCACCAACAAAAACGAGGTACTCCGAAGGGAAAGCCGCTATGCGATCAATATAAGTTGCCCGTGCAAGGGCGCATTGAGCAGGGTTGACTGTTCGGGCCTTTTTCTTGGTCATGAGCAGCCGCAATTTCAACTTGGCTCGGATTGTGCTGATCGGATGTCTGGTCCCGGTCATCGCTTGTATGTGGTTCTGTATCTCATCCACATACAGAGTCGGCTTGGTTTCTAGAGCCGCAAGAACAAACTCTGACTCCTCGCGGGTAAAGGCCAACGGGAGGCCACGGTCGCTGTACAGGGCCGGATCTCTGACGACATCCCGGGTTTGGCGGTAGATCGTCCTCCAGCGTAGGAAGGAATCCGGTGACACTTTTACGTCCAGTGCTCGGTTGATTTTGGCCAGGGAGAGGCCGCGCAGGCTCATCTTGATCATGATGATCTTGACATCGCGCTGATATTTCACAAAGACCATTTCTATATGGAAATGGGAGTGGATCAGCCTTAAAGGGGTTTATGCAGGGCCGTATGCCTAGCGGTCTTTTTTTGCATGGCCGTACGCCTAGCGGGACGAGATGTGTTGTGATAGGGGAGGAGCTGGAATCAGACTTACTGGGTTGGGGCAAGCGGTGAGCGGGGGAGTTGTGAGCAAGAGGACGTGGGGGTGCGCGAGTGGCTGGCGAGGTTTGCCTGGGTACTGATTGACAGGTTGATTGGCGGCCAAGGGCAAATGGAAAGGCCAATTGGTCAGTTGGATACGGCAAAAAAAAGGGGGGTGATCCCTCACTGGTAGGGGCTGAAAGGTTTTTTAGGCGTGCAGCTGCGACTAAACGGGTTGATTGGCGGCTGGATGGCGGCCGAGGACAGAGAAGAGTGTGCAAAATTCAGTTGGTGGGACCAAAAAATGGGGGAGGGAAATGACTCACCGGTAGCGGTAGCGGTAGCGGGAAAATGAAAATCCGGTGTGTGGCTGCTGGGTTGCTGGCTGGGGGGCTGGCTTGTGGGTGCAATTGGTCGGGCGGGGAGGGGAGGGCGAGTCGGGGGGCATTTTTTGTGGGGGGGGGGGGGGGGCGGTGAGTGGGAGGGAGGATGGAGGAAGAAGGGGGAAGGAGGTGGAAGGTTGGGGGTATTGCAGGTCCGGTCGGCGACGGTTTTTGGTGGAATATTGGCGAAGGAAACTGCAAGCTTTCCTGCCTTTGCTGTAGCTCCCAAGGGGTGAGTTGGCAGATTTGATGTGTGTTTGGCACCCGCGGTGGCGTTGCTAAGGGCCCGTTCGGCCGCGCGGCAGAATCTCAATCTGAACTCGCAGTCCCCCGCAAAAGTGAGATTCTGACGAGATTCCGAATCTTGTCAAATGAGATTTTTGTGAGATTTCAAAAAACCGTTTGGCTGCCAAAATATCTGGGAAAAATCTCTGATTGGTGATCTCGTCAGCCACCAAAGAGAGATTGCACTGAGATACAGCTATTTTACTGAATCTCAAGACCTGAAACAGAATCTCAACTCTCTTGACACTCACAAGGGACTTCAAAAACACCCACCACAATATGTACTACACCCTACAACCCCTCTCACCTCGATGGCCAACGGCTTGGTCCGGATGATCCTCAGTCAACACACCTCCCAGCCTAACTCGATTCACTACAAGCAGGCCCTTGAAAAGCACTTTGGAACGGGCAACTATGTATCATGTCACCACCTCCTCTTGATGGCTGATTGAACCGGCCATCAAGAGGAGGATACACCCTCTCAATGGCCGGTTGGACTGGTCATCGAGAGGAATACACCTCTCAATAGCCAATTGAACCGGCCATTGAGAGGAGTGCACACCCTCTCAATGGCCGGTTGAACTGGTCATCGAGAGGAATACACATCCTCTCAATGGCCAATCAAACCAGCCATCGAGAGGAATACATATCCTCTCGACGGCCAGAATTCAATCAGCCATTGAGAGGGTGTGCACTCCTCTTGATGGCTGGTTCAATCGGCTATCGAGAGGTTGTGTCCTCCTCTCGATGGCCGGTTCAATCAGCCATCAAGAGGATGTGTATTTGTCTTGATGACCTGTTTGGCCGGCCATTGAGAGGGGGCTGTTGTACATGCATATCTAGTTGTGCAGCCAAACACCCTTGATCAGTAGAATCTGGATCTCAGTGTCACAGATCCAGATTCCGGGAATGTTTGGCTGCCTGGCTGTCATTGGGCGAGATCAGAATCTGCCCATGGGCACATTCTGATCTCGCGAGATTGAGATTTTGGCCCCCGCGCGGCCGAACGGGCCCTAATATATCTGGTTTATGTAGCAACCCGGTTTAGCACCCGTGGTGGAGATGCTTGTATTGAAGGAAGAGTGGTATGACCAAGCATCTTGCCAGGGATGTCACAATCACTTGAAAGATGCTGGCTTTTATACACCCAGGCCAATTCATTTGTCAGGGATGGCATACCGTTTCTGTGCTAGCTTAACTAAGCCTCTCGAACGGAGGGTCCGGGGGACCCTGCCCGGAGGGCTCTCCGCAGGAGAGGCTTACACCTAATGTCTGAAGTCTGGCAGGGAAAGGAAGGATTCTCAACCCCAAAACCACTAAATAATTATTTAAAAATCAATATGTACAAAGAAAACTGAATAGACAGTTTCATTGGCAGTGCTGATGCGCACCCTCACCCAAATTTTTGAGCAAAAAGCTCCAAAACTGATTGAAGGAATCCGTTTTGAAGGTCAAAGGAACCCTGAAGGATATTACATTGCTCTGAAGATCCATTTTTGGATTTTCTGATAATATGCACAATTGAGTTTCCTATATGCAACAAAATGCAACACTACATGTGTAGGATCTGCGGGTTTGCGGATCCAGGATCCACCAGGCATGATGGTTGCGCATCCTTAGTTTACATTTCTGTAAAAATGATAGGTCAATTACTTTATAGAAACAGTTATTAATAAAGAACTCAATAACATTAATACACTTGAAACAATTAGAACAATTGTTAGACCAGTTAATGATAATAATAAAGTAATAAAGTAATGAAATAAATACCTAAATACGATGAATCAAAGGAAAGAAAATCTTAACACAATGACAACAACAACAATGTATAACAGAAGGAGATTCACGACGAAACAGCCTGATGGAAAAAGAAGTAATGAAGTCAATATCATGATGAACAAAGTAATCGATAAATGTATTTGACTACCTGCCCAGAAGCTGATTCTGGCTCCTCCTAAATGTTAGCGATCGAGTGTTTGATTTGATTGATTGATTGTCAAAGAAGAATTGCTTCGAGTAAGGATAGATCGATGATTGAGTGATGATTGATTGAAGAGCAATGTGATGAGTAAGAAGAAAGGGGGAGAAGATTTTTTGTCGGCGAGAAGAAGAAAGTTGCTGCTGAGAAACTGTCCGAACCGATTGACAGAGTATCGGGCATATGCGTCTACCACAGTGCATGCATAACGATATGCATACACTAACTTCATGTGCGGGTTTTAAAGTTGACACTCCTCCTAAACACACACATTGACTAAATGTAATTGTTTAAAGACCGATAACAGTTTTATCTTCCCGAGAGGTTTTGTCAATACGTCGGCAATCATATCCGTCGTAGAAACTTGTTCGATTTGAAGCACTTTCATGATGATCAATTGACGGACATATTGAAAGCGGATTTCAATATGTTTAGTGTTTGGATTCAGTTGGGCTTCTTTGCTGATTATTACCGCCCCGGAGTTGTCGTTGAAAATCAAAGGCGGATCAATTGAGATGTTGAGGGACGTGATAAGATTTGACATCCATCGCAGCTGTTTAGCACATTTGTTTATCAATATGAACTCAGCCTCGGTAGTGGATTGAGCTACCACCGGTTGCTTTTTCGTTGTCCAGGAAATGGGGTTACCGAAAAATGTAATCACATAACCAGAAATGGATTTTTTAGTGACCATGGATGTACCGTAGTCCGCATCAGCCCAGCCACACAAGGCATCGATTTGCTGACATTTACGAAAATGTATGCCAACATCGGTCGTACCTCAAAGATATTGGAGAACGTGTTTGATCATGGACCAGTGACACAAGGAAGGGGATGACGAAAACTGAGCTAAAACGTTGATCGTGAAAGCAAGATCCGGTCGAGTGTGGAGCGCAAGATAGTTCAACATGCCAATCGCTTTCTGCATTGTTTTCACGTCAAAAGGCGGAGAATCTGAGGCCACAACTCGATGAAAGTTTAACGGTGATGGCGCTTTGACAGTTGTGCAGTCAGTCATGCCAAACTCATCCAGAATTTTGTTCGCAAAGTCTGATTGATGAATGATAAGAGAGCCGTCTTTTTGCCAGTCAAAGGTATAGCCAAGATGTTGCTTCGGATGCTCGTTAATCTTCAACGCGTAAGATTTCTTCAATTTGTCCAGAAACGCCAGAATATCCTTACAATTTTGCCCGACAACTAGCCCATCGTCCACGTGCATATGAAAAAAGATCAATTTATCCTCATTATGAAATAAAGCATCATCCAACAAAGATGGTTCAAAATTAAGAGACTTTAAGGTTGAAACCAGATGCGCCTTCCACATACGCGGCGCTTGCTTTGTTCCGTAGAGTGACTTGTTGAGTTTCCACACCCAACCCTTCTTGTTGGGATCCGGATCTTCAAAACCGAGCACTTGAGAGACGTAGATAGATGCATCGATATTGCCGTATAAAAACGCCGTTTCAACATCAAACTGAAAAACTGCCATGTCGAAGTTCACCACTAAAGAAAGGATCATCTTGAGGGACTCATTTCGCGCCACCAATGAGTAAGTTTCAAAGTAATGAAGCATGTGTTCTTGATGATTACCGAACACCACCCAACGAGCTTTGTGACGTATAATTTCTTTGAACTCGTTAAGTTTTCTTGTCAATAACCACATACCTCCAATTGTTTTGTCGTCCGATGGAGGTGGCACAAGAGTTCAAGTGTTTTTTGACTGTAGCGAGTTAAATTCAGACGTCAAAGCTCCCTCCCACTGCGGCAAAGCTGATTTGTTGTTCATAGCATTGCTTATTGATACCGACTCGGTCAGATTCAGTTCAGGAAACTCCGAAATAGAAACGAAATTTGTGTGAGGCAAATTTTTATTCAATCGTCGCGCGCCTTGAATGATGTTTGACGGATCAACATTGGAGGTAATATCTTTTGGGGCTAATTGATTTCGCGATCCCCACTCATAGGTAAAGTGTTTCGTTGACTGTCGATTAGTAGACGAAGAGGACGGATCAGTTTGACGAGTCGGCAATTGCAGCGCAGGGGAGGCAGGAATCGGAGGAAGAACAGGAGGCAACAACGAATTTGTAGAAGGAGCAGGTGGAGTGGAAGGAGGCGGAGTATGTGTCGCATGAGTAGAGGTGGGTTCAGTGATATGTCGACTGTGGCGAGACTTTGTAGACATATCAATATCTACTTGTTCCCCTTCATTTTCCAAATCTGCAGATGAAGTGGGCAAAGCACTAGATAGCTTAATCATTGCAGATTTGGAGTTGTATGGGAAGGAAAGAATTGATGGAGTAAAGTCTTGACTGATAATCGTCCGACGAGATATAGGATCAAGGAAACGCATAGCGTCTGATCGGGGCTCATAGCCAAGGAAAAGCAGAGGTTTAGATGGTGGAAGGACTTTGGAAGGGGACTTGGTATGCACGTATACTTTGAGACCAAATGGCATAAGGGTATGGATTTGTCTTACTTGTTTGATGACCGCATGTTCTTTGACAAGAACCGAATTTGG
Organism: Puccinia triticina; assembly: GCF_026914185.1. NCBI lineage: Eukaryota > Fungi > Basidiomycota > Pucciniomycetes > Pucciniales > Pucciniaceae > Puccinia > Puccinia triticina. Next base: position 5,540,705 of record NC_070569.1, read on the forward strand.
TGATTTCCAACTGAGTGCCGAAGTTGGCAGCATGTTGATTAGAACCGAAGCAAATTTAGCCGCTTCATCCCAGTAGTTGAGGGGAACCAAGCACTGAGCCAACATGCATCGCATCTTCATTAGCAGTGTTTGGTTGAAATGTTCCGCCAAACCATTTGTCTGAGGTGAGTTAGCTGGACCCTGTTCCAAAGATATTCCGCGCTGAGATAGGAAGGATTTAAACACAGTTGAGCCAAACTCTCCGCCACGGTCAGTATGAAGAATGGATGGAGTTACGTCTAAATGATTTTTGATTTTGTTTAGATAAGACATTATTTTTGTCTCGGATTCCGATTTCTTCTGCATTAGATAGATTCGATTAAAACGCGAGAAATCATCGATTAAAACCAAGACGTATCGAAACGAGCCCTGAGAATTTGGCGAAACCTGTAAAACGTCCATATGAATCATTCTGAATGGAGCGGAGGCGGACGGAAGGGGATTGCTGTGTGAAGAACGCTTGAGTTTAGCCATCCTACACACCTTGCAATTAACCAAAGATCCGGTTTTATTGGTAGGAGTTATCTTGATTAGTTTGAAGAATTTTTTTCAAGTAATTGTTGGAAGGATGTCTGAGAATTACATGCCAATCTTTAAGAGCATTGCTCTCATTTATCGACAGGAGTGATTGCGATGTGACAACACTGGAACCTGACGATACATAGAGATCACCAATTCGCGGAAACTTTTTGATTATCGTTTGGCCCATGTACACCAAGAACAGTTTGTTCTTGTGGACACAATGAAAACCATGGTCTTCAAGTTGAGAGACCGAGATTAAATTGCACTTGCCCAATGGTGCTAAATATACTGGAAATATATTGTATTTTCCGAAACGCATGGAGCCTATATGAGTAACGTCAATTGAACCAGAATAAGTGCGCATCTTCTTGGAGACAGGTTGTAAGTTGGACAAAAGACAAGAGTTGGAAACCGTTGATTTGGAAGCTTAGTCAAAGACTCAATAAGCTGATCAATCTCTTGATCACTCATCTTTATTTTTGAGTTAGCAGAAGTCGAAGCGATTCGATTTTTCGTTGGAACAACATTTCTGAATTTCTTTTTGACAGATTTGAATTTGTCCTTATTTGGTCAAACAAATGGCTTTGAAGATACCGCATTCAATGATTCAGATTGTTCAGTACAACTATGTTCGGCGCCCATATGAATGGCGAGTTTTTCAAAAGTAAAAGGATCAACATCGAAGAGATTTTGAATAAGAGAGGTTAATGAGTCGTTGAATTGAAAACTTTTGAGAACAAAAATTCCAGCCATAGTAGTATCGATCTGAGTTTTCGGATGTGATACTTGAGCTGATTTTAACGAAGTGTAAATGGTTTGAAATTTACTGATGTGATCCGTGATCGATGTGCCGGGAACATAGTTGAGATGAATGAGTGCATAAAGTTTGTCACCAAGCTTTATCAAAGATCCTTCACCGCATGCAGCCGCCAAGTCCTTCATCGCATCCGAAAAATTATTGACGGCTTGAACCACAGGGTATAAATCGGCAGAAACACATAATTCGAGAAGTGTATATGTGTTCGAAGTCTTTTTGCGGAACTTCTTTTCCTTCTTGTGTTGTTCACACCACACAGCATCAAAAACCTCTTCATCTCCTCGTCCAGTAACAAGATGAGTGAATGACTTCTTCCATTCCGGCCAATTATCGCGGCGAAGTTTAGTAATTCGGATCTTGTTGCCTCAGTGATCATTATCACTTGACAAAGAATCATCGATATGAGGGATTACCGGAAGATCTGCCATCTTGTTCGAGTTGTATCTAAAAGTGTTTTCTTGTTTTGAGTTCTTATAACTGTCAAGTAATGACTCTCGCTACCATGTAAAAATGATAGGTCAATTACTTTATAGAAACATTTATTAATAAAGAACTCAATAACAGTAATACACTTGAAACAATTAGAACAATTGTTAGACCAGTTAATGATAATAATAAAGTAATAAAGTAATGAAATAAATACCTAAATACAATGAATCAAAGGAAAGAAAATCTTAACACAATGACAACGACAACAATGTATAACAGAAGGAGATTCACGACGAAACAGCCTGATGGAAAAAGAAGTAATGAAGTCAATATCATGATGAACAAAGTAATCAATAAATGTATTTGACTACCTGCCCAGAAGCTGATTCTGGCTCCTCCTAAATGTTAGCAATTGACAAGCGATGAGATCGAGTGTTTGATTTGATCGTGTTGAGTTGTCTGTTAGTCTGCTACCATGATGTATCACCACAGTATGGAGGGCTGTCGGATTGACCCATGAGCAGTACCAACCAACCACCCAGCTGGCAGCCACAAGCGTCTGTAGCCTAGTCGGTAAAGGCAGCACTCTAGTATGTGTCTCAGCATAGCTGAGGTCGTGAGTTCGACTCTCACCAGACACATCTTCATTTTACAGTCTCTACAGATCAATTGATTGTCGAAGAAGAATTGCTTCGAGTAAGGATAGATCGATGATTGAGTGATGATTGATTGAAGAGCGATGTGATGAGTAAGAAGAAAGGGGGAGAAGATTTTTTGTCGGCGAGAAGAAGAAAGTTGCTGCTGAGAAACTGTCCGAACCAATCGACAGAGTATCGGGCATATGCGTCTACCACAGTGCATGCATAACGATATGCATACACTAACTTCATGTGCGGGTTTTAAAGTTGACAATTTCTTCATGTTTTTTTTTTTATTTTTAAACCATTAGTACAGTGCAAATGGTTTGGATTGAGGAGATGAGACCTGTGCCAAATGAAAGCTGAGGTCCAGAAGTATCTTTTGGCTCTGGGGCAGGTCCACAGGACCTGAGGGGGAGGCTGGCTGAGGCTTAATATTTTCCCTCCAGCCATTTGTGATTTCTTTCCCGGCCAAAATTTTGACATTACGCGCAAGTCCCTCCCTGCGGGAGGGGCCGCTTCGCGGCCAGCCACAGCAAGCCTCCCACCAGGGGGGACTTGTGTTAAGTTAGGTTTCTGCGTAAGTTGGCAAAAGTTGATCTCATATAGACCAGAAGCAAAAAAAACTACAATACTTGGTTATTGGATGGTTGAAAACTTACGTGTAAACTCAGCTTCTTGAAACAAAAACGTTGATACATCAAGTGAATGCGGACAGATAAAATTACAAATTCCAAGTGTGATTGTGCACTTCAGACTAGAACAAACAACTGCGATGAATCGATGTGAGCCATGTATCAAAATAACGGCAACTGGATCGGAAGTAATTGTCTGCAGATCGAACTGTTAAGTTAAGATAAACCAAGATCCTTAGATAACCTGGCATAGAGACAAGTGCACAACGTGACAAATCAAACATTTCAGTCGAGGAGAAATTTGAGGGAATATGTTTTTGTCTAATCAGCTTTCAAGAAAGAATACTTGTCGGTCAAAGTGTAAGAAAATAAAAGAAAGAAGAAAAAAAACTCAACAAAGCGCGGCAGATGGGATGATAAAAATCCGCATTCTCCTTGAAGGTCTGCCTGGCTAATTCCGGCTTGACCTTGAATAGAGCTCTATATACTGGTCTAATTAGTTCGAGTATAATAAAAAAAGGATCAGCTTTGAAGATCAATATATTTTTGGGTTAGAGGCAGAAGCATCAGATATCGGACTTACCTAGCAAACTTCATCCTGCCTTTGTTGGAGACCCAAGTCGCTGCATCCCCGCAGTAACAGCCAGACTTTAAACTGACCAAATACCAGCGCAAGCGGATTTCTTGATTGTTAGTCTTGTTAAATCTGTAGTTTTTATTCATGCTTTCGATCGTCGACTTCTCGAGACAATCCACTCCTTCATCCAACTTTTCAAGAAAGACAACTTTGGTATCGTCACAATATTTATTGGGAAAATGCACATGTTGATATCATGATGAATTTTCATAAAAGGGAACACCGCTCAATTAATGTGTTGAATAACAAAGTATCAAGTGGAATTTGTGATTGACATGGAACCTGGCATACCAATTTGGTTTGACGAAAAATCTTTGATATCTTCTGGACTAAACTTGATTGAGGCATCGTTTTGTGCCTGATTCCATCTCTTTGCAAGAGCGTAAGCCTATGAGGTCCAAAGGAAAGAAAATTAAAGTGTCGCATTCTTGGTCAAGGGATTGTTGGTGGACTCTACAAATTCACTAAGCATGGTTAGCATACTCACGTCATCAGCGAGAGAGGTATCATATTTGGGTTGGACCGGTAGTTCGAGACCATGTCCGTGTAACCAAGCCTACATCGTTTTTTCACAGTTCACATTACTTGAAGGAGAGTCAGAAATACAATGAATGAAATCACGTACTTCCCAATCCACTGCTCCCAATTTGCTTATCACTTCGGGTTGGCTGTCAAAGTAGCTGAACAGATGATCCTTCCACATGGTGGTGTCGAGAGACTTCCCCTTGAAAGTTTTGACATAATCACTCGCGTAAGGCAAAAAGACCCCTAATCCGCCCACTACACCCTCAAGGTACAACAGAAAGTTGGAACCCTCTAACCATCAGGAAAGTTGTTAGTTCCTGGAAATCGTAAATCGAAAAAAATCCTGTCGGCATAGAGAGATGAGAAAGGGGCATTCACTATCGTATGGAACCGAGCTAAATGCGAGGTCAGGATCCTCTCCAAATCCGTACTGAATTTCTAGTTGTTGGAATTTAGGTTGGTCCTAGATCGGGAATAAATCCGTGATGATAAACCCCAATCAGCAAGTTCATCTTGGTTAACGTGTTACTACATAACTACCTTGAACTCCTGGAGGGCATCGGCCAAAGCCTTTCGGCCAATGATGTAACTGAAATAACGCTCAGCGTCACTGTGGATCTCGCGCAGAATAAGACGCTCAAGATATGTGGTCCATCCTTCGTTGAGCCAGAATGAACCCCAATTCGCACATCCGACCTATGTAGTTAGTTTTCAGGCAAACCAGATTAATCAACCAACACAGCAATGGAAATAGGTCCTTTTCTCTTTTTTGAATGATGATTGGTAGAAGTGAGGGCCTTACGTTGTTACCAAACCACTACGAAAGTAAATGATCACAAAGTCAGACGTTGTCGTACATGATGCAAGTAAAATGGTCGAGACTGTTTGTACTGACGGAATGTGAAATCTCATGAGCAACAACATCTACCAAGCTCTTGTCGCCAGTCAAAAGACTGGGCGTGAGGAAAGTCAAATTGCTCTGGATCGATCGAAATGGGCGAGTGGGAGGACAAGAAGAGAGAATGACAAAATTGCGTTAACGATACATGTGAGACTTGAAACAGGTCAGATATGAGTCCTACGTTTTCCATTCCTCCATAGGGAAACGACGGCGGGAGAACCAAGACATCGTAGGATCCCCAATCGTAATCTACCCCCACAATCTTCTCCGCCGTAGAAACAAATCGTTCAGTCGATGACGCGAATTCTTCGTATGCCATGTCAATCGTAGCTGGGTCGGCCCACACACCAGTTCGCTATATTATTTGATCAACTTGCTCAGTACCTAGCCCATTATAAGGCCCGAGAGATAGACTGACATGCCCCATTTCACGATAAACGAGTTCACCAGCAGCAATGGCGATGAGATAGCTCGGGATTTTCACAGGCTGCTCGAATTTCCAATCCTTGACCGAATCTTTTTCGATGCTTGAATCAAGACTTGAAGTTGGAGTAGATTTTCTACCCGAAAATAATAAGGGCAGATAGGAGTGAGCCTGTGTGTACATATTGAGAGGCAGAATCAGTATTTTTAGCTCTAAGGTCTCGCATTTTATTTATGTATACGCCTTCTTTTGAATAAGTATGGCAGTTGGGAGAAAGCTTACAACGGCTGTATAAGTTAGTTTGACACTTGGAGTATCTTGAACTGGAAGAAGAGATCGGGCATGGATAGCCTGACATTGAGAGTAAAGGAAGGGGTGATTGCCGGAGGCAGTCTGTCTGTGGATGAAGATTTGATCAGTTTTCTGAATCAGCTTCTTGCAGTTGCGGGATACTTTGGGGTGGTCCAGATGTGAGGGAGGCTCTTACGAGGGCTCTAGCCATCCCAGAGCGGTACAATTGGTGGTAGTTGCGTATTCTATCTTCAGGGTGACTTGTTGTCCACTCGTCAAAGGTTGAGGAAGTGTAATGGTTAAAGCTGAACCAAGTACTGGATGGCGTTCACCCAAATGGATCTACATGAAAATGTGAATATTCTTTACTGTCATTCCTACTTTTCAACTGTGTGGATGCGTGCATCTCAATTGAAGCAAGAAACACGTGTAGGAAGAACTCACCTTTAAAGATTCTGAGTGGGTGACTTTTGGATCAAATATAGTGACTTGCTTGATCGAAAGAAACGAAGTATCTAAGATGACTTCTGAGACCCCATCCTCATGCGCTTGAAGAGTATGTGAGACGGATCCAGAGATGGTCTTGAGGTCCCAATGAATATCCCAGTCTAGGTGCCTGGATACGAGCAGATGTGGATTATCATTTCAAAAAATCAGCTCAGCACTCTGCCTGGCTTTTCAGTAAACCAAGTCACATACGCGTGAAGAATCGAGATCGAGCGGTAGTTCGACTGGCTGGCCGGATCCTGGGGAGGGGCGTAAGATTTGGCCATCGTGGACGAAGGAATGATTGGTGGTGTGTTGGATTACACAAATCAATTGAGAGCTTCGAGGAGAGACCCGACGAAATGTTTGTAGTATGACCCCAAATAGGAGATCAAGGAGGTTAACAGGCCTGTGCTGGAGGTCAAATCGATCAGGGGCAAGCCACAAGTGATGCATGTCACATCATGAAAGTTGAAAACGTTGGACATGCCTGACAGATCCTGACCAGTGACATAAACATACCTACACCTTGTATCCAACTGGATACACGAAGCATCCGTAATGACCATGAAATACATTATTCCAGTTGTTTTCGACAAAAATCGGAGCTCAAAATAGCCCCACGGAAAAAGCCGAGACTTCTCTGCGGATTTTAAACAAAAGGCTAAGGGGGAGAATGCAAACCCAACATCATGACTTTCCTTTTCCCTCTGCTCTTTTTGTGTAGTGTCTTCTGCCCGTATCTCTAGTCTGATCATCTTACGTTGTCTCTCATATTTCATGTATCTCAAATCTATTTTTTCTATTCTCATCCTCTTGTGCTCCTCATCCTCTGTTTCTGACTTTGCGAAGTCCGTAGTTTGGCTCCATTCGTAGCAGTTCCATTAAAGGTCAAAATTTCACAATGAGACTCAATTTAGAGAGAAGCCAAGCGATCTTCGAATGATTTGATGACAAGACCACTAAATTTCTTCCAAATCAGCTCGTCAGTCAGTAAGTACTCATGGATCGGGTTCTTGAACTTGAAAGAGAGGTCTAATTGGACTAGAGTGAGTCCATCCGATGATGATGATGCTCCGGTTGAGGATGCAGGTTCACAGAGTTTCCAGGTGGTAGTTAGGTTCGTGAAGGTCGTTGAAGGCTTTGCAATGACCTAGAAAAATGTGTAAGCTTGGTCGTCATATCTATGTTGTGGAAAGAACCTGAGCAAATTCAATTGAGCTCACCTGTACCAAGTCGAATGGTTGGCAGACAACCCGGCTATGGTAATCAGTTTCGAATCCCTTGTAGCCGATCCGAGTGAAGACTTCAAATTCATGCTTCTTGAATGCGTTTTGCGATTCTTGACTAGCGGCCAAATTGACCTGAGTCTGATCCTGGCCGGTGGTCGGTTCGATGATTCTTGTTGAGAGACAGTAGGGTATGAATTCAGGGTACGACTTTACATCGACTATCACTGAATATATCTTCGATCGATCGTACCTGAAGACATATCAACAGCACGTAAAAATCAGACACCAGAAACATGCGGGTTAAATTAAAGGATTCCCCTCAACAAATTTTTGAAAGGAGTGAGGAGGGAGAACATACGGACGGTAAATTTTTAACTAATTGGTGAGAGCCCGCTTGGATGCTGCTCTTGGAGAAGTTTCGGCTGTTGCTGATGTTCCGTGCTTTACCGACGTTTTTGAAAGATCGCACGCAAAACATAATGGTGGCTTGTGCGGTTCCTTGGTGTGGATGCGAGGGTAGACATAAGGGTCAAACGAGAAAGTCTCCTAATTCGGGAAGGGACACACCCGCGATTAACAAGTAGGCGATCAAGGAGGTTCACAGACCTGTACTGTGGCGATCAGGGCCCAGGAGCAAGCTGTATCACGAAACTTGAAAACGTTGACTATCCTGACCACAATAGGGACATGTATCGGATACATACATGACCATTGGGAAGTAAATGAATCATCTGCGTCCCAGCATCTAGAATGACCATAAAGTAAATACATTATTACAACCACTTTCTATGCATATTTTCTGACAAAAATCGAAACTTTAACTCAACAGAGAAAGCCAATACAACGAGACTTATCTGTGGATTCTAAACAGAAGGCTATGCAAATCAACGAATAAAACAAAGATAGAAGGAGAAGGTAAAATCAGAGATGGGAAGGAGATAAATATTTTTATGCTTGTTAAAGAAAGAAGAAAGGTCATTTAATCTGGCTAGAAAGTGTTAGTCATCTTTGTTGACAGGGGCTGTGTAGCGCTGTGAGGGACCAAGCGAATCAAAGATCGTACTAGGGTCGCTCTCCACTTCTTCATCTGGATCAACTTCTTCATCCCCAATCTTACCCATCATCCTACCCCATTCTTGAAAAACGTACCAACCGATAATGTATGCGAAATAATATCAGAGTGGACGTCAGTAAAAACCCGACAAGTGACGCGCTTGAGAGGAAATGAGTCTGGATAAATCAGATGGACGTGTACCTAAGGATAGCCTGTAAACATAAGCTTCAATGTCCTGCTTATTCCCGACATTTTCACTCCACTTCAAACCATCCTCAGCAATTTGTCTTAGCTGCTGATCTCCTTCTGTTTTCGTGCTTTGAGTCGAATCCCACAGCCTCCTGATCCAATTCTTCGGTTTTGTTTGATCCACCTCTTCTTCAAGTGGCAGGAAGTACGCCAACAGATTATATAATTCTGAATATTCTCCCCCTATGGGAATATAACTAATTGATCCGAAGAAAACATGTTTAGATACTATTTTTGGATCATCGAAGGTAAGACAGTCAGCAAAAATAATATTGTGCTTACTGGACCCATGGCTCTATCCACTCTGTCAATGCATCCTTGTAGATTGAAGATTTGAAAACCCCACTTCCCATATTCATTAATGCCACAAAACGACCAGAAAAGGCCATGCCGTCTAAATCTAAGATAGCTTTATACTTGGCCATGTCTTTCAATGGAACGGTCTTCTTGAGTGGACATAGTTTCTCCGTGAGAGTACAAATTTTGGGATCTATGGAGCAGCGATCGGAAACGGATCAATTTCACCTCACAAACATAAATTAATCACGAAATGGGACTGACCCCCACACCCAGTGTAACCTGTGAATCCAATGTCAAGCCACGCTTGATTTAGCTCGGTGAGGGTACGCTTGATGTGTCGAATCATACCACTTCGAGGATCAAGTACTAGCAAACTTTTTAAGACGTCCGACACCCTTCCTGCAAGTCTTACAAATCTATGCCGTTGATACTGTAACTGATGTCCCCTGTTGTAGTCAGAAATGCAGTATTCTTTAGTAAATTGCTATCAACCCATCTCACAAAACTGGAATCACTGACGGAGGGGAATTACCGCCACCAGTCTGGAAATAGCAGAACAAGTTAAGTTGATGAATATTGCATATATTAGAAACTTTTCCCTCCTTGGAAAGTAATGAAAATATTTCACACCGTTTCGCCACGCCAGAACAAAACATTCTTTTTCTCTTCCCAAGGGATTGTTTCATTTCTCTGGAACGTATACCTTGCGTCATCACCATAGTAAAAATTTGACGGAACTATCAAGGCGGTCGTCATCAGGTCGACTGCCGTTGTAGAGACGCTTGTCAAATTCATGAAGCAAATGACTTACTTAAGATGTCTGGAGAAAAGCATCGAGCAAGTAATTAGTCACATCATCAGGAAGAGTAGACGATGGACAGAAAGAGGTACCTGAGTATCCATCAATCTTGGAAGGACTGAAAACCGGATAGAGGGCAGGTAAACTTCTCCAGTCCTTGAGTCAGATCAACGACGATTTTCCGGGGGGTTTGAACTCTTCTTAGCCTTCTTCTCACCTGCATGAGCGGCTGACGGACAAGATTACTATTAAGGCAGCTCAGACTTACACTAAAAAAAGCACCTTGGTTTTCATGTAGTTCAGAGTTTGAACAAAGTTCCTCGTGGGACAGACCAGCCTTGCCGACTTCAACAAATTTGAATTCATCAGATTCCTGGAGTAGAGTTGCTGTGGGATATCCTTTGGGCGGGCCATCACTCGCACCGGTGTCAAGGATGTCGGGGGAGGACTGAGTAAGATTGCTGGGAGACCGTCTTTTCTTGAGGCCCGTCTTCAACTTGCCCCGTTTGACATGAATGGGGTCATTGTGATGATCTACGAAGTGATCCTTGTGCTGGGCTGGTGCGTTTTCGAGAGTGAGACTCAAGAGCTTTTTGCGAGCCGAACTCTCAGGCGGACAAGATTTTGCATAGAGCTCCCAAGTATTACCGGAGTCGCCAAACGCAGGGGAGGGTAGCAGTTTCTTCATTTCGATGGGCTTGAGCTGTTGACTATAATCTTTCTTGTGCATTGACAGAGTCTCAAGTTCAAAGGATTCGATCGTATGTGGATGGTCTTGCCATGGGACAATCACCCGCGGCTCTGCTAATTCTGAGACGGCAAAGATAAGATCATTGGGAACGCCTAATTTGAACAGGATAAGATGAAAAAACAAGGTGAGTATGAGAGAAGGTGAGATAAAAGCTAGAGCTACTGACGATGGATGTGGCGCTGCATCATGGAAGCCAGACCCTCTACCCGTTCGATACCTGGCCCATAGTTTTCACGGCTGTAGTGCTTGAAGTCATCTCGATAGTTTTGGCCATAAAATTGTGCGTGTGCATCGGTTATCTGTTGGTTGGCAATTGTTACAAGAAGAAAACGGCCATTCAGGTTACGGTGGAACGTTCATTTGAGTGGATGAAGCCAATATCAAAAATGAGAGAAATATATCGCAGCATTGCTTACATTTAACAAGGAGAACGTGGGCATGGCTGCCACTTCCAAGGTTCTTCGATGAAGTTCCTCAGGACTCATGACCCTGAAAGGTTTCAAGCTGTCCATCAAGCCATCAAATTCGTCGACCAACAAGACACCATCTGCGCTGACGATTTTGAACCACTCCCGCATGCCTTCCGGAGGTTCGAGGTTGTATTTTTTACGGTACTTTGCTTTGAATTGGCCGTAGTCGACTGATTGAGATTTGAGTTTATCCTTCCATCGTTGGCGGGCGGATTCGAGTCGAGACTGGATGGGATGAGGCGGAAGGATGTAATCTGATTCGAGGGACTGCTGCGAGGGATTGATGAAGGGAAGGGTTGATCGATGGTGAGTGAGGAAGCTGTACAGTTCATGCAAGACAAACAACCAGGATGAGACGATGAAGATTCGCTTGATCGATCGTCTGGAGCGTAGTTTTCCAGGGAGGGTGAGCAACCGAGCCATGAGACGATGAGCCGGCAAGGAAGATGAGAAGAAAGAGCTGAGGAAAACAAAATGGAGTTGGTCAACACGAAGGAGAAGAGTGCAACTGCCGCTGCCAGCCTGGTCAAGCCGATCACTCAAGGCTGGTTACGTAATCTGGGCACTTTCACCACAGAACCAAAGTAGAATGGCCAGGCCCACAATCAAAATAGTTCTGACATAAGGGTGTGACTTTCAGACTGTAATCAACCTCTGCATATTTATGATGAATTTTTTTTGCTGCGTGCCAAGTTCATGTGATTTTTGGAGGGTTCCACTTTTCCCTTATTTTCTCAGTTTCAGCACATGCAAACAGCTCACCATGTTGATCAACTCAATTTGTAGTGTGTTTATGTCACAAAAAGGCCCTTTCAATTTAGATGCGTGGATGGGTGATGAAATGGAAGTGTATCTGAATTTGCTTTCAATGGAACAAGATGTGAAATACCAAGAGGTGCTTTTTTTGTAAGAGAACGAAGAATATAGCTTATTTTATGATTCAAACAGACTTTATATTTTTCTGGATGACATTTCAATTTCCGATATAGTGCAACCCCATTTTCTGCCTTATAATTGTGGTGATGTAGACCTAAAACGGAAGGGCACTGTACCACCTAGGAGGATGTGCAAATCCAGCGGGGAAAATTATTTGACTCCAGCGCCATTGTGAAACTAGCGGAAGTGTTTTTCCCAAACCACGGTCCATCCTGTACAAAGATAAATGAATTAGTTTTTCAAACCCGAAGAAAATTATGCTTATCTTCTGCGGATTTTTTTGGTCTTACCAAAGGTCCAGGCCAGGTTTTCCAAAATACATTAAGAAACCAAAAGTCCAGATAGAGCCCCAAATGCCCTTAAACCTAATCTTTGTGTGTCTTTCAATCAAGTTCTCCACTGCCATGACTATAGCGCATTCCATGAAGAAAAAGATAATTTGGGGACCTGTTTTCTCCCAACTGATACTTGCAATTGCTGGAAAGATATTGTTGAAAAAAAAATCAGGTAAATAATTTCAAACAGCCCTGCTTTGGAATCCAAGTTGGAACCCAGTTGGTCATAAATAGGTGAACATTTACCGTATTCGTGCATCAGGCCGCTTAGAAACATCGCACCCATCAAACCTGACAACTTCTGGACTTGTTTTCCAAACCCTAGCATAGCTGCGAGTTTGAATGCAGGCAATGCTCCACAATAGGTTAGATCTCGACGGAACAATGCGTGCCAGCCTCTTCCCCAAAATTCACTCATGCTCTTGCTCTCCCAAGGGTTTGAGAATAAAGGAGGATATCTTCTAGGGTTGAAAGATTCTTCTGGTGCCCAGTTGACAGGCAAGAAACGTCTTCCATAGGTGTAAAGAAGAAACTCGAAAAGATTCATGCCCGCAGCCGCAATCTCTAGTGCGGTCCACATGCATGCGCCGATACAGAATGAGGTGCCATAACCCGCAAAAAATTTGATGACAGAGGATTCCGACAAGCCAGTTATATCCTTGATAATTCCGTAAAACCCTTGGGGGTGGTGGAAGGCGCAGGTGGCGAGAGCCCAGCACAATGTTCCGTAGGCGTGTAAGACGATGACCCGGCCAAATGTTTCCCGAAGAAGGAAAGTAGTTAACGATATTGGTTTACGGAATGTGACAATTGAGGGATGAGGGGCCCATTGGCATTCGAGCCCACGAGGACTGTTTAGAAAATTCTAAGAATTAGGAGCTGTGGACTATCATACTAGTGATGAAAATCCCAGAACGTACCTGAATAGAAGCCAGAGCACGAACCGCACCAGTTCACCAGTCGATGGCCTCGTGAGATCGCTTTTCTTGGCCGGAGAGTTTCTGACGTTTGATTCGGCATCATCCTTCATGCTCGTGGTTTTCCTTTCACCGTCGGTGTCTTCTTGATTGCTAGTGCGTTTCCTTACTGATGTGATTCCGGCGGATTGAGCTTTCACCGAGTCTTCGGCGGCAACACTAGTGTCGTTTTCTCCGCGGCTCGGTTCGACTTCCCCATGCTCACATTTGGGTCCTAAAACTGCACCTTCATGCAGCCCATACTGGAACGCCAGACAGGTTGCATGGAAGGTGACCAGAGAGACCACGCTAAAGTTGATCATCATCGAATCTTCGAGCGGTAGCCATTTGCGCATGGGTACGGTCACGAAAGCCATTATCACCGCGATTGGAATAAGTGATCTCCTGACCAAAGATGAGTGCGCATTTTGTTGATAATAAGGATGCAATAGGGCTGCTTGGATAGCCAATGGGATTATAAGGCCCGCATGTCCGAGCAGCTTTGGGTGGGCAAGATATTCAAAAAAAGGCATGTTCACTCGAGTGTAAATGTAGCGGGAGAGAATTGCTGGAAGAGCAGTTTGCTATCCAGTGGTATTTATTAACTCTCAGAATTTATAACCCGTGCTCCAAACCACAGCCTCTCAAGGCTCAGGTTCGTAAAAGTGTCAAAATCAGCCGAGCCCGTCCACCCAATGACAAAACGTTCAGGTGCTTTGAGCGTTGAATTGTGGCCTTCAGGAGATTCCAACTGTTTTTTATCACCTCACGCGCTGAAAGGAGTACATGTTGGACTTCTGCTTCCACACTGCGAATCAGTGATGATAGACTTTATGTAAGGTACGTCTGAGCCGTTCTTGCCACGCAATCAGCCGGACCGACCACCGGTGGGACCGACAGTTTCTCTCAGAATGCATACACTGGCTACTAATGTACTATTTTGATCACACATTCATTTGTACGGTGATAAGCATCATCACAGCTAGCAGCGGGACTCGATCTCTTTCGGGAGCCAATCCTGCCGCTGAAGCCGTCTATGTACCACTGATATGTAACGTCCTTACTTCGGGAAGCGGGCATGCCTCCGATACTCCGTTCGCGAGTATTGAGAGGAGCTAATTGATGGACCCCGTTGCCCAGGAGTGAAAAGTTCCGATCAGGTGAATACCTGGTATGTCATTTTTCTGACGGAAACATTCACGAGGAGTCATGGCTTAAGGGTCGCCAGGAAAAAGTCGCCTGTTTACGAAAGACCGTTGGAAATGAGGGGCAGCAAGAGAGGCTGATCAGGCCACGTCGGTTTGCATTCGTAAATCGTTGTCGCGGAGTACTTGCAGGCCCTTCCCAGTTTTCTCCCCCAGTTCGGCGAGCTCCTGATCTTACCATCTTTAACCAACCGACCCAGCCCTTTGGTCCCGGTGGGTACATTACATATTTACATGTTTATCTTAAAACAAGATAACGCATACCCCGACCCTGGAATGAGTGCCAAGCCTACCCGGACTCATCTACAACCAGGTATGTAGGCTGGCAGTGCAGATTGCATGGCAATCCACTGATTTATTTGTGATCGTAGATAGACCATAGCGCACTCAAGAGCCTTCAACCTTCACCGATAGTGGCACCCATATCTCCCTCCAAGAATCCATGTAGAAAATTATCTCACTTCAGCGCCGGCGTCTTCGTGATGAGTTTAACTTTCATCTAGACATAATCCCGAATTACTCTCATCTCAGTGCCTATAGCCAATACTCCACCAACTCACCCCCCTTTTTGGATTGGGCGATCCGTTCTCCATAAATATGTCGCAACCCTTTCAACTTTCCGGAAGACCCTTCCAAACCCCTTAAATCACAATGCACCACTAGTACCTTTCAACCAGGGCAGCCCCTCTGACGAATTTACAGCTAAGCACGCTCAGTGGTGCATATCCCCCTAGTAGGAAATCATACCCTACGTTATGTCTAATTCGGGGGTCAGCTCTCTGGTTCGATTGGGCCACTGGTAGATCATTAAGCTTTTGTCATATCAGCCGTTCCGTAGAATATCACTACGCCGACGATGTGCTCAGGCAAAGCCCGTTGTAGGAACATGCGACTCGGGCCATGTCATTGTTAAAACCTCCTTTCTATTATTTGGTAGGTCGTAGAGGGTTGGATGGTGAAAGGAAAGAAAACACAATGCAGTCAAGATGATCAAATCACACCTTTCTGTATTCGTTAACTCAGGAGAAATAAGCTACAACACTATTACAGTTGTGATACATATCTGGTCTAACCATGAGGAAAATGGCCCTGTCGAACCCTCGCGAAGGGCACAAACCATCATACAAGAGAGAGGCGTTGTCCATAAGTCTCCAAGAAAACGAGCTGATCCTTGTTGAGCATTGCTTTGCTTGAAGACCAGACAACTTACAAGGCGAATAATTATGTAGCGCAGCTCGGTCGGTGTGTTGGCAATATTATCTATTTCTCTTGCCCTCTGTGCTATTTATCTCTCCTACGGCATTTTCGAGGCGGTGCGCTTATCACGAGTGAACCAAGACTAGACTTGTTGACCCTACTTCTCTGCTACCACACAAGTTTCCTTACGTACGTTATCCTCCGCCATACCTCAAGGGCCGATAATCCATTGGCATCAGCCGGCTTTAAAATCCTGCTAGCGAGTGCTAAAGTCTATATCGGCCAAATACGGCGAATAATTGATCGTGACACTACACCTCTTCCTTGGCTTGGAGCAGATAGGGCGTTGTGTCGTCGTGTAAAAGGTTCCCTTCAGCATCTCGTCTGGCTGGGAAAAAACTCTTCATCCTCTCTATCCCAACCATCCCGCCCTCAATCGCACATCCTATCTGGGCCAATAGTATTTATTGCAGCCGACAACCACCTTTGGTTTTACCCCCTTCCTCTCCAAGCCCATTCCCTCCAATTTTCCTCAGCCATACATACTTTGGACAGTCAACCGAGAAGTATTGGCGGTTTCAACTATAATTTTCATGGAATCACCATATCCTTCTGGCGCACCCAGGGATCATCGCTGTTAATTTTTTTTACTCCTAGCTTAGAGTCCAACGCGGGGAGCTGTTTTCAGTAGTTTCGCATTCTCGAAGATGCTGGACCAGTTATTCCTTCATCTCGCCCAATACGCCGACGAGATCAAGAATTCCTCAAACCCATCCATTGAATGTCTTTTGTTCAAGAGTCTTGAGAAGATTCAAATCTCTCAAACCAATGAACCCAGTCTGACGGCGGAATATCGCACCTCATCCCACATCGATTTCTCTCCTCCCATCGCCTCGAATTCCACTCAGGGAGACTATTCGTCTTCAAAATTCTCAACTGAGGGGCTCGATCCTGTGGATTGTTTACGGTATTCATCCGAATTCCACTTTCCCCAAGACTCCCCCGAATCCACCTCTTCGGTATGTTGGTCTGGTACTTGAGAGATTTGGATAGTTACGTATTTACGTACGCTGACTGGAGGCTTGCAAGCAGCCTTCCTTGTTCCCATTCGACTTTGCCCATGATGCAAACGAATGCGATTCGGTTGGCTCGCCCGCAGGGTCTTCGGTCTTTGCAAGTTCGGAGGAAACAGACCCTTTCTGCATCTCAAGTCCGGAACATTCGAGAGTGTCATCCGACAACGGGGGAGCTGAATGGGCGAGTCAGTTTAAATCGTTCAATCCGTTTGCGGATCCTTTGTTCTACCTTCCGTATCGTCCGATGGGAGACAGTATTGGGCACGCGATGCGCTTCTCTCGCATATGGGAGCTTCCTCACAGCCGAATGGTCATGAGCAACGGGCGCGAAGCCGATTGGATGCCACCGAATCACAAGTTTTTATCGGCAGAGCCTACTTCAAGAATCCCGAGCATGGATGCCGCCGGGATAATCCCGCCGACCAATGTGTTTGTTGCCAACTTTCCATCACACTGGAGCAAAAGCGACCTTTGGGACCTTTTTGAAGGAATTCCAGTGACCACTGTTAGGGTTTTTCTTTATTTCATCTTCTGGATTTTTTTCGCTGCATGGCCCCGATCACTAAGTTTATAATCACTCTAGGTTCATGTCCTACCCGAAAAGCGGGGTTCCAATGAAGAATCGATATATGGAGGTACTGGTTTTGTAAAGTAAATGACCAGTTCTTTATTATACTTATCAGTAATATATAATAACATTTTTTCTTTCAATAGTATCACCCGGGCCAGTGATGCCCACGCCCTGCTAGCCATGCTCGATAAGAAGATATGGCTGATTGATGGGAGTGCCTTGAAGTTTCGTTTGGCGAATTCATGTCCGCCGACTGAGTAAGTACACAGCTCTCATTAGCGGTATAGTACTTAATTCCAAACGGGGTCGCTGATTTTTTTTGGGGGGGGTTTCTGTAATGCAAGGCCGATGAAACCCCCCGTCCACAAGAAGAACCGGACAGTTAGGCGGCATCAGCATAAAGTAATTGGTAAGCATACTTCTTAAAGCTATAAGGAGAATTCATTTTAGTAAGTCATGGCGGCAGACTGACCGGCTGGCTGCATGCGTTTCCTTTCATGATAGACCGGTTGAGGGCAGAACAAACGGTGGGCAACAAGCAACTCGCGTGCTGTGACCGACATCAACTGGTTGTCTAGTTCGTAGATTCCGTCTGCTTCTCCACACTTGAGAGCTCCGTAAATGTGTTAATCTTGGTTTTCTTTCCGCACAACAGTCAAAACATCTCTTCAAGGAAGACTGCGCCGGCCTTATCGGTGGTCCACGGCAGCCGGCAGCGCAACACTCAATTCGTCTGCAATGCTTCTGAAAACAGCTTGGCCAAAAGCGGAGCTCCGAGACCATTTCTGGAGTTCCTAAAGTCTTATCTCAACCGGCGAAACAACTATAATTCGCAGCAGATTTTGGCATCCTCGTTCATGAAGCAAAACCCGGCGAAAGGTCTTTCGCCAGTTCCCCTGCTGCAGGTGGCTTCCAAGCCGGTGGATCACGAAAGATCCGTGGTTAACAAAACTGATACGAAGCCTATTATGTCAGCGCCCTCCGTCACTTACTTCGGTGGGGTGGACATCCCGCGGCGTATAGACTTCGTCCCTCAAACAATCGCTTACGCGCCCTCCGCCACCTATTACGCATGGGCCCCGGATGCCCATGCAAATATCCCAGTGTACATCCCAGCAAATGTACCTTCTCTCTCACTTCGTTGGATACCAACGAATTCCCCATATTCTCCAGCTCCGTTCTCTCAGCTGCCTCAAGGACGGGAACCTTCCGCCGTATTTTTTCCTCGAATGAGATGAGCTGATTTGAGAGGTTGTAAGTAAAAAGGCAAAAAAAAGAACATCAATTTTACTTCTCCATCCAACGTTCCAATACCTTTTCTCTCGATCTCTCGTCCATAGGTAGTCGTCAATTTTCCTTCAGTGCCCTGCCGAGTATTTTCAGTTCCTGGCTTCTTGAATATTTTGTCTTCAAACTCAGATACATGAAAATAAGTGCGATAAATGTGTGTATATAGACAATGATGTGTACAAATAAGACATGTCTCTGCTTCCGACTGCTTGCTATTTGTATTTTCTATCTGTTATTCCCACTCAGTCCTGTTTCTTCTTCCTGGTAGCTATACTGGCTGGAAGCCAGATAGGTTTTCGAATCCCTGCATGATCACAAAATGAAATAAAATATGATAAAAACAGCATTGGAGTTGCCTACGTGAGCCGGGCTATTGGGTTGACACTATAGGCTGCACAGCACACCAGAACCAAAAAAATTGTATCATAAATTTTATACACCTGAATCCCAGCCAGTGGAAGTTCAGTTATTTGAATTCATCAGCATGTTTCAAGATGAAATGAGATTTCTATTACTTTAGCTCTTGGCTAATATAGCACATATCAGCATTACTTGTGAGATTTTATTGAGGCTTTTATGAAAGGTGGAAGGAGGAGAGGATACAGTTATACTGGATCATCTTTCAAGTGATGTAGATTCAGACATTCAAAATCCAATGGGGAAGTATTTTTTATGGCAAAGTGAAAGTGATAATTCAGAAAAAGAACCCATGTTTTTTCTTCTTCTTTTGATTATAGGTTGTTTTGAAAAGACTTGGTACAAGGAGTGAGAATTGAATCTGCTTTAATCAGATATTCAGTGTTAAACAATAAATAAAGGCGTTCAAAGTTGAAATGATGAAATCATAGAACTTCTGAGTGAAGGTACCATTTTCCTACATACTTAGAAATTCAATGATGTTTTTTTTCATCCCAAAAGTTTATGATTCCATGAATCTAATCATGCAAGTCAACTTTGAACCCCAGGCCCTAAATGGTTAAGAGTTAGATCTGGATGCAAGCGTTGAAAAATGACTACACAAGTATGTACTCTTATAATTGGATAGAAGAAGGTGTGCTGGATGTACAAGTTGTGTGGCTGCATCGAGAGTTGGTAATTGAGCAGTGAAGAGAGCCAGCCAGGATTTGGGGATGTGAGTTTTGGGTGGGTGATCGTCGGGAGGGGGCTACGAGGCTCAAGCGGGCCTGGGTGGGAGAACTTGGCCGGTTGGAGTGGGCGGTGTTCGGCCATCTTCACTCGTTACCAACTCACTCACTCACCCACTCACTCCCAGTCTTTCATTAAACAACAACCCCCTCCCCCAAAAACAGAAGAACAACACCCAAGCAAGCAAGCAAGCAGCAGCACGAACGAGCGAACGAGCGAACGAACGAACGAACACCATGCTCAGCGGAATACTGCTGCTGCTGCTCCCACTCATAGCAGCCATGCCATCGATCGACTGGTCGGCCCTCGGGCCAGTCTCACTGCTCGGCTCATTCTCAACACTCTCCTTCCACAACCCAGCCAGAACAAACAACACCATCATCAACTCAAAACAGGCCATCCTACTCTCCCATCCCATCGAGCAGCACCAGCAGTCAGAACCAACCATCATCGCATCCACCAACATCGGCGGGGCGATACACGCCATCTGTTTAACAAAGTCAAACCAACTCATCATCGGAGGCCGATTCGACGCTCTCAACTCAACCAGCGCAACCAGCAACATCGCCATCTACAATCCCCAATCCCACACCCTCCAGCCCCTCTCAAACTCATCCTCAATCCAGGGCAGCGTATATGCTATCGACTGTCTCAACGACGACCAGATCTGGATCGCAGGCCAGTTCCAAAACCCAGTCTCAAACGACCAGATACCCAACCTCGTCAGCTACTCAGCCAAGACCCACACCTTCCAATCACCCAACGCTCTCAACCTGCCCGACTTCAACGGCCCCATCTACTCGCTCGACCATCTCATCAGCCCTGCAGGCGAAAGCCTCATCATCGGCGGTCAATTCTCAATCCCAATCAACACCAACAACCCACAGCAACAGTCTACCTCATCATCCACCCCTCTTCAATCACTCGGCTCATCACTCGCCCCCATCCCACTCTCAAACCAAGCCACCTGGTCTGCTTCCCCAGAGAGCGCCAACCAAGACTACAGGGACCCCCAAGCCATCTTCTGTCCTCAAACCCCAGATGGCCCCCGTAGCAGCTGGGAACTCGATCACAACTTCGACAACGGTGCCTTGACCATCAACCTCGGCACATCCGTCCCAGTAGGCGGAATCAGACTCGGCAACTCATTTGCCAACGGCGGTGGCACCGCTGGCTTCCAGTTCGTCCACTTTCACTCTCTTCTCTTCTACCACACCCCGCACACTCACACATCCTCTCCTTCAGTCTGGTTTCTCTTCCAGATGATCAAGTCTTAAACCTAACCTTCATCAACCCAATCACCAACCAACTCGACAGCTGCACAACCAACTGCACCCTTTCCCGTGACCTCAACATACCCTTCCAAGACTATCTCTTCCCTCCTAATACTGCCGTCAACGGCGTCCAACTTGTCATCACCTCCAAGTTTGGTAACGTGGCTGGTCTTCACTTACTCCAACTACTCTCTCAGGGTAACACAGCATATGCGGTCGACCAACTCAACAGCGGCCGCACCTGCCAAACCGGTCTCGGTGCTGCCGGCCAGAATACCGTCAAGACCACCGGGAACTGGAACTCCGCCAAGGCCAACACCAACCTGCCCGGGACCGTTCAACCCGTCCTGACTGCCTCCGTCCCCCCCGGAACGACCCCGGACCGAGCACCCACTCTGACCTGGACCATGTGGGTCCCACAATCTGGCCACTACGAGCTCGTCCTCCAAACACCAGGATGTGCGGCCATGGGCGATTGTGCCTCGCGTACCACGCTTGCCGCCACCACCTCGCTGGTCGATGGCCCAGCCCTCCGGACCATCGTCGATACCCGAAGTCCTAACGATACCTCGACAACACTCTACAACGGTACTCTCACCGATATCCCATCCGGGGGAGGTGATGTGACGGTGACCATTCGCTTAGCCGATACCGTCTCGGGCTCCTCCCCAGTGACGATGGTCGCCAACCAACTCGTTCTTCGCTCCAACCCTCTTCGCTCCCACCTCCCTGGAGTCCGATCCAACGGTGTTTACGAACACGTCATTGCTGGCAAAGGTGCCTTTGGCGATGGCTCCACCCTGGCCCCTGCCCCGGGAGGAGGAGGAGGCGATCTCAAAGAAACGCTCACTGCGGTCGATCAACTTGGCCTGCGTCTACGTCCTGACTCGGCCGTCCGCTCAGTCATCGGTGATGACCACCTCCTCTTCATCGCTGGTAACCGGCTATCCGTCGTGAATGGCACCTCTGCCGTAGCCACGACGACGATGGCGCTCGTGCCCAATGGCGGCTTGAACGGCGCGGTAAATGTCCTGTTGACTGCGAACGGCGTGCTCTATGCCGGTGGTAACTTCACCGCGACCGCGGATGGTGCCGTCAAAGGATTGGATGGACTCGCATGTTGGAAGTATGGTGCATCGAGCACCCGATGGGAGTCGTTCTCCGATCCGGGATCGACGGTCGGCTTCCCAGTCCAAGCCTTCCAATTGGCTGGTGATTTCTTGTACGTCTTTGGACGCTCGACCGACATTGGCGGCCGAGCCCTCGGCATTTTCAATACACGGAGCGCCAGCTGGGTCCCCTCTACCGTGGGAGTTTACTTTGGGCAGCTCACGGCAGCGGCGACTCGTGCTGGCGACCACCCGATGCTCTATCTGGCTGGGAACTTGGATGCGATGGGCTCGTTTGAGGCACCATCGGGTGCATTGCTCTCCACCGGCTCCGGGGGTACGCCATCCCTAAGTGGACTAAATTTCCAGATGAACCAGCTCGCCAGTCAAGCCGAAGGGCTTGCCTTCCGTGCCAAGACTCAAAACAACCTGGCCACCGAATCTGTTGTCGTCTCTAACTCAACCGCCCTCTCAACTCGCTCCCTCCGCCAGTCCATCCAACGCAGACAGGCCCCAGTGACCAATAGCAATCTGAACGTATCGCTGCCCTACGCCTTGACAGGTACCAACGGTCCTACGATTCTGACTGGGGCGTTTTACAAGGATCGCCAACTGATCATCGGGGGCAGGTTTGTCAGCGGCAACTCGGTCTCGAATGTGGGAATCTACGACCTGTCAGCCTCGGAGCTGCGGCCGCTGAACGGAAGTCAACTGCTGGACGGGGCGGTACTGTCGATCAAGATTGTGAATGATGTGGCCTGGATCGGTGGGCTGTTTGTGTCGCCGAGTGGGAAGAACGGCTTGGACACGTACAACCTGACGTCGGGCAAATGGGCGACGGAGACGATGGCAGGGGTGGGAGCGTACCCTTCGACTAACGTGTCGGTGCGGACCATCAAGAGTCGGTCGGGCGGGGATGTGGTGGTGGGTGGACGTTTCCAGCGGGTGGGCAGTCTGTCATGCCAGTCGATCTGTCTGTGGTCGGGACCGAACAACCAGTGGTACAGTCTGGGCAACGGGCTCAAGGGGGTGGTCAATGCGCTCGAATTAGTGGGCAAGGCGCAGGACAAGCTGATCGCCGTTGGGCGCTTCGAGCTCAACCAGACCGTGCAGGACGTCGGGGTGGCCCGCTGGGTGCTGGACTCGGCCACGCCGCTGTGGACCCCGTTAGGCTCGCAGGAGCGGATCCCGGGTACCGTGCGGACGATGGCGGTCGGCGAGCTGGCGCATGAGGAGCCGGACGGCATGTTCATTGCGGGCCAGCGGGCCGCGGGAGACTCGTTTCTGATGCGCTGGCAGGGCGACGACTGGGCGGCCGTCTCCGGGCTCGACCCGGCCTCGCAGATCGAGCACATCGCCTTCGTCCCCATCCGTAACCCCAGCACATCCATCAACACTCTCAATGGCATCAAGAACGATCGCATGCTGCTCGTCTCCGGTTGGATCATCCTCCAGGACAACTCCCCTATCAAACTCGCTGCCGTCCTCTACGACGGTCAATCTTGGTTCCCCTACCTTTCGGCCGCTGATTATAATAGCCAACCGGGGATCTTGGGCAGGATGGTCACGGCTAGTGAAGGCTTCAAGAGCACTCTTAGACGTACATCCCATCCTTCCCACGTATATATCTTACCAACGTACTAACTTTCTTTCTTTTTTGTTCTTTTAGGTATCCATTCGGTTGTCCAAGTGATCTTTATCAGCATGTCAATTGCGTTAGGGATCGTGTTGATAGGGGTATTGATTGGTTTCCTGATCGGCTACAAGAAGCGAGCGGCGGCGAACCGGAAGACGATGTATGGGGTGGACAGGACGCTCGGCGGGGGGCCGGGGGGGCTGGATGAGGAAGACGAGTCGGAGGGCGATGGGCCGGTGGTCCGTCGGAGTGCGGTCCCAGGAGGGGCGGCAGACACCGGCAGCCGCCGGTCGAGCGGCAGCGGCATCGAGACCCGCCGCGCCCGGCGGCCCACTTCCCTCTTGGCCACGATTGACGCCGCGACGGCAGCGATGACGGAGCGCATGCAGAGCCGGAAAACCGTGGACCCTTCTTCCGAGGACCATAAACGAGACGCACTCGACGACGACGACGACTCGTCGGAGGACGATGGGATCCCGGACCTCGCCAACGAGAAGATCCAGCCCGCCGTCTTCCCGCCCTCCCCCATCGGCCCCGATAACGACCACCAACCCGGGTCCCCTCGCTCGCCTGACCACGACCTCGATGATGGCGACCACCTCGGGCTGTTGGCCGAGACGGACGTCCGGCGCGCTCGTTGGTCGTTCGACCCCCAACTCGTTCAGTCTTCCTCCCCTCCCTCCTTCCTTCCTCTCCTGCCAGGATCAGTCTCTCTAACTTTTTCTTTCTGGTTGTTTTATTTTGCAGCCGGGTGAGATCGCGGTCGCGGCGGGCGAGTCGGTCGAGGTCCGGGACCGAAGTAACCAGGAATGGTGGTCAGTATTTCCTTCCCTTTCCCTGTTTTCCTCCACTCGAAGTGTTGATGATTGATCCCGGGGGCTTCGTTTGGTCGTTATGATAGGCTGGTTCGCAGAGCCGACGGGGTCGAGGGCGTCGTTCCTGCCGACTGGTTCTTGTGACCTTTCCAAGTCTTTCTCCTTCCCTCACTCTCACTCTCACTGAGTAACCCAACTCAGCTATATCAATAACTTCTTCTTTCCTTCCTCTCTTTCTCTCTCTCATTTTAGCTTTAACTTATGTGCTGGGAAGTCCTTCTTTTGAGGTATCATATATATATATATATATATATATGTATATCTTTTGTTTAAAAAGAACTCTTTTTTCAAAATCCTCTTTTCTTGTTCTCTTCGTTCCTGCTGTCTTTGCTTTGCTTTTTTTTTGTCTGGCTTAGTTCATTAATTCATGCACTGGATAACTTCTCTTTCTTCTTTTCCTTTCTTTCTTTCTTTTTTTTGAGTCGTTTCGGGAAATATGTGGTTTGTTTTGTTTTTGGTTTTGGTTTCAACCGGTTTCGATCCGAACATGTGTGTTATTTTTGTTTTTGTTTGGAGGTGTTTTTGCTTTTTTCTTTCTTTGCTCGCGATGGATCAATTTCGTTTTGTTTCTTATAATTTGCTGAAAACACACACAAAAAACAAAAACAAAAAACATACACAAATCGGTACTTTTTCTTGGTAGTTTCTTTGTCGATTGAGAGCATCTGTGGATGGCCGGATATTGGTGTAGTTGTTTTACACGGCCACGTTGGGGGAGCCCATTATCACTTTACAAATCTTAATCAAATAACATTTATCCCATGCCAGTGCAAAGCACCAGGTTGCTCCTACCACAACTGGACCGGCAGTCCCAACGGCTATAAAGTCTGTCCGCCGCCGCTATCTCTCATACTCCCCCCCCCCCCCTTCATGGCTTCCTTCACTTGGTCTTCCAGCTTGAGCACCTCTCCTAGGAGGGGTGTCTTGCTTGGTGAACGATTCTCGTTCTCTTGTTATACAAAATATTGCCATGTGCTTGGTTTTCAAGTCCCCGGCTGTGTGTCCTTGTAGCAGGAAGCCGGGCGACCGGCGACCGGCGCCCAGGTCCCTGGAAAGATTTGGAGTGTGTTTTGTTGTGCTCTACCGTTTTAAGTTGTGCTCCATGACAGAGATATAACGCCGGAGATTTTTTGAGTGAGGTCATATGCGGAGCTAACTTAACTAAGTCCCACCCTTCTACAGGTGGAGTGGTAAAACACTGGTCGCATTGCGCCGACCGGACTCAAATAGAGGGACTTTGTTAAGTTAGTATGCGGAGACTCGTCAAGTCTTTGGCCAAAGTCCATGATACAATTCTGGGCTCCAGATTGTTTTTTTGACCCCAGACCACTGCCACCGAGAGCGAAGACGGGGGCTGCATGGCGGAGCCGATATTTGACCGCCGCATCATCACTGAGTCTGCAGCACGAGTTTTCAACCATGACAGACTATTGCCACCGAGTGCTGCATCAAAAATTCAACCGCCCACTGCATTGCGGCTCGAGTTTTTGGCCACCTGTAGAGACTGTAAAATGAAGATGTGTCTGGTGAGAGTCAAACTCACGACTTCAGCTATGCTGAGACACATACTAGAGTGCTGCCTTTACCAACTAGCACCACCCGCAAATGGGTGTGGTTTTCTCCGCAGCCACACCCAGTGGTTTTCCTGCAGAACGCGCGCCGCCCCCCGAAAACTCGTGTGGCCCCCGGACACCCTAGCTCCATATCAATTGGGGTGCTTGTGGGGCCAACCGGTCATTGAGGTGTACAGGTGCCTTGATGACCAGAGCCAACTGGTCATCTAGGCATACATCTTGATGACCGGCCAGCTGAATGGTCATTGAGCCTGAGGTTGTATAAAGGTACCTCAATGACCTTCTGAACAGTCATTGAGGTATACATAAACCTCAATGACCGGCCAGCTGGCTGGTCATTGAGGTAGAGCCGACCGATCATCAAGGCATAAACCTTGATGACCGGAGCCGGCTGGTCATCTGTATACCTTGATGACCATCTCAATTGAACAATCATCAAGGTGTATGCCTTGATGACCGGAGCCGGCCGGTCATTGAGGTGTACAGGTACTTTGATGACTGGAGCCGGCCGGTCATCAAGGTGTGGGTATACCTCAATGACCATCTGAACGGTGTGGTGCTCCATTGGCGTGACAATGCCAAAAGCACATTGCAGAGGTATTGGGACAGCATAGATACAGCTATCATTCATTATAAGAGGAGGAAGTTATATATAATACAAGCAGTGTATGTGTTGATGGGAGGAATGGATTCATTACAGATACAGACGGATGGATGAGGGATAGTGTTAGCACGGACGGAACGGCAGACTAGGATCATGTAGGATGGACGGCGTGATCAGGGATGGAATGGAGGACCATGACTAGGTAGGATGGCAGGGAGGTGGAAGGATGTTATCAATAGAAGAGGTGGAAGGTATTGGGAGCACATGTCTCAACCAGGAATGGAAGGGAGGATGGTGTGGTGTATCAAGTAAGGCAGTGTTATAAGGGTATATTACTTGTGTAAGGGTATATTATCTTTATAAGGGTGGTATATTACTTTATAAGGGTCTAGGATTCAGTATGATGGGATATGGATGTAAGTATTAATTAGGGAGGAGGAAGAAGGAAGGATGGAGCAAGGTGGGAGGAGAGGCTTTGACCCCCAATATTCTGGATGGAAGAAGGCAACAGCTGGACATGCAGGCATATGGTAGGTTACGGAAGGTTGTTTGGGTCACCTAGCAACACATGATATCATGCAGTGCAGCATATGCAGGCAGATAAGGTGTTCAAGGAGCCTGCCTGCAGAATCAATTACATCATTGTTTGGCAGGCAGTGCAACACATGCATATATTGCTGTGCAACTGATATCCCCTCCTGCAGAATCCATTACCTCATTGTTTGGCAGGCAGTGCAACACATGCATATCTTGCTGTGCAACTGATATCCCCTGCAGAAAATAGCCCTCACAAGGAGTTCCCCTGGAGCTAAATTCCCTCACCCTTCAATATATAAGGAGGCCTCTTTCCCCCCCTCATCAGATCTTTTCCCCATCAGCCTACAGAGGTTTGGTCACAGTGGTTAGTTTAGTTACAGTGGTAGTTTAGTGGTAGTTTAGTGGTAGTGGTAGTGGTAGTGGTAGTGTTAAGTTTGAGTCAGTAGTAGTAGTAGTAGTCAGGAGCTCTAGTAGTAATTAAAGTGCCTTATCAAGAGATTGTTAAGGAAGAGATTATTACCAACTTCATCAACAACAATTATAACAAGTAGTAGTAGTGTCGTAGCAACCAGGAGCTCTAGTATTGATTAAAGTGCCTTATCAAGAGATTGCTAAGGAAGAGATTATTACCAACTTCATCAACAACAATTATAACAAGTAGTAGTAGTGTTGTAGCAACCAGGAGCTCTAGTATTGATTAAAGTGCCTTATCAAGAGATTGCTTAAGGAAGAGATCATTACCAACCTTCTCATCAACAACCCAACATCAACAACAATTGTATTTTACATAATTGATCCCACTGGATTACATTATCCCTCTAGCATCAGAAGTTGTAACAGATCTGCAAGAATAGTGATTTGAGGAATCTAGGTCTGATAGAGATTACTATACAAAAGTAAGATCTATCTTGGAATCAGCCACATCTTTATAAATATTGATTACAAGACTCTTAGTTATTTGCATAGTACCATTAGAGGGGCAGGTCTTTCAAACCACCCGTAAGTTGTAATAGCCTTTCAACCTATTAGCAATTTATTTCCCCCTCAGAGGATATTTTCACCAAATAAAACATTTAGTGTCCCACAAGAGTCCCTACAACGGTCATCAAGGTATGCATACACCTCAATGGCCGGCCAGCTGGCTGGTCATTGAGGTACATATTTAGGTACTTGATGACCGGAGCCAACCAATCATCAAGGCATACACCTTGATGACCAGCCGGTCATCTGGATAACCAGAGCCAGCCGGTCATCTGGATACCACACCTTGATGACCGTTCTCTGTGTTGATGACCGGTCAGCTCCGGTCATTGAGGTATACATACACCGCAATGACCAGTCAGCTCTGGTCATCAAGGTATACATACACGCGATGAACGGCCAGCTGGCTGGCCATTGAGGTACATAGGCACCTTGATGACCGGAGCCGACTGTTCATCAACACATACACCTCAATCAAGAACGGTCATTGAGGTGTGGTGTACAGATGACCGGCCGGCTCCAGTCATCAAGGCATACAACTCGATGACCGTTCAATTGAGATGGTCATTGAGGTATACAGATGACCGGCCAGCTCCAGTCATCAAGGTTCATGCCTTGATGATTGGTTGGCTCTACCTCAATGACCAGCCAGCTGGCTGGTCCTCAATGACTGTTGAGATGGTCATTGAGGTACCTTTATACAACCTCAATGACCATTCAGCTGGCCGGTCATCAAGATGTATGCCTAGATGACCGGTTGGCTCTGGTCATCAAGGCACCTGTACACCTCAATGACCGGCCGGCTCTGGTCATCAAGGTGTATGCCTTGATGACCGGTCCACCCCATAAGCACCCCAAATGATATGCAGCTAGGGGTTCTGGGGGCCGCAAAAGTTTTTGGGGGGCCGCGTGAGTTCCGTGGGAAAACCACTGGGTGTAGCTGCGGAGAAAACCACACCCATTTGCGGGTGGTGTAGGCTACAGACGCTTGTGGCTGCCAGCTGGGTGGTTGGTTGGTAGTGCTCATGGGTTGATCCGACAGCCCTCCATACTGTGGTGATACATAATGGTAGCAGACTAACAGACAACTCAACACCACCGACCATGGTCAACAAGCGTGGTGGTCATTGAAAGTATCTAATGGATACAGGAGGCATTCACACTCAATCTGAACAGCAAGCAGTGGCTTCGCTGAGCTTTTCTGTCCCTTGATGGTCATCAAACATTGTGACTCTGAGGTGATTGGCACATTCAGTTGAATTCTTTTTCTGTTTGTGACATTCTTGTGTTGTGAAAGCTTATGATGGAACATTAAGGAGCTTGGAGGGCAAGAAAGTAACAACATAACAGTTGATTGAGGCTAGATTCGTTTACTCATTAGAATTTTAGAAAAGTAGTGGTAGATCTGTAGCCATTGAAGATACATACCCCGTTTGTGGGTATGTATTGCCCCATGATCAGTTTGAGAACTTCCTGAGAAACCAGTCCTCCTGCTAAGCTTGCAATGTGTGGTAATTTGCTTCCCGCGGTTCTGACCCTGTTTTTGCAAAAGGCCAAGGGAAAAGACGAGGAAAACAGGGAAAAAAATTTAGGGCCTGTACCATACAAAATTTGTTTTTTTGGTGCAGGTAAAATAGTTTTTTTTTTTTTGCGCTTTTCCGTTTTTTTGAAAAAACACATTTCTGAAAAAACAGAATGTGAAAAACGTGTACCACAAACATCCCACCATGGCTCCAGGATATCCACAATCAACCACCATTGCATCGACATCATCAGAGATCCAGCACACCCAACACAACCAACACATCCACCACCCAGCCATACAGCCATGGACAATCACGTGTTCGCAACACTTGCTGCCGCCGCCACATCACTCATGGAGATGAACAACATATTGATTTCAGTCGCTGCCGCCGGGATCGCTTGCAAATACCTTGGAAGCATTTGGAATCCGTATGCAGCATACTATGGCGACGGCGGACAAGCAAAGTACACTCGCTTCCTACTCGACGAAGCTTTTCCGTGAAATAACCCAAATGGAACAAGCCACTTTCAACAATCTTGTTGAAGAGTTGTCGATGAACGGGCTCCTTAAGAATGGAAGATCAATCTCGGGCGACTAGCTAAAAAATTGTGGACTCAATATGTTGCCTACAAAAATCAAACTTGATTGACTGTTGTTACCCTTTTTGATTCTCAACCTTTTGATTGTTTGTCTGCCAGCTTTTTTTCTTTTCTCTTTGGTCTCAGGTCATTTTTCTCTCACATTTGGCCTTGTTCCTCCCTTATCAATACGAGCAATATGAGATTGTGACCAATACCCAATAAAAAGACCATGTGATCAGATGCGAGACAATCATATCAATAAGATCAGTTGAGAAAGAAAACCAGAGTGTGACCAAGAAAGAAGACCATCTGGTTGTAAGACCAAGTCATACAAGCAATAGATAATGGCCATGAAAGACAAGATCTGGCTAATAAGAGCAATAAATCACATTCAGGAAAGACACTGTATTGATCAATTGAGAAAAACAACAGCATCTATCGATTGAGAAAAACAACTGTATCAATTGATCGAGAAAGACAACCGTATCGATCGATTGAGGAATCAATCAATCGATAAAGACCACCATATTGATTGATCAAGAAGGACAACCGTATCGATTGATTGAGAAAGATGCCCGTATTGATAAGAGTGATAAGAGCGTAGTAGATTGCGACCGAGTGACTGTTGTTTATTATTGATGTTGAAAAGGTGAAGCACAGAAATAGATCAGCCAGTGGAGGAAGGAAAGACGCCAAATACAAGTCATGCTTACAATTCATTCTTTCTTTTTGTTTTCCTTTGCCTCTCTAACCTTCTTCTCAAGCCACACCTGGCAAACATGATCATTGGCAGTCCAAAGGAGGGTAAGGAAGGTGCGGGCCGAGCCGTCGTTCTCGAGTACGGACGACTTTATTGGGCTTGAATTTCTTTGATTGAGGCATTGGAGCAGGCGTTGTTGGCAGGTTGGGTTCCGATGCGGGTGGTGGGATGGTGTCCATTAGGACAACAGGGCCAATGAGATTGTCAATGGACTTGGGCATGCTGCTTGGATGTTGGTGCAGTGCAGAGAAGTGGAAAAATAGCTTCCAAAAAACAGGGTCAGACCTGTTTTTGAAAAGCACCCATTTTCGAGGAAAACTATTTTCCGGATATGTCAAAAAACAGGCGCTGTGGTACGTGTTTTTTTGGTGAAAACAGTTTTTTTGCAAATAAATTAATTTCCGGGGGAAAAACTGTTTTTTTCCCAGCTATGGTACAGGCCCTTAGTGCTGTCCTGTCCACCATGGATCAGCCCCAAAAAAATGTAGGAGGATGCTTACATCTCCGTCAAAACCTTTCACATTTTTTCAGTCACTTTCTTCTCATCATGATGCGCGTTGTAAGACTCAAAAGTGGTTGTGAAACCCTTTTGCTGAATGGCAAAGGGGATGATGGAGGTGCAAACTCTGCCCTTCTATACTATCAGATAACAAGACCCACCAAGCTAAGCTTGGCAAGTTTTAATCAAGTGATAGGTCTGGTCTAGTTCCAGATGAAGTTGTTCAATGACAGTTATGTGAGAGTTGAGAGGGTTTATGATGATGGAAAGGGTGAAAGTTGACTTGATGTTTCCGGTGGGGGTTGAACACAGGTCCTTGAGAGGGTGATATAAGAAGTTGAGAAGAGTGTCTGGACTGAGAAGGGTATATGTCTTAGCCGGGAGTTGAACCAGGAACCGGGTAACTCGTGACAGGTGCGTGATATGCAACCAGTGATATGAGAGTGAGCTCAGTGGTTATTGCAGATAAGAGGGATGATATGGTATGTTATAAAAGTGTAAGGGTGATGATAATGGCTAATGGGTGATATCTGTATAACTGGTGGGTACTGAACTGAGGGGAAAACAACTGGGGGAGAGAGCTCCTTATATAGACAAAGGTGAGGGATTTTAGCGACAAGGGGGACCCTGGATGAGGGATTTTAGCTGGTGGGCTGCGTACAAGTGGTGTCAGAAGATACTAAATACAGGCAGAAAGTGGGGTGAGAAATGAAAGATGATGTCATACTAATGCAAGGAGTGCATAAACAAAGCAGGGAAATGTCAAATACAGGGTTACCTCATGCAAGGGGTGCATGAGTGGTGTCAGACTAATGCAAGGAGTGCAGAAATGGGGTCAGAAGACTGCATGCAGCTGCAAGGAGTGCATAAATGAGGCGGGGACATGTCAAATACAGAGGAAATGGGGTTGGTCCCCTGCATATGCAGTGGAGATAAGCAGGATAGAAAGGAGTATGTGTTGGGCTGTTGCTGAGTATGTGTATACCTGGGAAAGGTGACTTGAGGGGTGTGACAGGTTGATGACTGGGGCTGGCCGTGTCCATGAGGGTCCAAGAGGGTGTAACTTCCAATCCAGCGGGGTTCCAGTGATGCTTCCAGTTGTGACTAGGGGTAAAATTGGCCATAGAGTCCATTTATGAGGTCCATTTGGTGTTATCTTAAGGTGTATTGTGAGTAAATATGTAGTACAGGAAAAACTTTTGATTTTTCACTTTTCCGTCTACCACAGCGTTGACCCATCTGCAAAGTTTTAGCCAGTTGATGGCAAAATCTGAAAGCATGGTCAAGTCTTTCTCTTCTTGTCCTTTCCGCATCCCAGGATATTCCCCTTTGTTCTTATTTTGGTAGGAAGACATGGCTTTGAATGCCAAGTACCAATGCGCGGCGTATTTGTCATTCCCAGGCTTGCACTCCTTCGTAAATCTGGAAACTTTGGGAAATGATCGATTTGATCTTTGGAGGCTCAGGAGGACTGCTAAACTTCAAATATGATGAATGGGTTCTGCAACTCACTCAGATCTTCAGGTTCCTCATGATATTTGCTTCAATGGATCAAACATATATCAGCACAGTTCTTCACAAAACTTTCAACCATTTCAAGAGGCAAATCAAAGTCAGGGCCATTGGTATGTCCATACGGGGTTTCATCCTCCTCCTCCTCCTCTCTAGGCTGCTTTCTAAGGAAGTGGTAAGTTTCTTTCAGAATGCTTTTGAACTTTTCCAAGTCTTCAGAAGCTTGTTGACGATAGATTGACTGCAACTTGTAGTTTTTTGTATTGGCCTTCATATCTGGAACAATTCCTGAGAGTGGTAATTTATGGTTGGGATTCTGCTTGACAAATTCTTGCAGACTTCTCACTAGCAACCAAAACCTGCCGTCATACCAGGGCACTTTATTGCAATGAGGATTGTTGAATAATTCTTCAATGTGCTCGGGGACCTGGTAGAGCAATTAGATTGAGCCAAGTCAGATTTCAGCTCATGGATTATGATTGAAGCATGTCAGATCACAGGCTCAAACAAAAAAAAGAAACTCTCACTTTGGTTGGCTGAGAAGCTTTTGAAATCATCTGGACTGCTTCGTCAAAGTTTTTTTTGTCCGCATCTCTCTTCTCCGCCAAGATCATCTCCTTTAACTCTTCTCGCTCAGCTGAGTTTTGAGGTAAATTTCCATCATGCTTCAGTCAAAGCATGCAAGTTGGGATCAAATTTTAAATACATAAAATCCTATTCTGGACTGAGTATTGATTTGAAGATTTCCAAAAAGTGGATGACAATCACAACTGCCGGGATGTGAGCATGTTTGCGACTGTCCATCTTGTGCATCTTGAATGATTTTACAAATTCAGACAGGGACGGAAAGGGAAAATCTAGTCTGAGATCAACAGAAGAGTTGGGATAGGTTAGGATCACTTGTTTTTAGAAGAAACAGGAAGTTTTCAGTAAGATTGATCAGTGAGTGGATGCTGCCAATTGATGGCCTTAAGAGTGGGCTTACCACTTTGCTCTTGAATCTGGAGCTGGATCCTGGCAACTAAGCCGCAAGTCTGAACAAATACTGTGGACACATTGAAAACCCAGCAGTAGCCACCCACGGTGGATTCATCCTCACTTCTCATTCGGATGCAGATATAAGCTACATAGGTCCAGAATCCTGTTAGATCATCATAGCCATCAAAGTATTCATAGTTGAGCCGCTCTTCTTTGGGCCAAACTGGTCAACTTTTGAATGGGGTTAGTTCTCCAAGTAAGCTTGCAGATTCTGTTGCTTGATTTTGACCTAAGCTTGCCTGATCCAGGAAAAAATGATGCCCTATGTGTAATGAACCGGTTTGGTTAGCATGACTTATGATGGGCAAATCGTGCTGATTAATCCTTGAAGATTGTTAGATTTTTATTCAGACTAGAGGCCAAGGCGGCTTTGCCGCTGCAAACCCTCAGCTTAAGCTCCAGTAAAATTTTGGCCACATCCTTCAGCCTGTCCTTTCAGATAAGATCCAAACTTTAAAACCCTCCCTGATTCTTATAAAGGATTTCCCTCCAGCTGAGCACCCAGCATCACTGCAGTATTCTTGTGTTCAAAAGGGAAATTTATTTGTAAATAACTGAGTGTTTTTGAGATAGGCAAAAGTCTAGAAAACATTGCCTGGTGATGTGTGGGCAAATAACACAGTTTAAGACTTTTTGGTGCCACCAGGAGGTCCTGATGGGAGCATCAGACAGGACCTGTCCACCAGTAGCTGCTGACCTGACTCTGCAAGGTGGGTGGTCTCTACCCTGAGGAATCAAGCCTGGAGGCCAGCTCTCCTCTTTTCAATGGCTGACAACATAAATCAATCCCCAATGAACAGTGGCCAAGACTCCAGCTCTCCATCTCTTCTTCTTTATGTTGTTTCTTTGTGATGCCCTACCAATGCTTTCCCTCCCTGCATTAGTTTTCCCCACTCAGTTCTATTCCTCCTTTGCATGTCTTGTTCTGTGAGGCCATTTTTTAATCTCCCTGTCACTCTTTATTACCAACACCACAAATATTCTTACTCCTTTTTTTTCTGTAAGTTTTTATATGAAGCTTCCAATCAATTTTCAACTTGGGTGTTTCTGGGGACATGAGCGGACCATTTTAGGTGCCATCAATGATGCTTATATATGAAGTGTGTACTCCAAAAGCTGGAAGAATCCTGGTCAAGTACATAGAGAACAGCTGCAGATCCAGATCTGGGCCAGAAAATTTCACATTTCAGCTGGAATCTGGAAGCCCTCCTCTGGTTGGGCTGGTTCTCCAGATTTCAGGTCCAATTGAGCCCTGGAGAGAGCCTGGACTTTCATTAAAGACAATCTGGGTTCCCAGTCATAGGATAAGGAGGTTTTAGCATAGATGATTGAATTTGTAGCTTATTCTGGTGAGCAGGAGGTGTTAACTTTTAAGTCAAAAGGATCAACATAGATTTTGAGTACCACAGCTATACCTATTGGACACAATCCAGAAAGCTGGAGAGAATATTCCAATCCGTCTTGAGATCAATCCAAGTGGATTTTATTTTTTACAATCAACAGGTTCGGAGGAAAGGGAGAGAGGGGACTTTAAGTTGATTGAAATCACGGACAACAACAGTGTTAATGCGTTTAAGAGAAAAGAGAGCGGCCAATGAGTCATGCTGAATCTTTATAGCGGATGAGGTGATATCAGCAAGGAAACGGGAGCAGAGTGGATTGATTAGCGCATAGGATGACATTGGCGAGGTCAAGTTTAGCGGAAAGATGAGCGGAAACAATGGAGAGAACAAGAAGCTGCTCAAGTTCATTCATTGGCCATCCAAAAACCTCAGACGCTTTTGAGGGCTGCGCCGATGAGAATGAGCCAAAGTATTGTCCAATCACCTGCTCCTGAATCATTAAAATTAACCACTCCATCTGCTTGGCCAGATACAAATCACCCTTGTATAGCGCCTTATTCAAATGATCATTTTCCTCCCTTCTCCTCTTGACGAATGTGGAAAGAAGAAGGAAATGAACTGAGCAGAGAGACTTGCAAACAATCAACGGTGCGGTACTTATTTTCCCTGTACAAGTTCAATATGAGTCTCGACTGGGGTTTGCTGTTGAGCATCAAACTGAACTCGAGTTTATCAACAAGGCGGTCCTTCAACTGCTGTCTGACAAAATGATCCAAGCCACAGATGGTCGTATAACAGAGGGCTCTATAGATTGATATGTCTTTGTCGCCGTCACGAGCTATACGCGCACAAATATATACATAGTATTAGATTCCTTGTATCCACTGAAAATTGGAATCTGAACTTTCATATCCTTACCAGTTCTCCACCAGTGCTCTCTCCCGCATCTTTTCCTACCATGATAAAGTAGCTCTTTGCTCTCCCAACGTCTCCCTGTGCAAGCAATGTGAGTGCGTTGACAAATTTAAATATGTTGGACCATCTTTGGATATCTTTCTTGGTTCTGGATAAACAAAGCATCAAATTGAGAGCAAGATGCAATAACGGTTTAGAAGGAATCACTCACGGGTCACGGAAATCAATGCCTATGGCAAGGTGCGTTGGCGATTGGTGGACAAGGAGTGTGAGTTCCTCGGGCGCGATTTGGCTGCTGGGACGGCCGGCCCAGATACTGATGACGACCCTGGGAGGGCGCGGTGGAGTAGGACACAGTGGGCAAGGGCTCAAGGGCGGGTGTTTTGCTTTCCCAGATCGTCCTGTCTTTGCTCAAATCTAGCAACAAACTCAGGTTGGTTTCTGTGCCCAAACTGGGCAGCACCGGTTAGTCAAGCTGGCTGTGGTGAGGGCTGAGTGGGTGTCTGGACAATGGTTGACCTGGCCAAGCTGAAATTTGCAGGTTGGCGAGCGCAAAGAGGGGTCTGGGGGGGGAGTCGGCGTATGTATAGGTTGTCTATAAAATGGGGGCACTCTTATCCCCAGGCTGTCCCCCGCGCTGTAATTCCAGACAGGGGTCAGTCTCAACCCCCTCCGCTGTTGCACTTGCGCAGTCTGAGGGGCAATATTTGTTGGCCCCCCTTTGCATAATGCCTTCAATGCGGCGCACTGGGGGCCATCCGCCCATCTTTTTTTAACCCTGCTAGACAGGGATGGAAGGTGGGTCCAGGTGCATCAGCTTGCTGATGCTAGCGGGCTGATTGTGGTTTTTTCTTTTGTCTGAGTTTTTTGTAATTTTTGCGGATTTTGTTTGTGGATTTCAGCTGTTGTAAAGGGGAAACCCTTGATCTTTTTTTTTGTGATTTTGTATATTTCTAGGGGGAACCCTTGATCTTTCATTCTATGTTTCACTGACTTTAATATACTTGGATTTGATTGGCATTGGGATTTCTCCAATGAACATTGAATCACTTTATCATTTTCATTATCTATGACGTGTTAATTTCTCCGATGATGTCATCAATTCTCTTGTTGCTCCGTTGATGTTGTTGCACTCTTTGGTTGTTCTTTCTCCCTCTTTCTTCTTTCTTTTCCCATTGGGATATTATTTGTTATCATCTTTCTTCACACTATATATTGTTATGCAAGAAACCATACTCTTATAACTCTAAAAAACTCAAAATACACCAGGAAAATAAAATAGTCAGTTGATGACAAGTGACATTACACCATCTCCAGCCAGCTACCCACCATCTATCCAATATCTATCCACTATCTACCCCCATCTCCCAACCATCTCCTCAACTTCAAAAATTTACCAAGGAGGTCCTGTTCAGTTTTTGATGAGCCCAACTGATCCTCAGTTCCGTCCAGCTGATACTCAGCTTTGGTACCCAGCTCATACTCAGCTTTTCTTCCCAGCTCATACTCAGATTTTTCACACAGCTCACTCTCAGAATTGGAATAAAGCCTTTTGACCAGTCCTTGCCCAGGTGATGCTCAGCTTTGTACTAGTCCTGGCGCAGCTGATGCTCAGCTTTGTACCAGTCCTTGCTCAACCTTCTCCTAGTCCTGTCCCAGCTGATGCTCAGCTTTGGCCCAGTCCTGGGCCAGCTAGCCAGCTGATTCTCAGCTTGCTGAGTATCAGCTTGCTGTGTATCAGCTTGCTGAGTATCAGCTTGCTGTGTATCAGCTTGCTGAGTATCAGCTGAGCCAGGCCAGGGAAAAAGATGGGAATCAGCTTGGACAGGATCAGAGCTGAAAATCAGATAGGCTAGGGCCAAAGTTGAGCATCAGCTGAGCCACAGCCAAGGCTGAGCATCAGATGTGCCAGGGCCAAAGATGATCATCAGGTGGCCAGTTCCAAAGCTGAGCATCATCTGGGCCAGGTGAAAACTGAGCATCAGCTGAGCCAGGGTAAAAGCTGAGCATCAGCTGGGTCAGGGCCAAAGCTGAGCATCATCTGGTTTTTCACATTGAGTGCTTTGATCCTTACACCTATCATGTGAGCCGCAGATGTGCTGGTGGAGAGGAGCAGCATTGGAGTAGTTTTGGAGCTGAAAACAAAGCTGTGTCATGTCACTTGCCATCAGGTGACTGCTTTTTTTCCTGGTGATATAATCTACCTTTATATCATCATCGTGACCAAAGACCCTAAATCTTAAATATCCTAAGTTTACTAAGCAAGCATTTGGCAAACTATCCTCTCGGATAGTTTCATAGCCTCTTCTATTGAACTGTTTAGTAGGCCAGGCTTCACACTATGTCTGATTTTTGGACAACTTGGTCATCAAACATCTTGACCATACTTATTCCAGACAAAACTAGATTTTTGACAATCTGTGACGAAGTGGCCAAGCAATCTCATGTTTTTACGGGGGCACATTTGATCTGCCTTTGGCCTAAGCCTCCCCACAGCCTGTTTTGCAACAGAATCATTTGTTTCTGATCAACTCAAGACACAACAGACAAGAACATGGAGAGAAATAAATATGTAGACGTACCTTAATTGCCTGTCAAATCTATAATGCACATATTTCATTTTTGTCCGTGAATGTAGAGACTGTAAAATGAAGATGTGTCTGGTGAGAGTCAAACTCACGACCTCAGCTATGCTGAGACACATACTAGAGTGCTGCCTTTACCAACTAGGCTACAGACGCTTGTGGATGCCAGCTGGGTGGTTGGTTGGTAGTGCTCATGGGTCGATCCGACAGCCCTCCATACTGTGGTGATACATCATGGTAGCAGACTAACAGACAACTCAACAGTGAATGAGTCAAGAAATGATCAAAGTTCAAAATTGCACTGTGTACAACAGGATTAGGGCGGCTTTCTCCAACGTACAACTTAGTTTTGTGATTGGGCCTTCAGAGGTGAGGTGTAAGGACAGATAGGCAAAAGAAGCCGTCAGCAAGAAAGAAACTCGACTCAACAAGAAATCTTATCATACTGTTCTGAGCTGGGGCTGATAAATGCAGATTCTTGGTCTGCGCCATTGTTGTTTTCTCCCGTCTTACTGAGCTTTTCCTTGAGCTGTTGAACCTGAGCCAGTAGCAGCGCTATAGTGGATTTGCTGTCAGCGTCTCTTTTCATCGGAATGCACCCAACGGTGTGGTAAGACCAATCAAAACCAAACCCCTTACAAAATACATTAAAATACAATTTATATATATTACATTCATGTACATACCGTCAAAAAGTGTGGAAGAATTCAGTTTACAAGTTATAAGGCCATTACATACAAATTACATGAGAACTATTTATCTTAATGTGCTCAAAAGCGCACACCACCCTTAAAAATCGCATGTACACATTTTGTTTTCACATGGTGTTTCTTTTATCACAAATACGCTTAGAAATCACTCATGTCTAGGCAAACACCTCTAAATGGCCAAGTTTTCCCCAATAGGAAAGTTCCCCACTCTGATCTTCAATCACATGTAGCAAATCACTTCTTAGACGTAATTTTTCCTTCCCAATTAGTCCAAGCCAAGTGATCATAACCCAAAAGGATAATTGTTTTCATTACATATGTAAATCCTTCCCAACTGGTACATTTATTTCACATTACATTGAACAGCTTTCCCCATTAGTACATTTATTTCACTACATTGTAAATCACTCTCAGGCGTGATTTTTGAGGCCTCTCTTGCCCCTTCTTGTTTTCTTTCCCCCTCATGCTTGCACTAGTGAATGATAATTGATATTATTCAGCAGACATCACATCAAAATTTTGTCCCCATCAAACATTGCCTTATCAAAATTGACCCCTTATCAAATATTGCCTCACATCTCACTTTGACTCGAAAATCTGACTTATTAAATTAAGTTCAGGAATCTCCCAGAGTACCCATCACGCCAAAACTCTTCTAAATTATAACATTACATCAAAATTACATATTACAAGGTTTAAAATAGTAACAAGATTTAAATAGCTAAATTCAGGAAGATTGCGCCACACTAAAATAAATAGTGTATCTCCTAGAGCTTAATTACAGGAGGGCAGCCTTTCAAGCACCTGTGTAAACTTTCAAATCCGTTATATTTACATTTCCCCTCCAAGCTCTGCTTACGCCTTGCGTGAGAGTTCCACAACGGTCTTGATAATCTATTCTCCTTCGGCCTTCATTCTTCAGCCTTTGTTCTGCTTCAGCCATTGTTCTCCTTGCCGGTCCTTCCCTTTAATAGCGGGATTCAAAGTAGACCCATGCATGCCACTTGCAAGGCAAGGCAAGCCGGCGTTCAACTCAAATGTTGAACGTCGACTTGCAGTCTCCCCGCAAAACTGGGTTATGCAAAGTGACCTGCAATTCTGATCCGGACCCCGCAGATCTGGTGAAATCCGGAAACCCCGCAGGCCGGATCCGGGTTCGGGATTGAGCTTGAGAGATCCGGAATCCGGTCGGATAGTGAAAAGCACTCCAAAAGTGGGATTTATGCGGGTAAACCTCAGAAAACACCCTACAATTGGGTCTTTTCTCAGGGAATACCCGTCAAACCCGCATGAATCGGGTCTGTACCGGGGAGTCCCTGCCATACCCAATCAAATTGGCACTTCTCTCTGCAAATACCTCTTGCTTTTGTACCTGTTTCAAATCCGGGAGAATCCGGCTGGATTCCAGATATGACCAGGGTCAGGGTGCAGAATAGGTGATATCTGGCTCCGGGGCATCGGATTCAAACCTTAAGGTCCTGCATGCGCGCGCGGGTCTACTTTGAAACCCCCTACACCCCGGACGCACTTTTAAAGTTTTCCTTTGGGTGACCTTTGAAGGGAGTGGTTACATTCAAAAAACCATTGAAGTGCCCTTGCTCAAGTAGCTTTCAAAAGTCATCTGAAGAGTTTCCCAATTTTTGGGAAAAACTTTGGATGACTTTTGAAAGTATGAATTTATCCTGAAAAAACCCGCCCAACCAGCGGGTTTCACCGGATCATCTCTTCGGAGTTCAGCTCCGACTGCCCTTCAAAAGACCTTTGGTGGAGAAAACAACTCCGCCAAATGTATTTCAAAGGGCATTTGGAGGATATTCAAGTGCCATCCTCAGTGTTCCCCACCCAAGGATATTCAAATGATTTTCAAAAATCAATCAAAGCTGACCCATTGAGTTTGCTGGTCCCAACATTTTGCAATGTACATCGCAGTGGGCCGCAGTACGCAGCAGCTGCCTTTTTCTTCCGACTTCAATTGTAACAGACTCCCAACACCTCTTTCCCACCCTTTCCTTGCTGAAGATGCTCCTCCCTCCCTCTCGAATCACATTCCTGATTGGCCGAGCCCGCTGGGACCGTGAGTTCCAGGGTAAGGTCAACTCTTCCTACAAGTTTCTCCAAAGTCCAATAGTGGACCCTAACTGATCATCTGAATCTGCTCATCAGGCAAGAAGCTCCCAACCCTCGCCCTAATGATAGTCTGAGAAATATGTGCGTAGATACTCAGAGCAGTTTCTGGTTTTGCAGCTTGGCTTCATAGCTGCCGTTCTGAATCAGCTTGATTGAGGCCTGGGCCCGAGATCCAAACAGTAAATCATTATCAGCTCCCTCTATCTTGATCTCTCACATCCTTTCTCTCTTCTCTTCCCCCCTCCTCTCTCCCTAGTCTACACTACCAGATACATGATTCATTTATTATATTAAAGCTTCCCCAGCATAATTTGTAAAGTGTTTATTATTATTATTGCTTGAATAGATTAAATACAAAAAATATGTATATTGTACCAATCCAAGCAACAACTGGTAACATGAGCTGGTCTGGATGGGTCCCCACTGCGCAGGGGTGAGCCGGGCTGAGGAGCATTTGAGAAAGCAAGAGGGCCCAGAAGGTCCAAGTGCAAGTCCTCAATTGAAAAACATTCAAAGTCGTTGACTTCAAATGTAATTTGAGGTTACTTGGGAGATTTTCCAAGTAGGTGTTGGATGCTCTCCAAAGTGCACTTTGGGCACAACTCAAAATGAATATCCAACTCAGAGAAACTCTGAAATGGATTTGAAGGACTCCGGGATCCCACTTCAGAGTCCCTTCAAAAGGCCAGTTTGACCCAACCAAGACGTCCCTGCCTTGCAGGCGGGAACTTCAAAGGATCTCCGGAGTCAATTTGGAGCTCCTTCAAAGATTTGCGTCCGGGGTGGAATACAAACTTAACACAAGCGTACCCTCCTCGGGGGAGCATAGCAACCTCTGAAGGAGGGACTTGCCTCTAAAGTCGCATGTCTTGCCCTACAGGATTGAGACAAATGGCAGGGGGGACCCTACGCTTCCCCATTTTCCCCAATATCACCCTCTAGACTTCCAATTCTCTCCTTGCCTTTGGCACCATTACAATCACCAGCTTCTTAGCTTATTTTCCCCCACTTCAAACTCCGCCGTATCCATCCCCCCTTGTAAGAAACGTCCTGTAAATGTTGTTACATGGTGGATTTCTGTACCCAATCCCCCCCTTTGAGCCCGCGCGGGCTCAGGGAATTTCAAATTTTGAGCTCAAAAACCGCTGGATCACCTCTCCAGAACCACTTCACAGTAGGTGGGGTGGGCTAGTAATTATGTGTGTCAGCTAGGTAAAAGCTGTGAAATGGAAGCTGAGATTGCAGGCTACAAGTCTGTCTACTCAGATTTTTTTTAAACTAAAAACTACATTTTTAAAAATATGTGTTTTTTTGCCAGAAATTCTCGAGTCTGTAGGGCCAATGGTGTGACTTTAGAGGTAAGCCAGGGTAAGCCTCTCCTTCGGAGACGCTTCGCGCCTCCTCGGAGAGGCTTTGTTAAGCTCGGGTGTAGTAGCCGTTGTTCGCCTCAGTACTGGACTGTGTAAATTTGAGATGGTTGAGATCTGGACGTGTCAACAACAACTCGCCTGTTCGGATGGCAGTACTATGTAAGGATATAACCCAGAATCATCAGACTCTCCAAACCATCCAACCGATACCGCTTCGCTTCTC
The DNA here is from genome assembly GCF_026914185.1 of Puccinia triticina. Classification (NCBI taxonomy): domain Eukaryota; kingdom Fungi; phylum Basidiomycota; class Pucciniomycetes; order Pucciniales; family Pucciniaceae; genus Puccinia; species Puccinia triticina. The sequence continues at coordinate 5,584,394 of NC_070569.1, forward strand.
AAGCCTCATGTCAGTACAATTCTCTCGAAAAAACTTCTATTGAAACATACGGTCGAATTGAAGTAAGAACTTCCCCCACAGGGTTTGCCACATGTGTAAACACCGATCACGATTCCCACGAAAAATCTGAAAGCAGTTCTAATCATGTGCTCTTTAACAGCAAGAAAAAAACGTGACGTGGTTCGACTCCCTTGAACTAGATAACAAATTACAGGCCTCGACCATTACTGGCCTTCTGGCATCGATCCTGGCTCGTCGCTGGACTTCTCGACGGCAACTACTTGAGCTGTCACATACTGCTACATTAAGCGGGAGATTCATCACAGGGTGCATATTCTTGCGCCCAAGGCCAGCGACATAATTTGGAACTTCCGTCTCCCCGTCGAGACGAAGTTGGGTATATTATACATATGAAGTTTCGGCACATGCCGAGCCCCCTGAATTGGATCTGGCGTTGATGCGACCTGCCTCGCAAGTCGACCCGCTTGGCGTAAGACCTTGCCAGTTGTGATGACCGCGAGCCCAAGCCTTTGTCTAAATACACCGCGGTGACGATGGGACTCGTGGGGCTTGGCATATTCATGTGGAAGAATCGAAGCACTTTCCCAACTTTATTAAAGCCCCTCGCCGGAACTTTTGCCGATGCTTGCCAACGCCGGAGGCGAGGTATGTACAGTGGGCTAAAAATATTTTTGACTCCACATTTTTGAGTGCAGAAGCTCAGGAAACAGCCTTTAAGTCATGAGATTGGCTAAAGGGGTGGAAAATAAGTTCCCAAGAATGATTATGAAATAAAAAAAAGTAAAAATAAAAAAAAGAAAAATGTGGAAATTTTGTAATTTCTTGCAAATTTCTCAGAATGTTCATTACTGGTCAAACCAAGGAGGGAAAATTGGAGAGCAAAGTATGGCATACAAAAAGAATGATAAAAAATGAAAAATTTTGAACACATTTTCAATGATTTTTGGGGTGGATGGGTTATCCACCGATTTCAAATTGAACTCAGGGACTGTCACCCAAATCACCCCTAATTTGCCTCAATTTATTTGATCCAATAAAAATCATTGAAAATGGTTTTAAAAATTTTCATTTTTTATCATTCTTTTTGCATGCCCTACTTTGCTCTCCAATTTTCCCTCCTTGGTTTGACCAGTAATGAACATTCTGAGAAATTTGCAAGAAATTAGAAAATTTCCACATTTTTCATTTTTTTATTTTTACTTTTTTTTATTTCATAATCATTCTTGGGAACTTATTTTCCACCCCTGTAGCCAATCTCATGACTTACAGGCTGTGTCCTGAGCTTCTGCATTCAAAAACGTGGAGCCAAAAACATTTGTTAGCCCACTGTACTTGCATTATGTATGGTTTGCTGGCTAAGGCTTGATGGCGGGTGGATCTTGTTTCTCCCATTATACCATGGACAACACCCAAATTCTGGGAGCTTCTACTCTAGCACCGCAATACCCAGCTTCATGTGGTGATTCTGATATACCGTAGAAGCCGTACCTTGATGACCTGTTTTTGTGAACAAGAAGTGAACATCAGTTCATTATCATAGTTGCTGCTGTTCATAAAATTCCTATACATCAAGGTTCATTTTGGAAATTTTGCAATGCATTTTTTTTATCATTTTTTTTATCATGATCAGGATCAGTAAACTGATGTTATGCTGTTCAACAATTTTGCCTTGTTTCTTGAGGCTCAATCAATAAAAATGGCAAACATTTCCCCCAAAGTGGATTCCAGCTAATGTTACAGTTAAGTATGAGCAAATTGCCATCATCCCTTTCACTTTTGGTTTTGATAATCCCCACCCACATTATTTTCTTTGAGTGAGAGAAAGTCATGATACTTGTTCCCCTCTGCTTGACTACACATGTGACTGTCCTAGGAATTAATCAGCTTACTTAAGTTATGTATGTATAAATTGAGCTTTTAATTTAGAGGGACACCCTAAACCTTCTTTGCTGGTAAATTTTGATCTCATTTGATTTTCTTATGTACCAGCAATGAAGGTTTAAACTAAAATTTCAAGCATGGACAACCTGAATTATAACTTTATGCTTTGAAAATTTAATCAGGGATCAATGGGATCAATGCTGTTCAATTTGGCACCCATTTCCATGTAAACAATACAAACAAACATTTTGGTGAATGCCACCAGCTGGAGACAGCCGGAGACTGCCACTACGGAAAAAAATATCGAAAAAAAAGACATATTTATGTATGTAAATAGCAGGCGCAGCAGTTAGGAAAGGAGCGGAAGTTATGGGATGAGTGTCTGCCTCAGGAGAATATGTACAGCTATACAACTTGCCGCGGTACGCCGCCCACCAGACACTGTTGAGTGCTGCAGTGTCTGTATGTATGTACGAATCCCCGAGAAAGAGGAAGACCTCGCAAGGCGTCGGTCGCTGAGGCGGGGACTGTACGGCGTGCGATACATGGAGATGTCACTGATTCGAGTCCCCTCGGGTGTTCTTTTTGGTGGACTTTCACTGAACATCCACTTGACACCCCTCGGCGCCAAGCACTGCCTCGCTCTCACCTCAGCCGAGACGAGCCAACCCACAACAGCCACCACCTACCACCAGCCCAAGAACGGTCAACAGCAGCTTGAATATCAAACCATCAACCTCAAAGAAAACTCACATCTGAAGAAGACTAATACCCAGCCACCCCTAGACCACCAACCCCGAAATGCACCATCCTCATCGAACCAAACGAAACAGTATCCTCACCACCCTCATCCTCCTCCATTCCTCCGCCTTGGTCGCCTCCTTCGAATCTCCCCCCACTATTCCAACCGAGCAACTCACCTGTAAAGTCAGCACCTTTCCCCCGAGCTTCCAACTGGCCAACCATCTAACCTCTGCCTTCCGTGTTCCAGCCAACTGGATTGATTCAGGACACCAGCTGCGACTTCGAAACAATTGACGAGGTGAACCGGAAGATTCACTCTGAAATATCTGCTGCAGTTCAACTACCCATCTTTCGCTATCACAAGGTTGGCCCGGCTCCCCTCTGATTTGTCTTGAGTAGACCTACCATCTCTAAATCATGATATGCTTTTCAGATCGATCTCTACCGAGAATGCCCGTTTTGGTCGGAGGATGGATTGTGTGGAAATCGAGCTTGTGCCGTTGATGAACTAGATCAAGTAAGCCCCCCTTGCCCTCCCCATTGACCTGCATGTTCAACTTCTCACGCCATTCTCTTACGTCGCTTGAATCAAACCAGAAGGACATCCCGGCTTATTGGAGAAACAGCGAGTTGAGCGATCTTAAAACAGCACCTCTGAAGGACATCCCCATCGACATGAAGGATAAGTGTGTCGTCAAAGAACAGGATTATTGCGTACTGGATGGAGATAATGGCATGCCTTCAAGTGAGCCATTTATCCATCGACAACTCAAATGCGCTGGTCGGGCTAATCAACTTCTGGTGCATTCGCTCAATCACGCTCAGATGGAGTCTATGTTGACTTGTTGGCCAATCCGGAACGTTTCACGGGCTATTCTGGAAAATCAGCCCAACGAATCTGGCGTGCAATCTATCAAGACAACTGTTTCGACGTACCCCAACGACCTGTCTTCAGTCCATTTTCTACTCCCCCTCCCTCTAGCCGTGCTGGGCTCGAACCCCAGCCGGACTTAATCGAATCTGGCAATACGGATAACGGGACTTGCTTGGAGAAGCGAGCGTATTACAAGCTATTATCAGGTTAGTTGTTGTTTTTCATCGGCACCCAGTCTTTCATTGGGCCCTTACTGGATCTCCTTCTATTGCAGGCCTTCACACTTCGATTTCAATGCACATATGCGACGAATATCTGGACCCAAGTACCGGCCAGTGGGTACCCAACCTGCAATGCTACTTGAATCGAATCGGCTTATATCCAGATCGACTCGAGAATCTCTATTTTACCTACACCTTGATGCTACGCGCTCTTTCTCGCTCAGCATCATATCTGAGCTCTCCCAGGGTAGAACTATGTACAGGAGATGCTAAAGCCGATAGTCTCACTCGAAAGAGCCTAAACCGATTAATTGCAATCGCACATTCCTATCCCGTCACATTTGATGAAACCCGCATGTTCAAAAGTGACTCCCACGGCCACAACACCCTCAAGGACGAATTCAAAGAGCATTTCCGAAATGTCAGTCGGATCATGGATTGCGTCGGATGTGACAAGTGTCGATTGTGGGGCAAATTGCAAATCATGGGCTTGGCAACTGGACTGAAACTGCTGTTCGAATACGAGGAAGGCTCCCAGGAGTAAGCCACTACTGCAGTTCTCTTAGTATATTTTTCATCTCAGCCAGCTGATACGTATCAATTCTTCATTTCACAGTCATTCCAATTTCCATCTTACTCGACCCGAATTAATCGGGTTCATCAACACTTTGAATCGGCTGTCCGAATCGCTAGCAGCTGTCGACAAATTCACCAAGTTGTGGGAACAGCGATTCGCTGAAGGAACGCTGCCAAACCAAATCAGGGACGAAAAATTAGACGGTATAGCGTCAGGAAAGGCGGCCCAGGCCCTCTCATTAACCCCCGGATTGAGTCCCCGAGACCACTCTCCTTTCGTGGGCATGGGGGCCAAAGCGAAGGACAAAGCCAAAAAGCCAACAGTACACGCAGATTTGAAACCCAAAGACCAACCATCGAGACCATCCACCCCAGCACCCCCTACATCGACCAATTCCCAGATCATAATGAGTTTACCGAGCGCGAAACCCAAGCTAACGTATTCCTCCAATGCTCATGGTCCATATAATAACCGGTCCGATCCTACGATCCAATCGAACATTCGGTCTCATGTTATCGACCTCGGCCTACTCGTCAAACCTGCCAGTAAAATGTTCAAGATGTTTAGCGAGAAATGCAAACATTCGTTTGCCATGTGTTCGCATTGGGTCGAGAGTCTGTTGGGCCAAATGAAGACACTAATCTTTCTGTCTCGCTCTCATAATCGAAATCCTCACTTTCAAGATGAAGATATTCATCAGCCTCCCTCTCGAACTGAGAAAAAAGAATTATAATTTAGTTAGTCGCCTTCGGACAATCTTTCCCCGCACTCCACTCTCATCAAGTCTCCTCACGCTCCTTATACACACCGGAAAACTAGATCAATAGACAATCCTTTCACATTACATTTGAATACTTTTATTTTGAATTTCCGATACTTTGTTGCATATTCGCTTTTCCCATTTAGTTTTTACTGTCCAGATTACAATCATCCGCACGAAAGAACTTATCGGCCAAGTTTCCCCAGCATTGGCAACTGTCGATAGTAGCCAACCGTGTCGGACACCTCTTCCGGAGGATCTCGACTCAAATTCAACACTCTTCATTTTCGTCCATCGGAAAAAGCATATTTCGCTCCATGATTTTCATGTCTGTGTGTAATTTTTATCATTCTTTTTTTTATCATTTCATTGTCCGTCTCATCGATCCAACATTGTCTTGAAGCATCTTCCCATCCATTCATCCAATACCATCACAATCATCCCATGGATTTCTATCTTTCTTTGGTATATAAATATACCCGTCTGTTTCTTTTTTTCCTTCTAAGTTCTATCCCGCAGTTAGCATTTGATTTCTCCTTCTTCAATTGCCACATAGTTTCTATTTTGTCTACATAGGTTGTGGCCAAATGTTGTTTAGTCTCATTGACCATAACCAGAGAAATGAAAGTAGACATATATCACTCCGGATGTTTCTTCTTTTTTTTGAGCTGTTACTGGGTCTGGTTTACTGGGCACTTGGAGATTGGAGGACTTCCCGTCAATCTGGGAACCCAGATTTTTCCAGATTTTGCGGGGAAATCTGGGCTCAATCTTCCCAAATCCTAGATCTGCCTAGATTTCCCTGCAAAATCTGGGAAAATCTGGGTTTCCAGATTGGCAGGAAGTCCTCCATTGCCTACTCGTGGACGGGAGGGCTTCCCATAAAGTCAGATCTGACCCCCAAGATTCCAGATTCTGGGCAGGTCCACAGCCAAACGCAAGCTCTAGAAATATTTGAAGATCTTTAAGCATGCCAAATTTCAGATTTCGCAGGGAAATCTGGGTCCCTGAAGATCCCCGAAGTCATCCAGAGTTGCAAAGTTCAGATTTCCCTGCAAAATCTGAAATTCCAGATCTATTCAAAATTGACGGGAAGTCCTCCATTTCCGCATCACCTGCGAACCCTGATGGCGCAAAATAGCATGGCAAGAACCCACCCAAAACCCATTGAGGGCTTGGCCTCTGGTGATACACCAAGGCTACATATTTTGGAGTGACTTGTAAATCTGAGGGGTGTAAGCAATGGAACACACAATCTGGCAAGATCTGGAACTCTGGAATCTGGAAGTCCAGATCTGACTCTGGAAGGCAGTGGAAACCCAGATTTTGCAGGGGAATCTAGGCAGATCTAGGATTTGGGATGATCAAGCCCAGATTTCCCTGCAAAATCTGGAAAAATCTGACTTCCCAGATTGAGAGGAAGTCCTCCAACTGGAGGACTGACTTCCTGTCAATCTCAGCTCTGAGCCAACAGATTTCAGACTTCACAGGGAAATCTAGGTCCCCAAGGATCCCTGAAGTGATCCAGAGTTCCAAATTTCAGATTTCCCTGCAAAATCTGAAATTACAGATTTATTCAAATTTGACAGGCAGTCCTCCACTAGCAAGGTTTTCTGAACAATAGCTGTCTTATTTCTAATGCTTCAATGCTGGTCAGGTTGACCAATTGCAGGCCCTCAAGTGAAGGACTCCATGTTGTCTAAAATTGGTAATTTTGAAGGAAAGGCTAAACCTTAGGCCCCATTTGGACACCACGTTATACTGTGAAGATTTTATCTGTATTGCTGAGAAATTGAGAACCAGACTGGAGAAACAACATTAGAATGTTTAAGAAAGGAATAGAGAGAACATCAGGAGAAAAGATGAGAGAGAATTACCGCCACAATAGAATTGAGATTCTGAGACAACCAAAGACAGGAGAGAGGAGAATGGGAACAAGGACACTGGAAAAGATAGAGAGAGAGAAAAAGAAAAGGATATTAGCCAAGGGAGGAATGGACCAAGGTTATTGCGGTTCTTTTCTCACCAAATTGGAGAGAAGAGCCAATCAAGGGATTGACAGGGAACTTTAGCAATGTCAAGCAAGGAATAAGCTTGTCTTGAGCAATGTTGTGACAAAGCTTGAAGAGTTGAGTCTGATCAAAGTTGAGACAAGAGAGGGAGTTGGTCAAAAGGAAGGGAATATGATTGGGGATGGTGAGGAAAGGATAAGACAAGGGAGCAGAAGTGAGGGAGGAAATGACCGTTGAAAAAAAGATTCTACTCCTGACTCAGCCCTTTTGCAAGGCTGTCACAGCAAAAACTCAACATATACGTTGTAAGACTCTAAAGTGGTTGTGAAACCCTTTTGCTAAAATGGAGAAGGGGATGAAGGAGGTTCAAGCTGTGCCCTTCTATACTACCAGCTACAAGACCCACCAAGAAGCTTGGCAAGTTTTAATAAGTGATAGGAGTGGTTAGCTCAAGATAAGTTTTCTTTTGACACAGTCTAAAAAGATTGTTATTCAATATGTAAGGGTTGTTATATGTAAGTAAGAGGGTTGAGTGTGTATGGTACTGATGGTAAGTGGTTTGAGTTGTGATAGGTGAGTATAAAACTGATGAGTAATAAACTGATTGAGTAGTTGAAATTGAATGGAAGGCAATTGAGTGGAATGGAATGAGGAAAAAAAAATGAGGGAAAGAGGGCTCCTTATATATACAAATGTGAGGGATTTTGGCTCCAGGGCAGCTCCTGAGTGAGGTGTTTTTGCTGGCTTGGGCTGTGCAAAATGAGGAAGATGGAGTGGCTGTGTACATTGTATGCAAGGAGTGCATAAATGAGGTGAGGCTGTGCCAGATGATGTCATAATTTATGCAAGGGGTGCATAAGCTGTGCGGAGAATGATCAGGTGATGTAATAAGACCAAACAGAGTGGTTAGAAGAAACTAGAATGTGGGGAACCATTCAGTTGGAGGGGCACAGCCTGCAGGGGCAGTGCTGCATGATGCCATGTGCAAACAAATCCAAACCAATATATGTAGTGGGGATAGAATGGTGCGGGGAAAGGTGACTCAAGGTGCCTGACAGGTGGTTGACTGGGTGCTACAGGTTTTCCAAAGGGTCTAACTTCCAGTGTAGCCGGGCTCCAGTGGGAACTAGGGGTTAATTTAGCTGTAGAGTCCATTTATGGTGTCCAGTGGGTGGTATCTTGAGGCCTTCTACAGTCAAAACCGCGAAGGGCATACCTGCCTAGGGGCATAACCTGCTTAAGGGCATAGCCACGGGTGTCTCCCCACTTTGGGGCGGGCCAAATTTTAGTACATACCGCATAACGTCATAGGGCATACCTACCAAGGGCAACCCCGCCTCTGTAAAGGCATACTTTTCCCATGAGAATTTCAGATCAAGTAGTCCAATCGTCACCAAAAAGGCTCTGAGGCACCAAGATTACTTGTTTTTCACATCTGAATTTTTTGAAAACTATCACCAACTCACCAAAACATCTCTTTCCACCAAGCCAGAACCCCATGCTATCAATCAAAGAGCTGAACACTGCTTTCTTCAAGCTTCTAAGGGATAATGAAACAGTCTATATCACGAATGTTGCAAACACCGCTCATCTTCATCTCACTCCTGAACGGCCCAGCATGGACGATGCAACAGTTGAAAGTGAAGATATCGAGATCCACATCCTTGAAGAACATTACAAGAAGATGAAAATTGAATATAAATCAATCCAAAGCAAACTTTTATCAAAGATCAACCAAGGTCAGGCTCTTACCGATAAAGAAGAAGAGTGGCTTGATGGAGACGGTAATCTGGTTGATGCTGAGCGATTGATTGTGCGGCTTGTGTCCTTATCCTGCGGATCCACTTTGAAGCTTGTTTCTGAAGAAGCGTACACGCTGAGAAAGATTTGTGAATTCAGTCCATCACCCAAGCAGGAGAATGCATCAAGTTCGAGCGGAAAACAAGATGGACCGAAAAAAAAGCGTTGAACGATGGCGGAAAAAAATATATGAACAAAAAGGCTGATAATCCAAAGGAAAACAAGAAAGAAGGAAAGAAATCAAACAAGAGGAAAGCTGCCGAGTCTTTGAAACCAGCCGATTCACAAACTAAAGTCAATGTTGCAACTTATTCGCAGAAGGTTGAGGTGCTTGACTGGTACCATAAGAACGGAAAGAACCAGTCGAAGACGGCGGAACATTTTAAAAATGTCTATCCAGCTCTCAACATCAAACAGCCGCTTCTCTCAAAATGGCTGAAATCTGAAGAAAACATTTGACTTAAAAATTCTCAGAGCGCCCACCCGTCAACCAAGAAAGTACAACAGATTTCTTATCCAAAAGTCAAAGCCTCACTTGCAGAATGGATGACTCAAGCAATCCATTGCAACATGACAGTAACCGGAGATTTCATCAAAGCAAAATGGCGTGATTTTGCTTGCCTCGCTGGAATACCAAGCGAAGACTGGCTGAAGCTAAGCGCTGGCTGGCTAGAATCTTTCAAAAGACGACATCAACTGAAGAGTTATTGAAAACACAGTGAAGCTGCGTCCGCTGATATTACCATTGTTGAGTCGGAGGTGGAAAGGCTAAACGAAATAACCAAAGATTATCCTTTGAAGGATATCTTTAACATGGATGAAACAGGACTTTTTTATTTGTATGTTTCTTCTTCTTTCCTTTCTTCCAAATGGCACATTCTCAAGTTGTATGTTTCTTTAGAATGCCTCCTGATACAGGATTAGCATTCAGCAAAAGCCACGGTGTGAAAGCAAATAAAACTTGGATGAATCTAGCTCTGACATGCAATGCCAATGGGACCGAGAAGTTACCAGTTCTATTCATTGGAAAATACAAAAGTCCTCGATGTTTCAAAAAAAAGCAAGCGCGTGATTATGGTTACGAGTACTACAACAATGGAAACGCTTGGATGACTTCAGAAATATTCGAAAATTGGCTCTTGACCTGGAATTCAAAACTCAGAGCTGAAAAGAGAAGCATATTGCTCCTTGTTGACAACTTTTGAGGACATACTGTACCGGAAGCTGGTGTTTCTAACATTAGAATTGAATTCTTTCCGCCGAATCTTACCAGTCACGTTCAGCCGCTCAATGCCGGAATAATTAAGTGCCTCAAATCACATTATTGCAAAAAGGCAATCTCTTGATCTATCACCGTATTCACCGAGCTCAAGGACACAAAGAGTGCCAGCAACATTTTCAATGTCAATCAGTTAGTTGCCATGAAAATGGCAACACAAGCTTGGGAAAATGTTTCTCAAGCTACAATCTCAAACTGCTGGGGAGCAACTAAGATCACCATTCAAGCTACCGAGAACTACTCTGAAAAAGTCAATCAAGAAATCGAAGATACAGCCAAGTTAATTGAGAGACAGCTCGACACTCTACAGCAGATTGGTTTAGTCGCTCCAGTAAATCGGATGTTGATCAACCACCTTCTCAATCCTGAAGGAGAGAATACCGAGGCAGCTAGAGTCTGGTCAAACGAGGAGATCTTTGAGCTCATCAAAGAGGAGAGCAGACAGGAGAGCGACAATTCAAATGAACCTACAACAACCAAACCACCCGTCAAGCGACCAACTAAGACAGAAATGCTCCGGCATGTTTCACAAGCATTACTTTATCTTGAAGACCAACCCAAGCATGACAATCTCATTGCCAACTTGGAAGAATTTCAGCAAGAATTACTGAAAGCAATACATTTCGGAGGAACTCAGGCGGAAATAAAGGATTATTTCAAACCCGTGGCCGTTCCGAACTCAACTTCTCAACCCAAATCAAACTCCAGTGCAGCAAAATCTCCGTCAACTTCCAAAGCTCTTCCAGATGACCTCACAGTTATCAATCATGTAGAATGAATGATTTTTTCAGACTAGCTTGTTTCTTATCATAAATTTCATCACTTGTGTCTACACAAAGCCAGCATACAAGCTGCTTCTTACCAAAAAATGAAAATATACCGCTCATTTGTTTTGTTGAAAAAAACCTGTCTAAGGGCATAAATGTATGCCCATAGACAGTTTTTTCTAATGTCATATGTATGCCCTTATGGAAGTTTTTCTAGATAGGCATAGTCTGTCTAAGGGCATATAAAAGGTGCTCTCCCGAGGGGTATGCCCTTAGACGGTTTTGACTGTACATATACATGAGAAAAACTTTTGATTTTTCACATTTTTGAGTACCACAACATGATAAATGGAGGACTTCCTGCTGATCTTGAAATCCAGATCTGAGCCTATAGATTTCAGATTAAGGATTGCCAAGTGATACCTGGCACCCACGGCCGTATGGCAGGTACCTGCCCGCAGGTGCAGGTGTTGGCATTTGGAAAAAAAAACCAGGTACCCGGGCACCTGTGGTCAACACCCGCCACTATATTGTGGATAAAGGTGCCACAGCACCCCTCTTGATGACCGGTCGGTGTTGTATACAAAATGGGAAAATCCAAAGTTTTCTCTCATAAGTATATTTCACCCATAGAAGGCCTCAAGATACAACCAAACAGACCCCATAATCAGATTCTACGGCCAAATTAACCCCTAGTCACAATTGGAAGTGTAACTGGAGCCCCACTGCACTGGAAGTAGACCCTCCGGACAACCTGTTAGAGATGGGCGCCACGCATCCGGGTACCCGTGCGTGTTTGGATACCCGCGGTCGATTTTAGCCATTTTCTGGCATCCGCATCCGCATCCGCATCTGACAGCGGGTACCCGCGCGCCTGGGCTGATACCCGCGCGGGTATCTTTGGATAACCGCTCCTCAAAACGTGCTTACCGGTTGACTGCTGCATATGTCAATCAACCGGGAGGCACTTCTCCTGGCTGTCGACCAGGGGGGACTTCTCTTGGTCGACTGCTGCATAAATCTGTCGTCCAGGAGGGACGCCTCCCGGTTAACTGCTTGATATGGCTGTTGACCGGGAGGGACTCCTCCCGGTTAACTGCTTGATATGGCTGTTGACCGGGAGGGACTCCTCCCGGTTGACTGCTTGATATGGGAAGGGACTCCTCCCGGTAGACTCCTTGATATAGGGAGGGACTCCTCCCAGTCAATTGCTTGTTATGACTGTTGACCGGGAGGGATTGTTGAGTTATGGTTCTCAGGTTTTCTTTGTTCTTTTTCTGCTTTACACATTTCATCCACATGTTACACCTAGTTTCACATGTATGTAGTATACCTGGGCCCAGCGGACGTGGAAGGACTCTTTCCTCATCCTTCCACTACCATCTCCACTCGACCCGCATTGTGTCCGCTGGTCTCAGGTACAGTAGTCTCATCTTTCCTTTGTTTCTCTCTCTCTTCTTTCCTCTTTCTCTTTCTTTTCTCTCTTATGTTCTATCCATATCTGATGTGTAATGATAATATCCTTCCACTACCATCTCCACTCGACCCGCATCGTGTCCGCTGGTCTCAGTCTCAGCTCTGTCTAGCTCATCAGGGATTCCTCCCGGTTGACTGGTGTGTATAGTCGTCCCTCCCGGTCGACTGGTATGTCTAGTTGTCAACTGGGAGGGACTCCTCTGGTCCACTAATTGATATGCCTGTCGACCGGGAAGGACTCATCCCGGTCAACTATTGTATGTTGCTGTCGACTGGGAGGGACTCTCCCCAATCAACAGCAACATAGAACGGCTTTATGGCTGCCGACCGCTGCAGCTTCCATACCCTAGGGAGAGCAGATACCCGCCGGAATACACGGGTACCCGCTGGATTCTGCCGGAATCTCAGACATCCGCATCCGCTGGCGGATACCCAAGGGCCTCCAGCGGGTACCCGCCAGCAGATAGCGGATACCCGCAACGGGTTACGTGCGCCCATCTCTACTTGGCAATCCTTATTTCAGAGTTCACAGAGAATATTGGTCCCCAAAGCTCCCTGAAGTAACCCAGAGTTCCAGATTCCCCTGCAAAATCTGGAATTCCTGATTTGTTCAAAGTCAAAGGAAAGTCCTTCAATTACACTTTGCAATGGGCAGGCATTGTAAAACTGGAGGGGAGCTGAAAAATGGTCTCTTTGCAAGGCTCATTTCAGCTGATGTGAACATGAAATTCAGGATTTCACTGAGATTCCAATGTTTCAACCACTCTTCTCCTGTAAACATGAATGGAGTGGCATGTTTGAATAGAAATACATTGTAGGTGCTATAAGTAGACTAAATACAAAAGTGGTCAATATGTGGGAGCAACACTGAAACACAATGAATAAAACACATGCACAAGACTGTGACATATCTGACAAGGAAAGAGGGAGATCAAAGATGAGTGAAATTCCATCAACATGTCAGCAACAAAAAAAAGGACTTCAAGGGGCACCAGGCCCCAAAAAAATTGAAAAACAGGTAGAAAGAAACTGGATGACTTCCTGTTGTCATTTAGAGAGCTCTAGATGCCCCTCTAAATCCTAAATTAAGAAACCTATCAAAAACTCAACCAGTGCACATTTCATTAATGAACTGTGGTGTTAGGAAAACATTTCCCTTTTTGTCAAAAATTAAGAATTTGGGTGTGTAAATTGAGATCTGGGAAGCTCCCAGACTCGACGGGAAGCCCTCCACTCTATGATGTTGAGCATAGTTTTCTCCTGCAACACGTTATTGCCCAGTGAGAAATGGCTGGTGCAGAAAGGATTGAAAAATGTCATTTTTTACTGTTGCGGGGTCAACATCCTTCGGAGGGTCCTTGCGGGACGTCCCCTCCAATAGAGGGACTTGGTCCTAACTTAACTAAGTCCGAAGTTGGAGGCGCGAAGCGCCTCCACCGGAGGGACTTATGCGGTATCGGTGATTTAGGGCTGAGAGCAACGGCCAAAAACCAACTCCCCAACAAATGTTGCTATAGCTCCATAACCCCCGGTGTTTCCACCAAAGTTTTTGGATAATCTGAAAGCCATACATCTTGGCTAATTTTTGATGCACTTTCATGTCACATTTCTACCTGCCCCACCTCTTAAAAAAACATCAAAAACTCAGCTGTCTTAGCTGTCATGGGGTTTTCTCAATTCTACATTGACCACATTGTACGATTGGGCACCAGCAAGAGCCACCAGAAAAGGGTATGATATACCCAGCCTTCTGATGATTCTAAGTCTGAATGTAGAGGGTGATTACACAAAAACAGAACCACCCAGAGGCCCTGAATGTTGATGTACCTCTCAGGCCAAAATCACCTGTAAGGCTTACAGCTAACCCAGGAGAGCTTGCAACTTGGCGCGCAAACTCCGAGACTTTGTGCCGCAGCGGCCAGACTTGTCCGCAGCTCCAGACATCCGTGCGCGCGGACCGTGCCCGGGGGAACCCGGGGGAGGAGCCTGCAGGAGAGCTGCCTGCCGCCGACCCAAACCCTGCCTGCCGCCACCACCAACCCACCACCCACCACCGCCGAATCCATCAACCCCGCCACCGCCACCCCCAGTAAAATCAACCCCAACGGTCCTTTGGAACCATTGTGCCATTGGGGAACAATCCAACACGCGTGAGTTATTTTGGTTTATCATCATCATGTGTGGGCCTTTTCTCACCACGAACTAATTTCTATGCCGCAATTGATCATTTCCGTAAAAGTAGCAGGTTCGGGATGGACAATAACTCCCGTTATCGTTCAGTTTCACCGTCCGAATACCGCGAATGGTTCCACCACCCACTGACGCCGCCTGCCGACAGACACGTGCCCTTGCTTTTTGATGGCACTGCTCACTTGGTCGTGGATCGCAACCGCCGCCGGGACGCCTTCATACGAAGCCAGCAAAGACCGTCTCACGTCGACCCATCACTCTCGGGCTTACCTCCAGCTTCACCAGCCACCAGCCGATCGAGCGCAGCCACCAGCCGATCGAGCGCAGCCACCAGCCGATCGAGCGACTTGATACTATCTCAATCATTGGCTACCAACTCTCAACAACACAGCCAGGCACTTCCCAATTGTGCAGGATCCACTTCGGGCCGCCCTGAGGTTCCCATAAGTATCGAGTTCATCCTATTTACGCCCCTTCCCAAACCTCCTGCTGCAAACCCCCGCAAGCGACGAAGCCTAGCTGGTTCCATTGGCCCCCAATACAATAAAGTCGAATCGGAACCTGGCAAGCTGATGATCAACTGGGACACTCACAACTACGATCTCGAGAGTTTCAAAGCTGCGGCAATCAATGAGATTGAACACAGCGAAGACGAGGGGCTTGGATTCTTTGCCCGAGCCCAAGCTCTAAAAGGTAACATTGTTTGGAATGCGATTATCCCAAATGGACGCGTGTTTTCAGCAGCCCAAAAAAAAAGGATCGATTCCGATGAGATATTCACCCAGTTCCTCCTGGTTGCCGAGGGCACTCCGGAAAGCCGCCAGATTATATGTCGCTTGGTCCAGAAAGATCCGATAGTTGTAGCTCAGGTAAGTGGCTTTTTCCTGTCCACCTCAACCCAGTCGGAATGTCTCATTGACCTCATTTTGTGTGATATTTTAGAAAGAATCTGCCTACAAACACCTCAGGACCATGCATGCCGGTCCCAGCTCTGAAGAAACTCCATCCGATGGGCCCTCTGCAGGTGCACAGGAAGCGGCTTCCCTCACGGACTTGGTGCAGCAACTTGGCTGTATCCACGAACCCGCTGAACACCTGACTAGAAGTCACGAGGTCGGCGTGTTCATCAATCCCGAGAACCCCAACGAGTTTTTCAAGATGACTCCCAAGCAAATTGCTATGTGGGCCAAAGCGATTGTGAGTGTGTTCTATTCCCTTTATTCCCTTGGGATGTATGGCTGAGGATCTGATCTGACTGCTCATGAGATTCATAGAAGACCAACCCCGGCCAAGTCACCCTCCGTGTTCCCCCAAAATCGGACAGCTTTCAATTTCAGACCAAGGAGGATGTACCGCCGCCTCAAGCTCCAGTTCACCCCACACTTCCAGCTCCCGTTTCGGCCGCGTTTCAGTATCCAACAACGTCGGCCGGATTCCAATATCCAACACAGTTTGGATTTTCAATGCCTCCGGGAGTGTTCTTGAACCCAATGCAACTGGCCGCCTCGCAACTGGCCGCCTCGAACTCAATGACCGGCCCGACCGGCCCCAGCACCCCAGAACATCCCACCCGGGCTTTGTCACCAATAACCCCTCCAAGCGGCGAGGACCACAGCCTCGAGGATTTCCTCGAATTTGCACACGTCAATCCAGATTCCCCCGGAGTCATTGAGGGGATCGGAACCCTTGGGATCACTCACTGGACTATGTTCAAGTCCTTCAGTTCTGACGAGCTTGCCAGCAGAGGTATCCCCAAAGGCCCCGCCCGATCCATTGTCTCATCTGCAAAGAAATATGCGCATCACTTAATGAAGGTTTCTAGAAACCAGGGTTCTAGAAACCAATAAGTATCTTACTCCCCCGATCCATTCTTATGTACTCCTTTTCCTTATTGTTTCAAAGTCATCAATACATTGTAGCTCCAGCATTCTAGCCTCCTTCCGACCATCTCTTTATGTAAATTCTAACCTCCTTCTGACCATCTCTTTTTGTAAATAAAACTGGTTAACGTTGTTATAATCAATAGTCCATTTGAAGGAGCAATCAATAGTCCATTTGATTGGTCCAAGATGAGTTTGCGCATCACATGGGTCTCTTGGAACGGGAGGATCTCAGCAGACCCGTTTTCCCAATGAAGTCTCAATCTTGTGGTGGATCTCAGCAGACCCGTTTTCCCAATGAAGTCTCAATCTTGTGGTTAATTACATCCGGAGTCAGATAAATATGCAGAAAAACCAAATGTTAAGTCAAAGAATCGAGCACATTGATTACAAAGTAATGTTACAAAGAATTGAGCAAGTTGTTTATCAATACAAAAAAACGGGCAGCCGGTAGTCCGGGGATCCATTAATCGGTGTAACCAGACCCTCGGAACAGGCCTCGCATGAGTTCGTCGGTGAAAACAAGCCTTGCAAAGGCCTCGATTGCCTCCCCATCGGTTTCGCCCCCATCAAGTTCGCCATATTGTCTGAGTGATGATTTTAACACACTAAAACCCTTTTCAATTGGGTTCAGGTCGGGGGAGTAGGCCGGAAGATAGATCAGCAGACAGCCGTGATCCTCGACTATGCGTTCGATGTTCCCGTTGTGATGGATTTGCGCATTATCCATCACAACGATGCTTTGGGGTCCTGGGTATGGATTCATATTTGGAAGCTTCAAAAAAAAAAGTGGTCAGTTAGGATGCCGCGCGCAGAATCCATCAAGCTACTCACCAACACATGCTCTAAGTATGTCTCGAAATCGATTCGCTTGACAGTTTCAGACTGTATCATCACTGCAACCAGCCCGCTCAGGGCCACCGCTGGGATTAAATTGAAGCGGTGGGTAGCCCGCGCTACCGGGAGCCGTGACGTCCTCTCACCCACTTGAGCCCAACCCCGAGTGCGGATCACTGCATCCAAACATACCCCGCTTTCATCTTTCAGAGAGGGAGGGTGTTAGCTACTATATACAAATAAAAATTCAGAGAGAGAAGAAATAAAACTGACCAGTGAAGACGAGGCATTCAGGCTCAAAGTTGGCCATCAAAAGGAGGTACTTGGCTCGTTGAGTCCGGTCTTGATTCGGATTTACCTTACGCATAGTTTTTTGACTCATTTGGAGGCGTCCATGAAGCTCGTTTGAGATGGTTTGGACTGAGATTTGGAGGTTGCATTCGGTGGATAGTGCCTGCTGAATTTCTTGTAGGTAGATCGTTGGGTTGTCGGTGACTAGCTCCAAGAGAAACAATCGTTCTTCTTCACTGAGAGCCAAAGGGCGCCCCCTTTTTTCGTACGTTTCGGGATCGACGACAACCGAACGAGTCTTTTCGTATAGAACACACCACCGTCGGAGGGAATCAGAACTAACCTCAGATCCATTTGCCGCGTTGATTTCGGCAAGTGGTTTTCCATCAAGGGCTGCCCGAACAACGATGAATTTGAAGGAGGCTGAATACTTGACAAACATGGTGTCTAGAGGAGGGATCAGCTTTGTGACATTCAAGGGAAATCAAATAGGAACATACCTGTGAGAGAATCCAAGCTGCAATGTCAGTGGCGACTGCTGGGTTTGATGATGGTGGTGGTGGCTGGATTCGACAGCGGCGGTGGATGGAATGGACAACGGGGATGGATGAAATTGGTGGCGGTGGCAGGCTGGCGTCGCTCGGCAGTCGATTCGGCGGTGGTGGGTGGTGGGTTGGTGGTGGCGGCAGGCAGGGTTTGGGTCGGCGGCAGGCAGCTCTCCTGCAGGCTCCTCCCCCGGGTTCCCCCGGGCACGGTCCGCGCGCACGGATGTCTGGAGCTGCGGACAAGTCTGGCCGCTGCGGCACAAAGTCTCGGAGTTTGCGCGCCAAGTTGCAAGCTCTCCTGGGTTAGCTGTAAGTCCCTCCCAGAGGGCCTCCCTCGGGAGGGACTTAGTTAAGTTAGGACTTGGTCGGGATCTCGCCCGTGAACTCAGCCAGTCAGTCCGACCCTGTTCGACCTTCAGTTACATCACCATCGTCATCATCGTCTCCGATAACCACTTGGACCATCGCCGACTTACAGTAGCCGCATCTTTGAGAGAGAAGTCAAGCCCACCCTATCCTGGAGCGTATTGAGCTAAGCTGTTTGTGTTTATTATTTGTACGTTTCATTCTATTTTGGCCTCACGTTTGACTGAGTGTTTCTCATTTACTTCACGGCTGGCGGTTGTATTAATATTCTATGCGGCAATAATTCATCGTCCCGAATCCTGGAATCAAGAAACAAGAAGCTACTGAGAGAGACGATTACACGAAATTGCCCGCACTCTTCACGATCGGGTTGATTGAAATGACTTGGCGGAAAGAGCTCAGAAATGCATTGATATTCATGCAACTAATCGTGCCCGTATGGAGTTTCTATCTGCCTGGTACAGCGCCAAGGGACTACAATCAGGGAGATTCTGTTCCGCTGTTTGTGAACGCACTCACGCCTCAGATTTCTGCTCATTCTAAACTAAAAAGTGTGATATCATACGACTATTATCATCCTCAACTTCATTTTTGTCAACCACCTCAAGGACCAGACAGCCAACGTGAATCATTCGGAAGCATCTTGTTTGGAGATAGGCTCTATGATTCTCCTTTTCAAGTATTTGAAAACTCTTCCTCTCATGTCCCAAGTTCTAGCCAGCTTGTTGATGTACTCTTTGCTGTTGCTTAATAGATCCAAATGAGAAAGAATGAGACGTGTAAAAAACTTTGCGATTCAACCATCCCCGCAACCGATGCTGGTTTCGTAAATCAGGCAATTCAAGATCGATATGCTCTCAACTGGTTAATCGATGGTCAGATCATCTCCCCGTTTCTTTTGTCACCTGCACATGAACGCAATCTCACTTGATTATTCTTTCAGGTTTACCCGCTGCCGAGCTTAAAAGAGACGACGGCTCTGGAGAGACATTTTATTCGATTGGATTCTCTTTGGGACAAGCTCAAGAACCAGTGCCAGTTTTGCACAATCATTACAACATTTTTCTCGAGTAAGTCGGACAATTATTTTGGCTACTCTGACTGGTTGAGGCTGACGTACGACTCGAATAGATATCATGTCAGGAATGGTAACTACCGCGTGGTTGGTGCATTAGTATGGCCTGCATCCTTAGATGCCAGTGCTTCACGAACGTGCGATATGGAATCTGGACAGCCGATGAGCTTGAGTGAACAGAATGACAACCCAGTTCCCTATACCTATAGCGTTATTTGGACTGTGAGTTCCTAATTTTCACAAGATGCTGAGCTTTGTCAGGCTAGTCAACATTATGGCTGTTGGAAGAAACAGCTGTCTATGTCATTTCAGACGCTAACTTCGTGCACTCTTGAGTATGTACCTTTCTCGTTGACTTGTCTTGGGAATTTACGTACCTTTATAGGAATCAGCAACTCCATGGGCTACAAGATGGGATCATTACTTGCACATCTTTGATCCAAAGATCCACTGGTTTTCTCTCATCAAGTTGGTTATAGTATGCGATCACTCTTGTTCGGCTCAGTGCAGATTTTTTTTCCTGAGAGTGAAAAACATGAAAAAAGTTGACATTATCTGATCGTCAAACCTCTTCACATCTATACAGCTCTATAGTTATTGTTGCTTTCCTTTGTGTGATGGTTGGCATGATCTTAATGCGAACTGTAACACGAGATATCGGCAGGTACAATGCAATCGACCAGATCGATGATGTCCAAGAGGATTTCGGATGGAAGCTATTGCACGGGGAAGTCTTTAGGGCACCAGAGCGTCTCATGCTTCTTTCGGTAGCCATTGGGAGCGGAGCTCAGATTGTGGCTATGGCTACTGTCACACTTGGTCAGTTCACGAGGCTACACCTCTCGTTGACCGATGATCAAGATTCTCACATTCCTCATCTACCCACAGTCTTTGCGCTGTTCGGTTTTCTATCGCCTGCAAACCGAGGCAGTTTATCTACTGTGATGATCGTGACTTGGACTCTGTTCAGCTACGTTGCTGGTCATGCCAGTACGCGAATGTATCAAACCTATGGCGGATTAAGTTTCAAGCAAAATATGATTTTGACTGCTTGCTTGTTCCCCACGTCAGTATCACTCATGCTTGATCTCAACGATTACCTCAACTGCAGAAAGTATCTTACAGCTCTATGCTAAAACCCATAAACTTCCTTTGGGGTGTATCACATGTGCCACCTTAGGATTCTCTTTGCCGTGTTGAATGTTTTGAATTTTTTCCTCGTCGCCTCCGGTGCAGCGGGAGCCGTTCCATTTGGTAAGAAATTGCCAAGATTTCGTTGGAATGCATCTCTCATTTTTCTTCCTCCGTATAGGTACGATGCTTGCGATCATTGTGATGTGGTTTTTAATCTCTCTGCCTCTGGCGTTGGCTGGTTCTATCATGGCATCTCGGAAAGGACCGTTGCGCATTCCCGTCAGAGTTAACCAAATCCCTAGACAAATACCACCAACAGTCTGGTACATGAGGTTTTGGCCTTCTGCGCTTATGGCCGGGATTTTGCCATTCGGAGCTGGATTCATTGAATGTAGGTAATCTTCCCATCAGATCTCAAACTTGTCAAAACAGCTTAGAGTTGGTTTTAGCTCTCCCACTCATTTTGCCTAATCCTTTTTCATTTCAGGTTACTTTTTGTTGTCTTCATTGTTCGGGAATAAAGTTTATTACGCTGCCGGTTTTTTGTTCTTAACATTTACGTGAGTGAGCAAATCAAATGTTTTTCAATGAGGTCACACCACTTAAGAGGTCGCTTTTGTAGGGTTGTTGGCTTGACTACAGCAACAGTGACAGTGTTGATGTGCTACTTTCATCTCTGTCAAGAAGATTATCGGTGGCATGAGAGAGCATTTGTGACTGGCGGTGCGAGTGCATTTTGGTTGATCGCCTATGGCCTGCTTTATGCGACTAGGTTATCTCTACACGGATTCACGTCGATCGCCCTTTATCTTGGTTATTTGATGCTACTTGCTTTACTAGACTTTTTGGTCCGTCTCTTTTTCTTTTGGCTAACCCTTTCCAAAGTATGTGTGTCGAACTGATAAATTAACTGTTCCCGCGTCAACCTTCAATATAGATGACCGGCTCCATTGGATATGTCGCTACATTTTTCTTTGTCAAAAAGATTTACAGCAGAGTTAGAATTGACTAAGAAGTGGCCGATTTCAGGACATTGCGCAGCAGTACTTGGTTAAATATGCACTGCAGACGGAGAAACTATCTGAAAGGAAAATCAGACAAGCAAACGCAAAAGGCAGTCCTCCTTCCTTGCTGCATGCGTTTTCTCTATGTAGACATGAGTAGATTCTCAGATTTGTTGTTGGATAGTGCTCTGAACTCTTGACCTGCCTAGAACAAAATGACCCATGGCTGTGTTGCATGTTTTTATTTTTATTCCGATGTCAATTATTAGAGCTGTTGCTTACTTGGCCCAAAATATCTTATTTCTTTTTTGTTCCCTAGCTAAACTAAAAGTATGTCAACATGTATATATGTTGGTTCAATCAAATCATGCATGTTTCTCTGTTTGTCTCTGTTTATTATTATGTATTCAACACAAATAATCTGCCATGAAAATGTCAATAATCTAGTTCAAGTGTGATCCTGACCACAATCAAAACTGCAGGTATACTCATGATGGCTGAAACCTTGAACATATTAAAGTTGAAAAGATTAGGGACACTGTGGTGAGACCAATCAATCCATGCTACATTTAAAACACACTCAAATATAGATTTTTTCCTTATGATCTATCCATTTTCTCATCCTACATCCAACATTTGCCTAGGTAGATAACTTTTCTTAACTTCATAGCTAGTCTGAATCTTGAGTGATCACAGAGGGGGGGGCATGGAGAGAGGAGAGAGAGAGAGGGAGGAGGGGGGGGCATGGAGAGAGGGAGGGGGGGGGGGGGGCAGAGAGAGAGAGAGAGAGAGAGAGAGAGAAGGAGATATGTACAGAAGCTGTATTCTTCTGTTGGCTGAAGTCAAGGGTGGCTGCAGTCAAGTTGGCGGTCCAAAGTCGGACCCCTCAAAATGCAAGCTTTCTCAATATTGCTCTATCAGTCATGATTGGTCATTGGTTGCACTACAAGAAAAACTCCAGAAACTTCCAGCAGTTGACATGCGGCATACTCCAGTTTAACTGCCACTGTAACTCCACATAATTAAATCATGCCCTTTCATGCACAGTCATGGTGCATTCAACCTTGGTTGAAATAAGAGTGTGCCAAAGCACACTCCATAATAGGATCTAGGCTACCACTTGACTCGCGGTGAGATACATAGGATATTGCCGTGGTAATATCTTGACACTTGGGAGGGCTTCAGAAGATTTTGTCTTTTGGCACACCTCCTCAAGCTCAGCATTCATCTCCCTATCAATGTGCCTCACAACGGTCCTGCCATTGGGCTGGATTAAGTTTGCGGCTGAGTCCTTTGTGCAGCTTTGCTCAGCAATTGTTGGAAGGATCATTATAAGGAGCCCTCATTCCCATCCTCTATACAGGCCTGCCCTCCCACTTTCATTGCAACCTAAGGGTCTAAAGATGGCAAATGGGTAGCCACCACCTTTTGGCGGGTACCCACCCACACCCGTTTGGGACCGCCTGGCGTTTCCGGGTCCAGGTCCCTGTTTTTGCGGTGCCAGTGTGGTAAGACCAATCAACCATCAACTACATCAAATCATAGTAGATTTTACTATTAAAGTACTGTATAAACTACATACAAAACATACACAGTACAAATAAACTCCATATTAAATTTCACTCAGCTGTCATGATTATTTTCACACCCAGAAAACTAGTAACATTTATATACATGAGTGTCAGACATGTAACATATCTCATAGCAACATTCAAGAGTGACCTCTAAGAAACAGCTCATAGATGTATTTTCCATATAAGAGTAGATACACAGTAGATCTCAGAATATTTCATCATAAAATCCACTCTAATAATATAATCACATCTGATACACTCTTCTGTGAAAAGAAATTCCTACTTAGATAGTAAAATACCAAGCCCTTTTGTATTTCACACAGCTATACATAGTAGAAGAATTTTTCAGTTACATATTTCTAGTCTCAGACAAGTTTATTTACTATATAAGGAGGCCTCTTCTGCCCCTTCTTGTTGTCTTCTTTCCCCATGTTTGCACTTGATAGTAATATTGTAGATTACTAGCATTCATCATTATAATATTTTGATATATTAAATAGTTGAACTTTGACATATAAAAATAACTTGCCCCCTTGACACAGATAAATCACTTACATATAACATTCCTCTTTACATCACTTAGAGCATCCACATTGGTGGCTAAGTTGGCACAAGCTAACTTAGTCATCCAAGACCCGGCTAGCGCTAGCCAGACCCCCGCAACCGCATTGGTTGGAGCTACTATCCAGCTAAGTTAAATCACAAAGCTTGTCTTCAGTGGTATCAACCACATTGTTTTTGCCAGCATTGACTTGCAAGAATAACACGGCCAATTCCTGTTCTACAGTAATAAAAACACCTTGTCTCTTTCCATCTGGTTAGAAAATACACATGTACGAGCAAAAGTGTAAATGAAAAGAAAGGTCATGAGTAGGAGAAAAAAACAATATTCATAGTGGGTGTGAGGAATACTAATGAATATTGATTGAGTTCAACAAAGAAAAAAAAAAAAACCCCCGAGATTGTTAGTGGGGAAGAAGAAACGGGCAAGCAAGAGGAAGAAGGATCATCAATTGAGTGCAAGCGAGCGATTATCAATCTATCGAGTGCAAGCTAGCAAGTAAGAGAAATGAGATCAATCCATCAACGGCAAGCGAGCAAGAGCAAGAAGACCAACCAACCAAAACTGATCCAGCAGAGTACCAGCAGTCAATTCATCAACTGCAAGCAAGCAAGAGCAAGAAGACCAATCAAAGTTGTTGTTCGTTTTCTTGTTGTTTGTTTTTTGTTGTTTGTTTTTCTGTTTGTGTTTGTTGTTGTTTGTTTTTGTTGTTGTTCCATTTGGTTTTGCTTTCACCAACTTGTCAATCGGAGAGTACCTTGGGCAGCTCCCTAGCCAAGAAGCTAGGCGCGGCTAGATTTAGCTTGAGCTAGCCAGGATTCTAGCTTTTTGATAAGTTAGCCGGGTCTTAGCCCAACCCTATGCGGATGAATGGCATGGCTAAGTGCCTTAGCTTGGGCTAACTTAGCCACCGATGCGGATGCTCTTACATACAACATTCCTCTTTCACATCACCTAAAAATAAAATTCCTCTGTTGCATCACTTAGACATAACATTCCACTTCTAAACACTTACATATAACACTCCTCTTCTAAATCACTTACATATAACATTCCTCTTCCATATCACTTACATATAACATTCCTCTTCTACAAACACTTAGATATAAAATTCCCCATCTCTTGCGCACTGAACACAGGTACTTAGGGTTTAGAGTCAGATAGAATTAAGAGTAGTTCTAAAAGATTGTGCCACACTATAAATTCTTAGTGTAAAATTCTCCCAGAAGCTTGTTCAAGGAAGGCAGCCATTCAAGCACCCGTTTAGTCTGTCATTATCCATGGCTTCTACATTTCCCTTCCAAGCTCCTATCTCCCCATTGAGAGAAGTTCCACACCAGCAGGTGTGTACGGGGGTACCTGCAATTGGGACCTGCCCCTCACGCAACCCCGGTGTTGTAGGCGGAAAAGTGGAAAAATAAAAAGTTTTTTCTATGCCACATAATTACTCATACTAGGCCTAAAGATACCACCAAATGGACCCCAGAAATGGATTCTACGGCAAATTTCACCCCTAGTCACTACTGGAAGCACCCCTGGACCCGCTCTAGTGTGGAAGTTACACCTCATGGACACCTATCACACGGCCAGCCCAGTAACCCAGCTGTCACCTGCCTCAACCCAAGTTTCACAGTAGTACACTTATACATATCACAGGATACAAACATACATCTCCCTGTCAGGCTACACTCATTACATATTAACTACATACACTCCTTTATATACATAGTATGACATCATTTACACTGTTTCTGCAGCCTCAGACTTTGTTTATACACTAATTCCCCCAGGATGACAGCTCATGCAGTCTACTGTCACCTCATGCATGTGTTAGAATGTTCTTTTGTATATTCTGACATCATGTATGCACCCCTGGCATGTTTAGAATGTTCTGTTGTATATTCTGACACCATCCATGCGCCCCTGAGGGGTTATGACATCATTTGTATCCACTCCCACCAGCTAAAATCCCTCACCCTGTTGTCTAGATTAGCTGAAACCCTAACCCACAAGCCCCTTTGGGGCTCCACTTTTGTCTATAAAAGGAGCTCTCTCCACCAACGGTGAAACCAATCCGTGACAGGTATTGGTATAGGTCTGTATAGTATTGTGATACCCGCGTCATTTTGGACATGTATCACATTGGGTCCCCGATATGATAGGCTGTATAGGCTTCACTGCCCATCGGGTAGCCGATATGATACATGACTTTTGTAAAGGGGGACCCAATACAATCCACCCTATGTATCAATGTATATCGGGTTTATTGGCACATAAATTTATTTTTACCCCGCCCTCTCCCATGTGGCAAACGTGAAACACCAACCTGACAAGCGGCCCGTCCCCACCATCAGCTTCTTCCTCAAAGACCCCCAGCGCTTCGACAACCAACCTACCCCACCAAATTTGCAATGGGTTCCTCACAAACCCCCATCCACAATCCTCCCCTCGCCCCTGCACTGGCTCCAAACCCATCAACCACCGCCCTGCGTGTGCCGGCGGCCCCAAACCGGTCCATAGCCGATCATCAAGCCGTTCTTTGGCGACCAGTTCTTCCGGGCCAAGCGGGTCGAGACCCTGGCCATTGGCGCCGGCCTGCGCAAGCTCTCCGTCAAGACCCTCGTGCCTGCCCTCCGACCCCCTCCTGATCTCCCGCGCATGCGTCGTTGGCCAACGTATCCGCGCCGAACATGGCGCCGCCAGGGCCGTCGAGGCCATCTATCGCAACCTCGAGTACGCTCACTCGCTCATCAAACGTCCCGACCCCCCGCCCCGTAAGTCTCTCTCTCTCTCTCTCGCCCCGTCTGTGTTGCCGGCGCTGACCCGCGCGCGCGCTCCTCCAGACGACCAGCCACAGCCATCCGCGCTCAGCCCCGCTGCGGCGCTGTGGGGCCAGGCAGAATCCCACCGTAGTGGTCGGTCAATCATCAATCAATCACATTTATATCAACCCGAGTGAGTAAGTCTATCATCAAAGATTCCCCTCCCCTTTGGGACTATGCAAAAGCTGGGGTTCACTGCAATCAGGCCAGCTCAACGCTAATACAAATGCACGCGCAACCTGGTTGTTGTTGGCTTTGGTTGATCATAGTTCTGTCGGGGCGGGGTCCTTATATTCATACACCCAATACTAACCCTGAATTTATTTTCTTTTCTTACTTGGCAAACACTGTAGACTTGTGCACTTGTAGTGATTGGCCCGATCACTACCCATAATTCATTGTTCGGCTCAGGATCCGACTGGCAAGCATCCCAATGTCTTCACCCGACCACAAGAGCGATGGCCACCCAGCCCCCAAAAGGAGACGAGAATATGCCAACGACTCCCAGAGCTCCTGGCCCCCATTGCCTTGGCCGTCCCTTGGGTTGTCCGCACAGTGACTGAGCCACCCTGGATTGAAACCTACCCGAACAAGTCTGGTCAGATCCAACGGCCGGCTCAAAGGCTCCCCCGACGTGCTCTTCGATGTCGCCCACCGCCTGTCCGAGAACGGCAAGAAACACTACTACACCTGGCTGACGGTGTCCATGCTCCTCGCTGTCTGTCCCGGCATCGTGCTCAAGATCATCGTGGGGGATTGGAACTGATCCCTGTTGACGGCTCGCAAGGCGGCGTTCATCGAAAGCCTACGCAAGCATCTCAAAGCGGTCAAGATGACCGACGTGGCCACCGCATGCTGTGCCGATCTCTGCAAAGGGGCCACCTTCTCGCCCAAGACAACCGCCGAAGGCCCCGGGCTGTGACTCTTGGCCCTCGACCTCGTCTCCAACCTGAACTTGCATCTGCTCGACCCCTCCAAGCCGTTCACCAACTCGGAAGGGATCGTCGAGATCCCACTGATGTCCGAGGCCCTCACCACGCTCTGCAAACTTGACCGGCATTTTGTGGATACCACCCTGCTTGAGAAATGCCTCTCCCGGAACAGCTTCGTGCCCTTCCAGATTGCCTTCATCCAGGCCAGTCACAAGCTTGCCAGCGACCCCGAGCTGACCAGCACCAGCACCACCACATGCGCTCATGATCAACGCCGGCTTGACGGGATCCCCAATACATGTCTACCGCTTCTCGTATTGTCCTCCAGCTTCAACGACCTCGAGGCCCTCCTCAGCCTCCATCCTCCCAAAACTGGAGAACAAGCTGTTCTTCAAGACTCAGCCAGGTCTGTCCAGCTACGCCGGCCGGTTGATCGATGCCGCTGAGTCACTCCGTCCACTCCTCCAGGCTGCCCTCAACGGCGTGCCGCTTGAACAGCGATCCTGTACCCCGATCTCCGTCAAGGCTACCGCCGGTCTTGGACTCCTTGGCGACAGCCAGAGTAAGGAAATCCTCGACGAAGTCTCTCGCTGGCTCCGTGCATCTTGGCCATTCAAGCTATCACCCTCCGCTGCCGTCTCGATCATGGATGGCCGACGGCACAGCTGGCACCGACGAGGACGACCCCAACAACATGGCCAACTGAAACGTCAAGCTCAAAGAGCTCTACCCCGCCATTGCCTCCTCCGTCGTCCTCCCAAAACTCGGTCCTCAAACCATTCCAACTCACGTTCACTCAAGGCTTCATTGTCGGTCAACTCTCTTTGTAAGCCGTCCGGATGATCATCTTTCCTGTCCAATCGTTTGATTGTCGCTGACCGAACCTGTTTTTACGTGTCCCCCGTGTATAGTTTAGTGCTCGTAATATGCTTTGTAAGGTATGTGGTATTTGAAGATCCAAAGTCGTGACAAAATAAGAAACCAATTGGACCACAACAGGTATGTTCTTGTCTTCTTCCACCCCATTTTCCTTGTTTTGTCTTTGAGCAAAAAAAAAAAAAATAACACCATAATTTGTTGCATATTCTGCAAACTTAGAAAGCATTCCACACCCCCAACTAGAAGGCTCTCTTTCCATGAAAAATTGCAGGGAACTTCCGAGTCGGAGCTTCTATCCAAACTACCATACGACCTATCCAGTCACCCCCCTGAAACGACGGACTGGCTGAACGTCCTCCTTGCACAGGCCATCATTGCCTATCAGAGTCTTGTTCGCGGCCTAGACAATGATCCGACA
This sequence comes from Puccinia triticina, assembly GCF_026914185.1. Taxonomy (NCBI): domain Eukaryota; kingdom Fungi; phylum Basidiomycota; class Pucciniomycetes; order Pucciniales; family Pucciniaceae; genus Puccinia; species Puccinia triticina. The sequence goes on from NC_070569.1 coordinate 5,613,315, forward strand.
ATGCCAAAAGGGAACAAGGCAAAAGAGATGGTCGAGGAAGCCATGAATTTTGCCCGCGGGGAAACCTCGGGAATCAGCAGTGTCGTTGGTGACTTTTTTTGATCCTTCATGATTTTCCATTCAGGGCTCTAAAACACATCATGTTCCTCTTAGGATTATATTCTCTTGGAGGTTGCATTTCTATGTTGCTTTTACTCAATTTGTTCATCTCCATTATCAAATGGCTGGAATGAATTCTGAGAAAGCACTGGGTGAGCGTGAGACAGTGGCAATGAGCGTGAGAGAGGGAAACCCAATCCAAAGGATATTCCAAAAATTTACTGGACATTCTGTAACCAGACAGGATATTCCGCGCGGAATGCATGACTCAGCTGCCTCCAACCTCTGTGACGGCACCCCTCAATCTCAGCTAAGTAAAGAACTGTCTCCTCCGCCCGCGCTTCACCCTCTTCACCGCCTGAAAGTTTGAAACACCTCCGTCTTTGCGTCCTCAACCCCGATCAATCAATCGATCCAGACACACATCTCTGGTCTTTGACCAACCTCTCCGCCCTTGAAGTTGAGGAAGTAAGTCCTCTCACCGCCTCTCTCCCCCTCCTATCTTGGTGCTGCGCTTTGGTGTGTGGTTGAGGGGTTGTTCCCTCTCCGCCGCGGCATTGTGGGGCCGATTGGAAACCCAGGGGTGTTGCCGGGCGAGCTGTCAGCTCCTACTTTGAACTTTGGGTGCAAGTTGACCAACCTCCCTCTCTTGCCTTGATCTCAACCAGCGGCCAACTGACAAGCCTTGGTCTTGACCCACATATCCCAACAAACTCAGTCCCATCAATTAGGTTCACGTGGGGTTCTTTCAAGTCAGTTTTGCTTTTGCCTCCTCTCCCCCTCATTGCCTAACCCTAGGCTTTCTCTGACCTTGAAATCAGACTTGATAGTCCTTTTAATTGCCGACAGGCCAGCCTTGACGCTCTCCTTTCTAATCTTACTCAAAATGGCCCAATCAACCACATCACCTCATCCGACTCCCTCTCACTGTTGAGCACCTACCCGCCAATCTACTCGGATCACAACTCCTTCGCGCTCTCATGCAAATTTTGTCAGAACCAATCAGGACTCTCGGAGATCATTGGGACCTAATTCTAGCGGAATCAGGACTCAAAACCATGACAGCGAATCCAAATCAAACAGTCAGATCAGCCAGCCATTCCAAAGCCAATCAAGGATTTGTACTTGCAGTCAACATACATCTCTGACCAGCCAAGGTTGCTTGGGGACACCCAAATCAAAGCGTAGCAAAAAGAAACATCATAAAACAACCAACACCAATGACGAATCCAACCAAGCTGGAGGGGTGATTGATCACATCCAGGACTCTGATGACGAAAACTTAAAGGTGAAAAAATTGGGGAAGAAAAAAAGTAAATTTGACAATATCTTTGACTACTTCAACCCCCCATTTCATGCCAAAGAGACCAATACCGTAAGTGTTTCAATCCAGCTTCTTGAAATCATCTGCAATCACTAACACTGGTTGTTTCATTATTCACATTGGTCTTTCTAGGGCGAAAAACTCATGTACAAGTGCAAGTGGTGCACCTCTGTTTACAAGAAGGGAATTGGAACCAAGTCAAACCTGAACAAGCATTGCGATGGCACTGCAAACCGTCCTGCCTGCCGGTCTCAATCAGATGCAATTGCTGCAGGAGCTAAGCTACCTCTAACAGCGAAAGATGTGGAACAAAACAAACAAGAAGGATCGATCAAATGCTACATGAAAAATACAACCTTCAACATGAGGGTCTTCAACCAACTCCTAGTAATGTGGCTAATCCGATTGTTGTTACCATGGAGCCGGATCGAGGACTTTTTACTCAGTGTTACTTTGAACTACGTTCGAAGGGGTATCCATATCTATTCCAGAACTTGGGCAGCAACTGAGGCCCATCGGCTCTATCTCAATTTACAGAGCAAGGTTATCACGACTTTACAAGTCAGTTTTTCTTTCATCTTTTCCTGCAAACAGACATCTCATGCCTGAAATTGCTCTCTGGTTTACAGGAACTTGGCTCCAAAATGACACTGATCCATAATGTCTGGACTACAAAAGGTAACCATCATGCTTTCCTTGGCATCTTGGTTGCTTACATAAAAGCAGATTGGGCTTTCAAGATCTCGCATCTGGGAATGAAGTACATCGCCTCCAGTCACCAGGGAAAGCTTTTGGCTATCCATTTTGCAAACATACTCACAAAGGCTAAATTACAAGAAAAGATAAGTTTCTTTTATTATTATTTTTCTTGATTCGATGGACTAAGACATTCAACTTTTTGTTTATTACATCTTAGCCCAGACAACCAATTCAGCATCCAACAACTTTACCATGGCTTCTGAGGTTGACCGACTCATTCTCAGGAAGACCGGAGTGGATCTGGACCTTTTGGGAAACCACATTAGGTGCTTCTGCCACAAAGTAGCCCTTATCCTCAACACCGGACTCCAGGCCATCCAACAATCAACTGAGGGATTGCTTGAATCAAAAGATGACACACTTGGGTTTGCCCCTGCCCTAGCTCCGATTTTGGAAGAATCTGAACAGGTCGATGATCCTGATCCATTTGTCGCAGAAGATGTTGATCTACAATTTAACACCAACAATCAAGCTCTACCCACGGCAGATGAGATCACCACCAACAATCAAGATGCTCCAAATACAATTGAGATTGATGCAATCTTACAAAAAGTATGTCTCCTGTTGCAATTTCTCTCTTTTTGGGCCGGGGTGCTAACTACCACTACCAGTGATGCCGTTAAACAGGTTGACTTTATCATTCAGAGGATCACTTCCTCCGCAGCCAAGCGATCCAAGTATGATGCGTGGTGCAAAAAACTGGACTTTGATGGGCCCAGTCTCATTGCTGGATACGGTATTCGCTGGAACATCAAGTTCCAAAGTCGGGACCGCGGATATCAAGCTTGGCGAATCATCAGAAAGTTAATTGAAAACAAAAAAGATCAACAAGAACTCGAGGGGGGTAAAAACTTCTATAACAACATGGAGGTTAGTCAAAGTGAATGGGACATGGTAAATCGTTTAAATGAAACTCTCAGTGTAAGTTTATCCAGCATTTTCTTTCTTAAATTATCTTGTAAGCTGATCCAGCGCCTAAATGTGGTCAGGAGTTTTATTTCCTCACAAAGAAGATGGAGGGTGATCACTCCTCGGCATGCTTACTGCTTTCAGAATACCAGTACATAAAGACATTCATCACAGAAAAACTCGAGAGCTGCTTAGAACCAGAATTCAAAACCATGTTTGAAAAGATGCTTTCAAAAACGACCACTTATCTCAACGAGGCCTTGCGGTGCAATGTGATCCTCATTGCCACAGCACTCAATCCCAGTTTTCGATTATCAATCTTCAAGTTTTCATTTCCCAGCCACCACAATTACACCCGCAACCTATTGAACAATCTCTTCAAGAGTCAAAAAGAAAAATTCAAAACAACTAATCCCTTGAGAGTATCCTCATCACCGGCTCTTGACCAATCTAAATTAAGCCAAGGAGCTCAAAAAACAGTTTATTACTTTCCTGACGCATCTGAGGCTCATACTGCCGACAAACTTTCTATCTATTTAGAGGGCAAGTATAAGCTACCAACCTCTCAAGCAGATGAGTGCTTGCAATGGTGGAAGGTGACTGAATTTCAATTTCTATCCAATTTTTAAGATGAATAGATAATTGACTGTCTTTCCCACAATAGGATCATAGCGATGAATTTCCAATCTTGGCCCTCATCGCCAGGGACTACCTGGCTTGCTCAGGAACTTCGGCAAGCGTTGAGAGGTGCTTCTCTGCTGCAGCTGATACTTGCGGCTGCGAACAAGGTAGTCTAGTAGCCAGGACAATCAAACGTTGTGTAAGTTCACATCAGTGGATGGTCCAAGGAGTAGAACCGGACAACAATTTCAAAACTGCGCAAACTTTCATCAACGAGGCCAAGGAAGAGAAGGCCTTTCAAAAGGAGAAGAAAATCCCGACTAGCATGAAGTAACAAAATGTATCTTTTTATTCTCTTTTTCTCCGCCCATTAAGGATGTTTGTACTTTCCGCACCTCATTTTTATTTTACCAATCAAAAAAATTATTGATAAGAAGGGTTTTAGCAAAAAAAAAAATCTGATCCCTGTGATACGGTATCAATACGGTATCAGTAATCTGCTTTGATACAAAAAAACTGATAAATTGTATTGGATTTTCAATACAATACAAAAGTATTGTATTGAAAACCCAAACCAATACATGTACTTCTGATACATTGTATTGGAGAACCAATACTATACATGTATTGGCCAATACATGTATAGTATAGTATTGGTTTCACCGTTGTCTCCACCCCCAGTGGCCTGCTCCCCAGTTTCTCACCCAGAACTCATAAGTCACCCAACACTCATCCACACTCAAATCCTAAAACCCTTCTAACAATAAATCAACCCTTATAACAAAGTAATTCAACCCATATAGCAATTAAAACACTTACACGTTTCCAGTCAAACAGATTTCATCTAGAACAGACCAGACCTATCACTTAATAAAACTTGCCAAGCTGAGCTTGGTGGGTCTTGTTGACTGATAACAGAAGGGCAGAGCTTGCAACTCCATCATACCCTTCACCATTCAGCAAAAGGGTTTCATTACCACTTTTGAGTCTTACACCAGGCGGGAGGAGGGCAGGGTCCCCTGGGTGCACTTCATATCAAAGACCGCCATGATATCCACATATTGGCCAGCACCTCACCCAGAACCAAAGACCATGTCAAGCCGCAAGCAGAAAAAACCAAACACCTCACTTAACTCATCTGTTGCTTCCTCACTAAATCAAGCTCAATCTAACTGGTCTACTCAGAAAAAAACTGAGCCCAATGAAAGCAAACCCCCACCTAGCAAGCCGGCCCCCGCGGAGCCTTTATCAGGAACCACACTGACCAATAAGGAGGAGCTAGGTTAGTAATCTTTTATTTCCTCAAATATGGTGTGCCAAGGCTGCTAGGCCCTTTTTGGCACTTGTTGATGATAGCCATTGGGCCATCCTCCATAGGGATGGCCTTGGGTACCCGCCAACGGATACCGGGTGCGGGTGCGGATGTTTAGTTTTGCTAGAAAAAGGGCGGGTACCCGGGTGGGTCCAAAGTGAATTGGGTCTTCGGACCCAATCAATGGGTCTTTGGACCCAATCGATGGGTCTTCGGACCCAATCAATGGGTCTTTGGACCCAATCAATGGGTCTTTGGACCCAATCAATGGGTCTTCGGACCCGATCAATGGGTCTTCGGACCCGATCAATGGGTCTTCGGACCCGATCAATGGGTCTTTGGACCCATTGATAGGGTCCCGAGACCCATTGGTTGGGTCTGAAGACCCATTGATTGGGTCCTGAGACCCGATGATTGGGTCCTGAGACCCAATGATTGGGTCCTGAGACCCATCCGATTGTTTCCAGTCATCTACCAACCAGACGGATTGTCAGGGTTCGTCTCTTATGTGACGAGACTCTGATGAGTTGTATCACGCGGGCCGCGTCGGCGGAGCGGCGGCAAGCGGAGTGAGGTCACACTATAGCTAAAAAGCCAGTGGAAAGAAGTCCAACTCGACGCCGAGAGGCGGAGGGACTGGCACCCTTACGTATGTAAGGGGACGCGGCGAAAATCAAGCCAAGCGCCGTTGTGGTATAAGGAGGAACTCACTTATCTTCTAGGTTACAGGTGTGATAATAACACCTGTACCTAGGGGAGAGATAAACGAAGAGAGAGAAAGGGCTGTAAAGGAAGAAGATGGTTAGTAGATTATGTAAAAACCCCACTCACTGTATTTTCAGTAAGGTACACGGGTTTGTATGGCAATAATCTTGGTGGGAGAATCTCTACAGGTGAGAGACCTCCCTTTTTATATTGCAGGGATCAGCTCCCTCCTTTGAGTCAAGTTCCTGAGGGATCCTTAACTCCAAGGAGGAGTGATCAGGGAATTCAGAAGGGGATTTACATAAATGGGTATGTAATCTCCCCATTTGTACATACATTGAGCTTAATCAGGATAAATACACAGAGAGATAAGATTATCTCTCTCTGTATGTACAAATATGTAATCAGTGTGAAATAAGGTTAATTGCATATTCAAAAGAATGTGAAATATGTAGTAAGTACATAATAATAGTACATATGAATAAAAGGTACATAATTAATGTAATGACAGGGAATTGAACTCTTGACTTCATGTACATGAGTCAATTATTAAAGCAGTCTCTAACCATTAGGTTATAAGACATGTATTATGCATGGTAGACACATGGACTTAGTGTCTCAGTGTCTGACACGGATGGTTTTGAGGGATATTCATATGCTGTACTCAGCTATCCAGCAGCAGTACAAGGCTGTTCTCAAAGTAAGCTCCTTCTGTTCCTCACTGTATAACACCCAAATAACCTATTCCTTTTCTACTTAGTCAAATACAGGGGTGTTGTACTTAGGAGTTGATGTGTGGCAATCACCAAATGGTTTTGATGTCCTCAGTATTGTCATCTACCATTTGCATGAGCTTGAATCCAATGAATTGAAGCTGGAGGCAATGCCTCTTGACTTTGTTTGGCTCTCCCAACACCACACTGGTGAGTAATTAGCTGAGACAGTTTGCTTGGTAGTGGAAAAGTTTGGTATTCAGCATAAGGTAATGTGTCTTCATTCTCATTTGTTTATAGTTTTCAAATTCTTCCACCAGCTGATCAACTATATGTTTAGGGTCAGCCTAAATGCACTCCAAAAAAATCCCAAAAGCACTCCAAAAGTGATTGTATGGAGTGTGCACTCCAATGATTGTTGGAGTACAGACTAGAGTACTCCAAGTCAATTGGAGTGCAGAACCGGGGACTCATGACTCTTTGGAGTGCCCCACAAAGAACTCCAGTGGCCAGGAAATGTAATGAGTGCCCATGAGTCTCACTCCATCAGATTGGAGTGCATTCCCCCAGCACTCCATTCCTGATATTTCTCCTCAAAAGGGGAGTGCAGTACTGTGCACTCCAGCCAGAGCTGGAGTGCCTACAACTTCAACCGGGCCATGTACAAACACACCCCACTTGATCCTCCTGATATCCATGACCGGTACAGACCGGCATTGAGCCAATTAACATCTCCTTTCAATGACCGGTCTGTACCAGACCGCCGGTCATTGAGGGAAATCACACCTCTCAATGACCAGTCTGTGCCGGTCATCGAGGGGAGTAACATCTCCTCTCGATGACTGGTCTGTGCCAGTCACCGAGGGGACTCACACCTCTCGATGACCGGCGCGGACCGGTCACACCTCCCAATGACCGGCACAGACCGGTCATCGAGGGGACTCACACCTTGATGATTGGTCACACCGGTCATCAAGGCTAATAACACCTCCTCTCGATGACCGGTCATCACCGGTCATGGAGAGGGCTCACCTCTCAATGACCGGTCTGACCGGTCATGGAGAGGACTCACACCATCTCACACCTCTCGATGACCGGTCATTGAGGTGAGTCACATCTCTCAATGACCGGTCTGTGCCGGTCATTGAGGGGAGTAACATCTCCTCTTGATGACCGGTCAGACCGACCGGTCATCGAGAGTAGCACCTCCCCTTGATGACTGGTACACACTGGTCATTAGGGATGTAAATGGGTCGGGTCGACCCGCCAAGACCCAAGACCCGATGGGTTTTGGGTCGGGTTTGGGCAGCCTTCAGGCCTCTGTTAGAAAATCTGACCCGACCCATTGAGACCCGATTAGATTGTTGGGTCGGGTTCGAGCAGGGTTTTTTCCATTTGGGTCGGCCCATGAACCCGATTGCGACCCGACTAACCACGCTTTGGGTGGACCGTGGGACTAAAGATCAGTCCCACCACCAATGGCGCGCTCGAAAAGAAAAAGAATCGTTCAATCATTGGCATCCTCCGAAGCTGCGGATATCGAAGTGGCCGATATCGAAGTGGCTGAATCTGCCCCCAACAGTCAGAAAGAAGTAGCTACTCCATCAGCACCCCAGAAAACCCCAACGGAAAATCAAGTTCTTGATCTCACTACCGATTCCAATCAAGCCAAGAAGAAGCGCAAGGCCACCAGCAATATCTGGGCCCATTTCAAGAAGAAGGGGCAGGGTTTGTTGAATTTTTCTCTGTTTTTTTCGCCTAGAAAGTGAAACATATTACTAATACCATTAAATTTTTATGTGCCCCAGCCAATGACGTGAAGGCGATCTGTGTTTATTGTAAAGCTCAGTTGGATGGGAAGAGCTCGAACGGAACCAAACACCTCTGGCGCCACCTAGAACGATGTAGCTCCTATGCGACATCGAGCAAGCAATCTTTGCTGAAACTTGCGGACGGGTCGTTGTTGTCAACAACTTGGACGTTTTCCCCCGAGAAATCTCGAGATCTATTGATGCAAATGATTATTGCACATGAACATCCGTTCACTCTAGTCAAGCAGCCCCTCTTCCGAGCATTTGTGAACTCGTTGCAACCCAGATTCAAACTCCTTAGCCGTGGCACTGCCAAAACCGAGATCATCAATCTGTATAATTCGATGAAAGCCCAAATTATGATGGAGATTCAAGACATAAATCGTATCGCCTTGACAACTGATGTCTGGACCTCCTCAAACCAGACACCTTTCATGGTAATCACTTCTCATTTCATCGACTCCGACTGGAACCTCAAGAAAAGAATACTGTCTTTTAAGCATTTTCCGACTCCTCATACCGGTCTAGCCATCGCAGAGCAGTTGCTTACCACTATCGCCGAATGGAAGATATACAATAAGGTCAGCTTTATAACCGTGGACAACGCACTCGCAAACGACGTTGGCCTAGCTCGAGTCTGCTCCGTTCTGAAAGATCGAAGCAGTGCTCCACCCAAGATGAATGGAAAATTTTTCCATGTTTGTTGTGCTGCTCATGTGATCAATCTGATTGTGAAGGATGGCCTCAAGCACGTCTTGGGGTCGATCGACAAGATTCGGGATGCTGTTTGATATGCTAGAAGTACTCCTTCTTGCAAGCAGCTCTTCAAGGAGGCAATCGAGCTAGCTAGCCTTGAAGGATTGCAAGCCCTCCCCTCCCTTGATGTTCCGACCCGCTGGAACTCGACTTATCTGATGTTGAAATCAGCTATTCCTTACAAGGATGCCTTCAATACCTTGGCCTTGCAAGATGCTAACTTCACTGACTGCCCAACTCCCACCGAGTGGCAGGAAATATTGACTATGAAGGAATTTTTGGCAATATTCAATTCTGGTGAGGATTATTCTCCAGTTAGAATTTATTTTAAACTGTCTGAATAATACTCTAAAAGGTCGTTCTGTTTTCCTACCCACTATGTAGCAACAAATAAACTCGCTATGACCAAATATCCAACGGCTCCTGGTGTTTATAAATACATGAAAAAGATTGATGCGCAGCTCAACGCAAGTTCACACAACGGCCAAGCAGACCTCAACAACTTAATCGATCCAATGAGAGAGAAATTTGACAAGTACTGGAACAAAATGAAGGATTTTGCCGCCATCAACCTTGTTTTTGATCCTTGCTGTAAACTGGCTATGATAGAATTCCTCCTCGCTGACGAGCTCGGTACCGATGAAGCAGAAAGTACTATTGAGTCTATAAAAAAGACCCTCTCAACCTGGTTTAGCAAAATTTTATCCAAGAAGACAAATCCAGATGGGGACGGAGAATCAGCAAATACAAATTGATCTCAAGTTGATAAACCAACTTTGACTCAAGATGAGGACGATGTGGACTTGCGATTCAAAAAATATGTCTCCGCAATCCACTCCACCCAAGTGGTATCAACAACTGCCGAGCTTGACCTATACCTTCAAGAACCCCCGGTCGTGAATGATTCATCAAGCTTCTCAATTCTCGCATGGTGGAGCACCCACTGTGGAAGATTTCCAAATCTCTCCAAGCTAGCTAGATCATTATTAATGGTTCCAATGACATCGATCGCTTCCGAGTCTGCATTCTCAACGGGTGGGAGAGTACTATGTGACTATTGAACCAGGTTGGAGCCAGAAACTCTCGAGGCCCTTATTTGTGGGCAAGATTGGATCCGCTGCAAGGAGGGTCTATACCCTGAACCTGAGACCGAGGCGGAGGAAATTGATTAATAACTTAATATTTCATTGATTTCATCTCTTTAAATCCTACAGAATGAATCCCAGCTACTATACACAAAAATTATTTTATTGTTTTTCTATCACTATGAAAATTTACGCCCTAAGTCTCATTTCTGAGATTGGTTCAGCTGAAAAGGTCGGGTCGGCCCGAGACCCGACCCGGACCCAACTCCTCATTAATGGGTTCCGGTTCGGGCAGTACATTTGCAGTTTTGTCCCGACCCAACCCGACCCGGTGCTCACGTCGGGTCGGGTTTGGGCACCATTTTCCGACCCAAACCCGACCCGTTTACATCCCTACTGGTCATCGAGAGGTGTTATTACCCTTGATGACCGGTCTGACCGGTCATCAAGAAATGTGACTCACCTTGATGACCGGTCATTGAGAGGTGTGAGTCCCCTCAATGACCGGTCTGACCGGTCATTGAGAGGTGTGAGTCCCCTCAATGACCGGTCTGACCGGTCATTGAGAGGTGTGAGTCCCCTCAATGACCGGTCAGACCGGTCATCGAGAGGTCTGAGTCCTCTCGATGACCGGTCTGTGCCGGTCATCGGGAGGTGTGACTGATGACCGGTCCACGCCGGTCATTGAGAGGTGGGAGTCCTCTCAATGACCGGTAAAGACCGGTCATCAAGAGTAGCACCTCCCCTCAATGACTGGTACACACCGGTCATCGAGAGGTGTGACTGATGACCGGTCCGCGCCGGTCATCGAGAGGTATGAGTCCTCTGGATGACCGGTTGTGTGCCCCTCGATGACCGGTCCAGACCGGTGTGGAACTTCTGCGCAATGCGTGATCTGAGCTTGGAAGGGAAATAGCAAAAACTAAGTAAGTTTAGGCTACAGGTGCTTGAAGGGCTGCCTTCCTAAAATAAAATCTGGAAGAAAGTACACTAGAATTTTATAGTGTGGCTAAATCAGATGAATTATTCTTAATTTAGACTGCTTCAGACCCTAAGAACCAGGAATATTGTGCTTGGGATGAGAGGTGTTTTAAATTTAATGTGATCAAGTTTGTTATCAAAAGTAAGTTATGTTTATAATTATCAAGTTCTAAATTTAAGTTCTAATATTATAATACTATAATGTTGTAATGGATGCTGAAGTAATTTCTTAATATTACTATTTATGCAGGCATTACTATACTATGGTGGTGTGATGAATGCGGAAGTAATCTCTTAATATTACTATTTAGTGCAAGCATGGAGAAAAAGGAAACAGGAAGGGGCAAGGAAGGCCTCCTTTTATAGATGAAAACTTGTCTGAGAGTGGTTTTTGTGATGTACAATAATGTATGTAGTTTGAAATAAAATATCAGAGTGTGAAAAAGAAATTAATATAGTGTGAAAAGGAATTAATGTAGTGTGAAAAGAAATGACTATTTTGGGAAAGATGCTCATGTCTAAGATGAGATTTACCAACATGTGAATGCAAATCTTTGAGGGGAAGTATGTGTGAAATCAAAACAGGCTGAAGTGGCTGTGCGCCTAGTATGAGCATGAATCTACGTGTGAAACTAATGATTAACTGTGCTATTCTGTGGCGTGATTGATTCCTGCTGAGTGGACTATCACTGGTTTTCTGGGTGATAAAAAAGATGTGAAATTTAAGAGAAAAGTTTTAATGTAAAGTATTTGTACTAAAGTTATTTAATATGTAATTTGTAATGTACTATAATGTTTAAAACTATACTATTTTAATGCTGTTGATGGTTGATTGATCTCACCACACCGGTCATCGAGAGGTGTGATTGTGGGCACTCCAAAAAAAGGGAGACATTGGAGTGCACCCCAATGCACTCCATTTGGTACTTGCCAGCTGGAGTACAAAGCCAAAATCCTTCACTGAAAAGGTGGAGTGCTTGGGCTTGCACTCCATTTTTTTTGGAGTGCATCTAGCTGCACTCCCCTATTTTGGTCAATTTTGGAGTACCCAGTTGTGTACTCCAATAAAAATGGAGTGCCCATCTGGGGACTCCATGTTTTGGGAGTACAAAATCAAGGCACTCCAACTTTTTTGGAGTGCTGGCCCCCCAAAGCCAAAAATGTGGAGTGCATGAAGTAAAAGTTTGGAGTGCATTTAGGCTGACCCTATGTTTACTCAGATCTGTGGAATTGTCAGAGACAGCGCGGCCAACAATGGAGTGATGGTGAGGGAGCTCAAGAAGCACAAGTGGCCTCAATTCAAAGGGGAGTCCAAGTGGGTACGTTGTTTTGCGCACGTGCTCAATTTTATTTTCCAAGGGATCCTCTGACCATTTGGAAGTCAAAGAGGTGCAACAACTTCAAATTACCAAACTAAATCCAATCAGGATGTTTCAGAAAATTCAGATTCAGATAACAAAAGCAATAATGCAGCTGAAGAAATAATCCTGTGAGTCAACCATGCCACTCTTTTTTATTACATCAAGAGACTGACAGGCCTTTTGTGGTGCTCCATCCAAAGCCACAAGTAGTACAGTCAAACCTGTCTAAGGGCATACCCTTTTAACAGCATAATCTGCCTAACAGCATGGAAAAAGACTTCCCCGAATTCTTGATTGCCCAGCAAAATCACCATCTCTAAGGGCATAACCTGCCTAAAGTCATACCAAAATTCTTCTCCCAAAGGGTATGCCCTTAGACAGGTTTGACTGTATTTTATTATCTTCTTTTTACATATATTCATCATTACATTGCCCATTACCCCACAACCCTTCACAAATACTTCATTATTATTGTATATTCAGATTCTACACCTCATTTCACCTATACACCACGGGGCACATTCCTGGAAATGCCCTGCATCCCTCAGATGTTTCTGACTGAGAAATGTCCAGAGGATATCCGGGGAGCATCCAGCGGATGCAAGGTGCAATGAGCATCACTTGGACACTTCCGGAAGCGTCCAAGTGATGCTTTGGCCTTCAAAACATCAGGCGGACATCAAAAATTTCCACCGTCCATTGGAAACTCTCAAATTGAGGGCATCCAATGGACATCTTGACAGTCCAAAACTCCATATCCATTGGACACTATGGCTAGAGTGTCCAATGGACATCAGACAAAGCTGTCAACCGGACACTCTTGTTTGAGAATGTCCGGTGGAAACCAAAACTGTCATCCATTGGACACTCCATCCAGAGTGTCCAATGGATGTCTGGAAACAATTGTCCAGTGGTTTGTGGTGGGTGTGTGGAAACAATTGTCCAGTGGTTTGTGGTGGGTGTGTGGGGGCATGATAGCATAGCTGGCATGTTGTAGCTGGTAGCAACTGCCCTAGTCACAGCTGAACCCTCACCCTCTCCTGTGTTCAATTCCGAGTCCGCTCATTTCTCCCCCCCCACCCTGTCTGCTTGGCAGTGAGACCTTGTGACCGCCCCGCCCGGCAAGCTGTAGTCAACCCCCTGCCATACATCAGGCCAGCTCTGCTAGCCTGAAATTTTGAACAAGAGGGCATTGTGGCTGACATCTGGCTGATGTTTGCTCACCATCCAGCGCATGCATACAGGGTAAACGTCCGCCATTGAGCATTACAATTGGCATCCAGCAGACGTTTCCTGCATCACCAGAGCTGGACATCCGCTGACATGTCCAAATGCATGTCCGATCAACTTCTGCGATGGCCCATGGTGTAGTCACTCACTCATAGTACCCCTTTATCTTTAATGGTTCAATAGCTATAAAGGATATAAGATTTACAGAAAACCTACAGTCATCATTAGTTACAACACTCATTTCATTAGTAACTTACTTAAATCATTATATTAAATTCCTCTTACAGATATTTTCTCACATATTAAACCCTTTACATAAATTTCTCATTATGTACTATGCCTATTGTACACATTACATCATAGGATCTGTGCTTAACTCTTTCAGTAGTGCTCATCATTACAAGTTGTTACTATGTTCACATCACCTTCTCCATTTGTACAGTCTTTATTCCCATAGTCAGAATGCCTCTTGACTGCTCATCTTTCAGCTTAACATAAGAACTGTCCTTTCCCACCACTTGTAGAATATATGCAGTGAAGAATATACAGAAATTATACTAGAAATTCCTCATCACCCATTGCTATTGAACATTGCCATTGCTTTCCCCTCTTCAATTATTGCCCCAACCCTCTCATCCTCAGTAGACAAACAGTAGTTAAGCTCATAGTACTAGTCCCTAAGATCAAGTAGAAATCATCCACACCTTTTCTTCTTTTTCTTAGTGTTACTCTCATCCCCTCAGCATTAGTCAGGAAGGCAGCATCATCAGCACCCTTGCATAGTTTAAATTAGTACTAGTGTTGCTATCCATCTCCCTTCCAAGCTCTATTCCCCCTTTGAGTAGTTCCACACTGTGTATCTCATTCTCTCTAGTCTTGCAATTGAGAAAGATACCATTTCTGATGATGAAGAATCTACCGCAAGCAAGGATGATACACATCATAGAGAGGAATCTACAACAATTGAGCTCAAGGATATCAATAATGCTAGCGACAAGGATTATGCGGATCAATACACAACAAGTGGCTGTAAAGAAAGATTGGCTAAATTAAGATAGCTTGCTTCTCATCTCCTCTCAAGAAAGCCTGACTCATGCCTTTCTCCCTACCAGTTCCATGCAATTGCTAAAAAACTTAGGTACTCCCCAAAATCTAGGGCCCTATTCATAGAACTTTGTAGGGATAAGGAGTGTGCCACCCCTCATATGGTTGGAAGAGACGTTTGTACCCAATGGAATTCCACCTATACACAACTCTCCAGCATCATCAGATGCAAGGATGCCATGTAAGTTACTCAACCTTCAGCTAATTGGACTATTCATCTACTAATATGTATTTGGTTCACTCAAGTCTTGAGTGGCAATGCCATAAGTGGCACAGGGTTGAGCGTAAGCACCACTTGGACAAGTCTGATTTCAACATGGCGCACAATCTTGTCAATGTCCTGAATCTCTTCAATGAGATCACACTTCAAATATGGTTCTCCACCTTGCCTCAATTATCAAATATTGTTGTCTTCATCAATCAAATCACCAAACACTTGTCATTTGTGATCAGTAGTTTGGTGTATCCACCCGGGTTAAGGAATGCCTGTTGACTTGGTTTAAAGGTTACTAATAAACTAGAGGCCAAGGCGGCTTCGCCGCTGCAAACTTTAGCTTCAGTTGACTCACCTTCTCTAGCTACTCTCCCTGTCTACCCAGCATTCAAATCTCAGGCCCCCCCCCCCATTTAGCCTCCAAGTTTAACTCCATACAAATATATCCAATCCTTCCCTGAGACACATCAGGTTTTCCCTGCAAGGCTGACCCCCCCCCCACTATTACACCCATCCATTTATAGAAAAGTTTCATCAAAAATAACGCTATCAAGCGGGGCCGGATGGCAGGGGCGTACAAACGAGTGCAGAAAAGTCAAGCTAGGGGTCACAGGGGTCAGCTGCCGGGGGAGGGGATGCAGACGGAAGCAGGGCCTTGTCCAGATGCGCCCAAGAACCTGGGTTCTAGCGGGAAGGAAAGGAAAGCTGAAGCCGACATGGAAGCGTAATTGTTTGGGTCGGATCGGAAGCGAATGGTATGTGTGTGTGTGTCTAAGAAGAAGAAAAAAGAGATCATCGTAGAATTCATCACTCAAAAAAACCAAAAAAAACATCATCATCAGAGGGAAGGAGGAGACCGTGAGTGGTGGAGTATCGCGCCCGATGCTGCCACCGCACCCGTAATCATCATCATAAAAAAAAGGAACCCAGCCGGGAAACAGAGCAAAGGAGGGCAAAGAAAAAGGAGAGGCCACCACGCCCTCTGTCTATGATTAAGAGGGTGAATGGTGTTTTTTTAGTTTTTGGGCTCGATCACGGGGTCGGAGTCGGCGTCCGCAGAGCCAGCGACTTCCTCGACGGACGGACAGGTACAAAAGATGTTCATATCGCCTACGGAACACAACAAGGGGGGGTCAGGGGGACAGGAGGGGGAGTGGGAATGGAGGGGAGGAGGACGGACCGTAGGTGTCGTCGACGCGGGCGACGGAGGGCCAGAACTTGTTCTTCTTGAGGGTGTCGACGGGGTAGATAGCCTGATTGACGATCTGGGCGCGGTCGGCGGTGGCGTCCTTTGCCTGGTCGAGGAGGGCGGAAGGATGGGCGCCGGCGGCGAGGTTGAAGGCGGAGTCGAGGTCGAAGGGCGCGGCCTTGATGAAGACCCGGCCGCGCTCCGAGTCGAGCTCCTTGCGGATCGAGATGAGGGCGGCCAGGAACCGGTCGAGCTCTGCCTTGGACTCCGACTCCGTAGGCTCGATCAGCATCGACGTCGACAGCGGCCACGAACACGTCGGCGGGTGGAAGCCGTAGTCGATCAGCCGTTTCGCGATGCCCATCACTTTGATCCCGTACTTCTTCTCAAACTCCGAGAAATCAATCCTGTCATTCCCGGCCTCGTTAGTCTCATGAATACGGGCGTCTCTCTTGGAGATCCACAGAAGAAAGAAAGGGAAGGAACGGACAAGAATTTGTGGGCGCAAAGCCCGTGCTGGTTTTTGAATTTAAGGTCGAAATGGTTCTTGAGCGAATGAGCCAAATAATTAGCGTTAAGGAGGGCGATTTTGGAGGAAAGAGTGAGTCCAGCGCCGCCGAGCAACTTGATATAAGACCACGAGATGGAGAGGATAGAAGCGGACCCCCAGGGGGCGGAGGAGACGGGCTGGATAGCCGTCGCGGTCTTCCCGCCACAGTTATACTTGTCGGTCCGACTGTCGATCACCGGATGGCTGGGCAGGAACTAGGCCAGGTGGGCCGCCACGCCGATCGGACCCACCCCGGGCCCGCCTCCTCCGTGCGGGATCCCGAAGGTTTTGTGCAGGTTTAGGTGGCAGACATCGGCGCCGCATTTGGCCGGATTGGTCAGGCCGATCTGGGCGTTCATGTTGGCGCCTGTGTTCCTGATCGTCAGATCAAAGTTGGACGGTGATAGAGATAGAGAGAGAAAGATAAGACCAACCATCCAGATAGACCTGGCCTCCATGTCGATGGATGATCTCGCACGCCTCTTGGACATGGGGCTCGAAGACCCCGTAGGTCGACGGGTAAGTGATCATGATCGCCGCCAATTGGTCCTGGTACTTGGCCGCCTTGGTCGACAGATCCTCGAGGTCCAGCGAGCCGTCCTTCGTCGTCTTGACCGGGATGACCTTCATGCCTGCCATCACTGCCGAGGCCGGGTTGGTCCCATGCTAATACAAAAAAAAAAACCACCACCATCAGACACAACCAGAAAAAAACCTCCCCTTTGTTTTGCTTGCAGGACACTCACCGCACTGACGGGCACCAGACATACATCCCGCTTCTGGTCTCCTCGCGAATGGTGGTAGGCGCGGATGACTGATAGACCTGCGTATTCACCCTGGGCGCCCGAGTTGGGCTGCAAACTGATAGCAGGAAAGCCGGTGATTTTGCTCAGATCGGCCTCCAATTCCTTGAATGAAAAAAGGCTGAGTGAGTGAGGCATAGCTAGCATACGAGATCGACTGCAGAGAAACAGACCTTGATCATTTCCATGTACCCGGCGGCCTGTTCTTGCGGGGCGAAGGGATGGATCGAGCTGAAGGCTTTCCAGCTCAGCGGGTTCATCGAGGTGGCCGAGTTGAGTTTCATGGTGCACGATCCGAGCGGGATCATTGCGTCGACGAGCGACAGGTCTCTCTTCTGGAGCGAGGCGATGTAGCGCATGAGTTCGGTCTCTGAATGGTACCTGTTGAAGACGGGGTGCTCGAGGAAGCTGGTCTGCCGGGAGAGGTTTGTGGGGATCTTCAGGGAGGGTGAAGGCAATTTCAGAGAGCGGGCAAGGATGGTCAATTGGACAGGTCGGAGGCCCCTGACGAGCTCGGATCCAGATGGAACTCAACGGCGGCTTCCTGAATCAAATGCTATAACAAGTACAGTCAGTACCACACAGGTAAAATACACATCAGGGGTGTGGCGGTAAGGGTTGAGGTGGGTTACGTGTATTGCCTAGGGGAAGGATGTATGAGTGTTGACGTACGTTTCAGGTGCCCAGCGGGGAAATACCGCGGTAGTTGCATGGGGTTGGGGTTGCGTGGCGTCGGTTTGAGGTGGCGTTGGTGGCTTCGGGCGAAGCTGTGAGCATGTGGGCGTGGCCTGGAGTCGTTGGGCGGCGGGTTGAGACGAGTATAAGTAGGGGGGGGGGGGGGGGGGTTGGAGGCCAGGTTGATTCCTCAGGCGACTCTTGGGCTGTAATTCCAGCTTGAGGGTCGTCTCACCCTCGTCCGCTGTTGCATTTGCGCAGTCCGGCGGGGGATATTTGGGGGCCCCCCTGTGCTTTCGGGCTGGGGGTCCTCTTCCCAACGCTTTTTAACCCTGCTAGACAGGGATGGGCGTTGGGCCACGGTGCGTCAGCTTGCTGCGCTGGGTGGCTGGGAGTGGGTTTTTTTTGTCATTTTTTATGTAGGATGTGCTTTTTTTTGTATTTTGCTGGAATTGTAGGATGGTTTTGGCCCTCTGATTGCTTGTTTTGTAAAGGGGGAACCCTTGAATTTTTTTTTTGTATTTTTGCATTTTGTAAGGGGGAACCCTTGAATTTTTTTTCTGTAAACCTGAGGCTTTAATATACTTGGATACTACAGCCTTACTGACAGTTCCCCCCTTTATAGGATAGCTATCAGTAAGTTGCATTTCACACTTCCATATTCTTTATTTGTCACTAACTAACACACTTGAATCAGTCCTTCACCTGTCGTTTAGGGACAAACATTTTAAGTTAGCAAATTGGGAACCCAAATGGATAGTCAAAGCTATACATCTGACCTGGGAGATGTGGGTGAATTTTTACAAGCCTGCCCCTATCCCCATGACCCCCTCATCATCATCAAACAACAAGGTAATATTACTAAATTAGTTTGTAATACTAAATTAAAAACTCCATGGTAATTTAGTATTACTCCCTCAGCCCAAGACTGGCCTTGGAAGTGCTGCCGCTGCTTGACAGAGGCATTGGATATGTGGCTTGCTGGCGGGCTAGTATTGGAAGACAACAAACCTGTAAATCCACTTAAGTGGTGGATGAACCAAAAGCAATCAGGAAACACTCATGGGGGTCTCTTACAGATGGCACTCAATGTCTTGAGTTGTCCAGGTGAGTCCTTTTTTTAATGGCCTTCATGGATACATGGACTGACAGGTCTGATATGTCAGCTACATCAGCAAGAGGTTTATTTCCTCCTGATGACCCGTCTACCCTCAATGGCCGGTCTGCAGAGGCCGTCAAGGGGGGAGTGCAACCAAACTTAACACAAGTCCCTTCCTGTGTTTGCGGGGGCGCGAGCACCCTCCCGCTTGCAGGACGAACTTGTGCCTAATGTCCCACATTTGGCTTGAGGCTGCCCAGCCAAATGTTGAAAAATACCTTCTAACCCACATATCACCACATACCCCTCTGATTGCTTCACAGCCTCCGGTACCATTAGAATCCTCTTTCATTTCTACATAATCTCATCTATTCAAACCAACACCTGCCACCGTCTGCTGAAAAATAAATTGATGTAAAAATTCCACCTGAGAGCCTATCCGGCCTGATGTAAGCCGGATAGCCATTCTGGCCTAAACACATGAAAATAAGGTTAGATGTTGTGGTGATTTATATAGGCATGCGTGGTAGAATGTCCACTCGGAGATAGCGCGGGCGGGAATGCACAGAGCCGCTGAGGCAGAGTGCATTCCGGTGACATAAGCAGTGAGGATGATGTCAGAAAGCAAGCTAAGAAAGCTTACAGAAAGTCGCGCGCGGATGGAATGCACGCATCACAGATCACAGATTGCGGATTGCGGATCAGATATTTGAACCGGAGCGGAAAGACAGGGCTGGACTGCGGCGGACTACACTCGTGGACTGGTAGCAGCGGCGCGTTGGCAGGTGAGCCACGGCAGCCAAAGCGGGTTCCACCAGCGGGGGGAACTGGGGTGGAGGCGGTGGCAAGAGACTGACTGTTGGGGGCTAGACAGAGGGTGTGGGAGGTCAAGTGTTGGAGATCAGGAGTGGAGTCTGGGACGATGATGTGCGGGAAAGCGGGAGGAGCTGAAGGACTAGTGCGGGAAAGTGTTGGATCTGCAGGATTGGGTGGGAACGGCAACGTGTGTGGAGGGAGGTTCACGGTTTCTCTTCTCTTTTCTTTTTCTATCATCTTACTTACTACTCATTATTGTTCTTACACTTACAGACGTACTAGAGTATTGGAAGAGTTTTACGTGACCTTATCTTTACTTACAGGATTACTTGTGGATTCTGTGCTTGCGGAGTGCGGAGCTTTATTCATCTGCGGATTATTACGCTATAGATCAGGCTCATTGAGGAGCGCTGAAGGCTAGCGGATAGTAGCAGTGCGGAGCCAAGTCACCAATAATCACTCAGCCCGGATACATATGTTCTTGAAGAAGGCGGATAGTGGACATTTCTACCCACTGACCAACCTTTATTCTCACAATGTCATATGTCAAACCCTGTGGGAATCCAGCCTATGCACTCAAGAGACCTGCCATTATCAAGTTAATGCTGAAAAAAACTGTGAGAGTGTGTCCGACCTTGTCCTTTGGATGATCTGATGGCTTCTTTGTTTTGCCCAGGAATAGCCCTGACAAGAATGACTGCTGAGCGGCCAGTTTTTGAGGGATTTACTTAAAAAAATATGGTCTTGCAAGCGCGTCTGGGCGCATGCCCAAGTCTCGCTTGGCCGAGCGCCACTGGGGGTTTGGGGTGTGCCCAGGAGGGTTGATTGGGCAGGTTGCGCGGGGGGCAGAGCTTGGCACACAGCCAAGTCCCGCTTGGCCAGAATCAAGCTCTGGGCCGATATGTAAAGAACACGCCAAACTTTATGGCTCCTTGGACAAAACTTAAACTTTTGGACGAAACTTTAAGAATTTTTCTTTTACTATATGAGGATAAACAAAGATAACAAAATAAGTCTCTTGAGGGAAAAGAAAAACAACATAGCAATTCATCGTATTTATAAGGAATGTAAATATTTTTAATGAGAGAATTTCTAAACATCGCTTGTCACATTGTTACAACAACCATAAAGTAACCCATCAATGATCCGTAATGATAGAAAAAAAAGATCCGTATGAATCTCAACTCATAACCAGAGAATTTACATAGAATTTACAATTTGATTTTAATCTGTATTTATTTTTTTTGTTTCGTATTTTATATTTTTTTTTTGTTTGTTTCTGACCTGAGTTTGACAAAATGACCCGCCATATACCCTATTTTCTGATTTGTACACCTTTATTTGAAGAAAGCCTTATGGGTTTAGTGCCGAAGTCATCGTGAAATTTCTTGATATACGGGAGCATGGTTTCTGAAAAATGTCCTGCTCGGATCCACGAATTGTCCGCCGTTGATCCATTGCGCCAAACCACCAAATATTCATGAATTTTTGAATCTGAACGTCGATATCCTATGATCGCCTCCACTTCATTCTCGTCGTAGAACTGTTCTGGTTTTACGTTATGTAACCGAGGCGCTGGAGGTCCCTTTCTTCCCGGAAATGATCTTGGATCGACGTATGGAGCTAACAATGATGCATGAAAAACAGGGTGAATTCTTTTTAATTCTGGTGGGAGACAGAGATGATATGCGTCACAACCGATAGACTTAGCAATTTTAAAGGGTCCCAATTTCTTGAAATCCAATTTCCCTGATGGTCTCTTTGTGGCTATATTCTTTCGCAGAAGCCATACCCAATCTCCTTCCTTGAATCCCTGTCCTTCGCGAACTTTCCTGTCAAAGTATTCCTTCTGAACTTCCTTTGCTTGTCTCATGAATTCCTGTAAAGAGAGTTGTACCTCAGTCAGTTTTTCTACTAACTCATCCGCTGCTGGAACCAAAGATCCGCTTGTTATTGAATTGACTCGAGGATGAAAAGAAAACTGAGCAAAAAACGGTGAATATCCCGTTGAGGCCGAGACGGAAGTGTTGAAGACTAATTCTGCCATGGGAAGTAATTGCACCCAATCGTCTTGTTGATCAGATACGAAGTGTCAAATATAGGTCTCCATCGTTTGATTTGTCCGCTCCGTCTGCCCATCCGTTCGCGGATGCCAGGCCGTTGATGGAGCTGGTCGAATTTTTAGAAGGCGCTGAACTTCCTTCCAAAATCGAGACACAAAAATGGCACCTCTGTCCAACACTATCTTGTCTGGTAGCCCGTGATATCTGACAAAACGATCCAAAAAGGTGTAAGCAAAATCTTCCGCCATCCATGATTCTCGAGCAGGAATAAAATGAGCCCCCTTTGTATAATGATCGACGATAACCAATATTGAATCAAATGTCATTGATATCGGAAGTTTCACTACGAAATCAATACCAATTATGCTCCAAGGTCGTTTCGGAATGCTCAACGCGATCATTAACCCTACAGGCTGTTGGGTTGAGTGTTTTGCTCTTTGACATGACAGACATGATTTCGTGTATTGTATCACGTCTGCTCGCAAACCTGGCCAATTGAATGTTCGGGAAATATTCTGCAATGTTTTCAACGACCCTAAATGACCTGCAGAAGTATCATCATGAAATTCTTTTAGAATCGTTGATCTAAGGGACAAAGGAACAAATATTCTATCTTTTAACCACCAAAATCCTTGATCAAATTTCATGGGTGACTCGTCATCACTCAGATCTTCTGCCGGGGGTTCCTTTTGGTATGCTCCTTTCAAAAGATCGAATGCCCGTTTCGTGGGTTGACAGAACATATGATCCACACGAATCCGTTCGTCTACTGGGATATTTTCTTTGGTGTCATCTGCCCCTGACTGGACGATTGCTAAAACTTCTTGATCAGCTAGAATTTCCGAATCTATCAACGTTAAGGAATCCTGAGTTTTTCGGAATACTGCACGAGATAATTCCTCCTTTCCATCGTCGTTTATAAAATCCGGTCGTCTTGTGGCTGGATCTGCGGGGTTCTGTTTTCCTGGGACATGCTTAATCATGAAATGGTATGAGGATAAGGCGGAAGCCCATCGCGCTTGTCGATCAGACAAGTTCTGGTTAGTCAAAAAATAACACAGATTCACATGATCGGACATAACCACAACTGGCTCCGTGGTATCGATTAACCACGCCCTCCATTCCGCAAAAGCCGAGACTACCGCGTATAGCTCTTGATCATGTACCTGCCAAAGAGCCTCTCTAGACGTCAGTTTTCTTGAAAGGAATGATACTGGATGAAGGTGACCATCCTTATCAGGTTGACACAAAACCCCCGAAATTGCGTATTTCGAACTATCTACAAAGAGTACTCTCTGTTTCGCGAAATCGAAGTGCATCAATAACGGCGCCTTCGTGAAACAAGTTTTTAGATAAGAAAAGGAACTTCGACACTCATCCGTTTCCAGTTTTTCCGCCACTTCTACTCCTGTCTTCGTCAATTCCGTGAGCGGCGCCAAAACCTCCGAAAATCTGTGTATAAAGCAACGGTAAAAATTTGTAAATCCCAAGAACTTTCTTAAATGACAGATAGATTCTGGGTATGGCCATTGCACCACAGTATCTAATTTCGCCGGATCCATTTTTATTCCTATCGGAGAAATATCAAATCCTAAAAATGAAACCTTGTCAACGTAAAAGGAACATTTTTCTGGGGAAGCAAAGAGATGATTATCCTGAAGACGGGACAAAACCTGCTGTACGTGTTCTGTGTGCTTGGACCTGGTCTTGGAAAAAATTAAGATGTCATCAATATAAACGAAACATATGACATGAATAAATTCCCGGAGAACATGTTGAATGAAGCGCTGAAAACATGCCGGAGCATTTGCCAAACCAAAGGGCATGACCAAATACTCATACAAACCCCAGGGTGTGCGGAAGGCGGTCTTCCATTCATCACCTTCCCGCACCCTTAGTAGATTAAAAGCCGCTTTTAAATCGATTTTCGAAAAATACTTACACCCCTGCAATTGGTTCAACAATTGTCCCAAGATTGGGATGGGGTAGCTGTCTCTTACAGTCATTGAATTCAAGCCTCAATAATCCACAAAAGGACGGGGTTTCTTACCAGGAACTCTCACAAAGAAGATAGGCGCAGCGGCGCTAGAGGAAGAAACTCGGATAAAACCTTTTTTCAAATTTTCATCAACATATTCTTTCAATTGCGCTAACTCTACAACAGATAAATTGTACAGTCCACCAAAGGGGGGGACCGCTCCTTCCCGCAAATTGATGGAAATATCCATGTCTCGATGCGGAGGGAGTGTACAATTATCCTGTGGGCAAAAAACGTCAGTAAATTTTTCAAATTCAGACGGAAGGACAAAAGGAGAATCTGTTATGGAAGCAATACTATTAAGAAAGTCGACATTACCTTCAAGTCCCTCCCCAAGATCCGAAGAATCTATGACAAAGACCTGAGTCGACCCCAGAGTGAAGCGATGCCCATGCTCCACGCTTCCTGACGCCCTCCACGTTTGCCTATCCAACCATGGCAGACCAAAAATGGTGTCGACCGATCCAAGGCGAGTTATGCCAAAGGTACTGTTGAATTGTACCGGTCTGTTGTCGATTGCCGAAAGAGTGATCCGTCCTGCCCAATCATGAGTAACCGTGCCACCCACGCCTGGTTGACCATCAAACCCTACACACTGAATCGCCGTTTTGCGCTTTCGAGAGGGGAGCCTGTTTTCCTGGATGAAACGATCGCTAATGAAGTTCGCCATTGACCCTGTATCCACCAAAACCGACGCTATGACCGACTCATTTGCCGAAGTCCGAAAGGAGACCGGAATCAGAATTCTGCCCGCTTTTGAAACGTCCAATCGAACCCTAACCGTCGCCACCGGGATAATCTCGCTCTTGTCTTCAGGTTCATCAAAACCAACGGGATCGTTCGGGATTGCCGAGGGGACAGAAGGGATTGGATGAACATTGGGATCGGCCGGAATTACTGTCTTGGCCCAGTTCCAACTGGGGTGTTGAGGGATTTGTGGCGGACTTGGAGGACCGTCGGGATAGAGTGGAAGACGTCAAACACTGCTCTCGCCCGGTGGTTGAATGCCAAACAAGACCTCCGCGACTTGCCGAGGGACCGCATTTTGGTATTGTTCCACGAATTTCTTGCGAGCAGCACCCGAAACCCCCATGTTGGGGCAATTATAAGCGTTGATATGGTCCGGGGGGCTGGTACGCTGTAAGCAACGAAAACAGACTCTCTGAGCCATGCAAACAGTCCGGAATAAAGCCTCAAACTTCTGCTCCGGGGTTTTTGGCGCTCTGAAAGTTGATGCCGCATCGATATCCATCGCGTCCGGAGACCTGACTGGGGTCGAAGTATTAGAGTGCTGATAAAAATGGGTAGCCGGATGGTGAACCGGGTACGAGGAGGATTGAGAGTGTTTCCCTTTCTTCTTCTGCTTTCGTCTCAACAGATTTTCCAACTGGACCGCCGCACTAAGAGCCAGACTCATCTTGGTGGCTAGATTGGGCGTCGTCAACCATGCTTCCGACATCGCTTGATCAACAATATCATCATTCAGTCCCTCCACATACTTGTCAATCATCGCCCTCTCCGAATCCACCACCAGATGACACAAAGATTGGTAGTGAGCATTATACTCCGCGACCGTTCGATTTCCCTGGACACATTCTTCCAGAGCCCTCTTCGCCGTATCCGCCGCGAATTTGTCGCCAAACGAAGCCACCAGACCCTTCTCAAAAGATTTTACCGTCTGAAGCATTGGATGGAGGAAGGGAAGTCGATCCAAATCGGCGTAGGGATCCGACACATTTTGAGCTCAAGCATTGGTCAAAATGAGGGAATTGTACCAATTTTCGGCCGGGCTGGGGTCACGATTTGAGTCTGTCGGTTTGTAACCAAAATGCCGAGAGATCCAGACAATCATTCTGGCCTGGGACAAAAAAACGCTTCCCAAGGATAAAGGAAATCACGAATTAGCTGTAAGAAACGAGCCAAATGCCTGGGATATCCAGAAAACCATAAGTCTGTGATTTTTGGGGGCTCCAAGTATACCCTCCTCGACTCCTGTCCCTCGACCGTCTCAATTGGATGATTGTTCGACGGGAAAGGCATTGGCCGTCCTTGCTGTGGGTTCCCGCCTGCCAATCGAAAGGTCTCACCCGGGTGCAGCTGTGGTACCGGTGCCTCCGCATTTGGAACAAAAGCAAAGCAAGCAAAATTTGGGGTGTCCGCAAAAGTGGTGGAAACTGGGTCGAACTGAACCGGAGGCGGAGGGGGATGTTGACAAAGGTTGGTATCCTTCATGATGGAGATGAGCTGCTCCAATCCGGACGCCATACGTCCCACTTGCTGATCCAATTTGTCCAAGCGCTGGGACTGGGCCTCCATCGAAAGGTTTTCCGCAGGAGTTTGACTGTGATCTGAATGAGTTTGTTCGTTGGGGTCCATCCTGTCTGACGAGAGCTGTGTGTGCGAAGAGGGAGTGATTTGCAAAGAGGCGGTACAATTGTGAGCGGAAACAGAATCAATGTATGAGCGTAATCAAACACCTAAGAGATCAGTTTCAGAGGAAAGCTCCTGGGCCTGAGATCGAATTTTTGCGTGAAGAGTCCGAGATCGATTCAAAGATTGATTGTTAGGACGATGTCGAGCAATTCGCGAGAGGGGTGAAGCGACACGCGTCGGAGAGAGAGTTGGCGGGGGTAAAGGGAAATGTGGTGGAATTTGTCGATTGAACTCGGGAGGGTGAGAACTCAAATCGTCTTGTTCCAAAGAAATAGTGTGAGTTTGACGGAGAGGGGAGGGAAATCGGGGGAGATTTTGACGGATGGGGGAAGAATTGGGAGAGAACCAAGGCTGAGAACTGCTAGTTGACCGAGGCGTGGAGGATCCCGACTGATCAGATTCCTCCTCCGGGAGATTTGCCAACGAATATGACGGAATTTTGAAATGATTACGAAATGCTAAACAAAAACTGTCGTGAAACTTTACGCTACTATGATGATGAACTATGCAAGAACTGAGAACTGCTTGCTTATACTCATGTACTTATGAGTGTAAATGATGAGAGACTTATAATGTAAAGAACACACCAAACTTTATGGCTCCTTGGACGAAACTTAAACTTTTGGACGAAACTTTAAGAATTTTTCTTTTACTATATGAGGATAAACAAAGATAACAAAATAAGTCTCTTGAGGGAAAAGAAAAACAACATAGCAATTCATCGTATTTATAAGGAATGTAAATATTTTTACGGACTTACTTCGCGCACTGCGAAAAGCTCTTCGCGCACTGTGCAGTGCGCGAAGTTTGCAAACACTTCGCGCACTGCGCGTGAAGGGCGCAACTTTTTCAAATTATTTTTTGACCAATCAATAGAAAAGCCTATTATTGTCCTCTGTGAATTTATTTGGAGTTTTTTGAAGCTTCCTTGTATGCTTAAAAATCCCACCAATAAAAAAAACAAGTACAGCCATTTGGGGACCTGGAATTCATATTCCCACCAGTCAAAAAATCCAAATAATTTAGTGAATAATGATACATATGAATTCAAACTTTTTAGAATTTTTTGGCCACTTTGTGCAAGAATAAGGCTTTCAAAAATTAGGAAAGTTCACCACTTACTGGCACATTTTGGCATATCTTGAGAAACAGTTACTGGTTTTTGAAAGCCTTGTCCTTGTACAAAGTGGCCAAAAAGTTCTAAAACTTTTAAATACATGTTTAATATGATTCAATAAATTAATTGGATTTTTTGGCCTGTGGGAATATGAATTCCAGGTCCCCAAATGGCTGTACTTGCTTTTTTTATTGGTGGGATTTTTAAGCATACAAGGAAGCTTCAAAAAACTCCAAATAAATTCACAGAGGACAATAATAAGCTTGTCTATTGATCGGTCAAAAAATAATTTGAAAAAGTTGCGCCCTTCACGCGCAGTGCGCGAAGTGTTTGCAAACTTTGCGCACTGCACAGTGCGCGAAGAGCTTTTCGCAGTGCGCGAAGTAAGTCCGTATTTTTAATGAGAGAATTTCTAAACATCGCTTGTCACATTGTTACAACAACCATAAAGTAACCCATCAATGATCCGTAATGATAGAAAAAAAAGATCCGTATGAATCTCAACTCATAACCAGAGAATTTACATAGAATTTACAATTTGATTTTAATCTGTATTTATTTTTTTTGTTTCGTATTTTATATATTTTTTTTTGTTTTTTTCTGACCTGAGTTTGACACAATAGCCTCGCCAAGCATCACTATTGACTTCAATCACGTGGTACTTCACTTCGATTCTGGCCTGGTTGGACTAATAATTCACGGTAGGTTTTCCATTTATCTAGTTAACTTATTTTTGCTTGTTGACCATTCTGTACTGTACTGCTTTCTAGATGTCAGGATCGAACATCATGCGTCTGACGCACAAGGAGCGCAAAGCCAACACCATCATCAAGCCTGAAGTCCGACAGCTTATCCGTGAAAACGTTATTGGAGATGGAATGAAGGTCGTTGATGCCATGAAGACCTTCAAAGTATCCCGACGCCAAATACAGCGCATCATCGCTAGAGAGCTCTAAATCGATCAAACTCGAGTTTCTCCCTCCGTACTCCCCATTCCTCAATCCAATTGAGTACAGTTTCCACTCAATCAAAAACTATGTCCAATCCAAGGAGCCGCCTAATCGAGCGGCATTGGTTTTGGAAATCAAAAAAGGAATCGATGAATCAATCACAAAATTTCTTTTCTCACTGTCAGCGCCTTTACCGCCCCTGTGCAGAATTCCAAGTGATCACTGGGCCAATCTTGAGTGGCCCAGCTGCATAGTTTTTTTTTAAATTCTGCATCTTCATTCGAAGCGACCCTCCTTCGGAGGGTTGCTTCGCGACAGCGCTTGCGCGCCTCCGATTGAGGGACTTAGATAAGTTCGCGGAGTCCGACAGGCTGCACTCCAAGGTTTTTTGGAGTGCGCTTCTGCGCACCCCAGCACTCCAGTGAAAATAATTCACTCCAAAAACCACATCTTTTTGGAGTGAACTCTTTTCACTCCAAGAAATGCTGGAGTGCACACCTTTTTTGGTGTGCCCGGGGTAATTTTTCGGTGTGCAAAAAGGCAGACCCTCATTCAAAAGACAACTTAGTTACAGATAGCTACGCTATGGATGTTTCTCTCAAATCATATTAGCTCCTATTAGCTCCCCAAAGGGGTAGGGATGTGGTTCTGGATTGCTTGATGACTGGTTCATGTCAACTTGGCGCAACCCCATCGCGGCCGGCTTGAAGAAGTGGCATGTCCCTCAAGAGTCCTGATCAAGTGGTTTGGATTGTGCGGGGTGGGGTTAGCGGATGGTTTTCGCTCTTCAATCGTTCGATTTTTCGAAGCTCCTAATTAAAGAATCTCCGCAATTCACGCATCGCCCTTCGGCGGTCTCCTACTAGTCAATCTGGGTTTCAATCATGACCACATCCTAAGGAATACCCTTGAACTAGAGAGACATCTCAAAATTCATTCACTGGTACATAGACCCTCCTTTTCTTACCCCTCGAGCCATCCATCCCCTTTGTTACCTCGGGGACGGGGGGAGATATCTCTTGTCCGTTGGGTCACATTTTCCCATATTCCAAACTCTATTCTCGAATCAATTCTTTTACAGTTGCGAGGGGCATATTACTGTACGGCCTCGCCCGCAAAATCAGATCTGAGACGCGGGCCGAATTAAGCCCATGCATATGGGCTTAATATAACATGTAAATGATAGTTTTGGGCCTTTTGGAGGCTGTAGATTCTAGTTCTATCCGGGCTAAGGTTTCTGACCAGCCAGTTTTTTTTTTTGTTGGCCCCTACATTACGAACCCAATGCTAAGTACATGCCATAAACCCATAATTATGGGTTTATAGCCTGTAACTCCATGACTATGGATCTCATAAACCCATAGCCATGGGGTCCAAGCCTGTCCGAGCACTCATCAGCCCATAGCTACAGAGTCCGAGTGCCCTCTTCACCTCTCAGCACCCTTCACACAATTTTGATCCACACGCGGCTGTCGCTGACTGCTTCTCTTTGAGACTCAAGACCATCCAAGAGGTTGTTCATTCAGAAAATCAGTCTCAGATCCTGCCAAATTAGGCTGAATCTCCTGTTTTTTTTTCCTCCCAGATCCCAAAATTCCGAACCGGGGACCCCCGGGGGTTTAATCTGTACAGTACAGTTGCGAGGGGCATATTACTGTACAGAGTAAACCCCCGGGGGTCCCCGGTTCGGAATTTTTGGATCTGGGAGGAAAAAAAACCCGGGAGATTCAGCCTAATTTGGCAGGATCTGACAATGAATTTCTGAATGAAAGACCTCTGGGATGGTCTTGAGTCCCAAGGAGAAGCAGCCAGTGATGCCCATGTGTGGATCAAACAGAACCTTGGCAGATCATCCTTGAAGACATATGTACCCGGGCAAGAACAGAAGCAACTGTGCCAAGAGTAAAAGTGGCGGGCTGCAGGTTGGAAAACCCATCCGCTGATGATTGATCTTTGAACGTGGTTGTCTCGCGCCATCAAGCTTGTTATGCACCTCTCCTATGTTCAAATTGTGTGAAGGGTGATGAGAGGATTCTGAAGAGGGCACTTGGACTCTGTAGCATTCTGAAGAGGGCACTCGGACTCTGTAGCTATGGGCTGATGAGTGCTCGGACCCCATGGCTATGGGTTTATGAGCTCCATAGTCATGGAATTACAGCTTATAAAGCCATAATTATGGGCTTATGGCATGTACTTAACAGCTGGTTCGTAATGTAGGGGCCAAAAAAAAAAAAAAAAAAACTGGCTGGTCAGAAACCTTAGCCCAGATAGAACTAGAATCTACAGCCTCCAAAAGGCCCAAAAATATCATTTACATGTTGTAGTAAGCCCATATGCATGGGCTTAATTTGGCCCGCGTCTCAGATTTGATTTTGCGGGCGAGGTCGTACAGTAATATGCCCCTCGCAACTGTAATATGCCCCTCGCAACTGTAGTTCAGCCCCCGGCGATTGGTAATCGGCGACGGAAGCAGAAATTTCAAAATCTGGAATTCCAGAAGCCCTGCACATCCCACCCATCCCCCCAAATTGCGCATAGGGAGGATTTCAGTCGAGTACATGGGAATGTCCAAGAAGAACCTATCAAACCCCTGGCTGAGCAAGAAATCAAGGAGATGTCCTGGATGTGCATGGGAATATGACACTGGTTTGAACACTGACTTGAAGCTTGATGTCCAGATTCTACAAGAGTCCAGACTGCAGTAGAGGGACCTCAGGGCTCTGTCGAGCAGCTTGAACACCCGCTTCCACGCGTCAAGCCTGAGCAGCTCACTTCTGCCGCCCGATTCCCAGAATACAAACTTGAATCCATACGCTGTTCTTCCTGTCTATGTAAGTAAGCAGCCGAGAGCATAATGATGATTCATCGGCATGGTAGTGTCGGAGAGTGAGCTTGAAGCTGCTTGAAGCAACTGGAGTAAGAAGCCAACCAGTCATGTATGATGTTCGCAGTTATTTGACACTCACTACGCGAAGACTCAGCAGCATCTACTATACGTACTGTTCATGAATGCATGCAAATTTAGGCTTAGTAGAGCGCTATTAACAGCGGCGATCAAGGCAAGATACATAACCTTTCTAAAGCTTTCTAAATTGCAAAGAAAACAGCAGCACTAGCGTGCATATGACAGGTTGGGTCAAGGACTTAAGCTGGAGGCTCATTTGTAAAGTTTGCGTCATGTGGCAGGTAGGTCAGCCGCCGCCGGGAGCCGGGGAGCCCTCGTTCATATCCGACTTGAGCGCTCCAACCTATTTACATATTTAGGCACTTCAACATACAATTAAGGGGATACTTCTTTCTGGCGAGGTTGATACTCTTCAATCCCAGAATGGTATTGTAAGCCCAAGTCGAACTCACGACTCCACACGGGTGCCTCAAGTAGATATCAACAGCGTATGCATATGCTGATGCTGATTATATGTATAATCCAGTATAAACTGACACAGCAGTGCATCTTTGAAAGCTGCAAGGAAGCGAAGCTCAGTTAAAGAGTCAAGTTGCAAATCCACCACTTACACGTACAAATAAAACATACTAGCCCACCTTACAAGCAGGTTCCAAAGCACCGGTCACACCCAAACAAAAATAGCACAAACAAAATCACCTGCTCGCCGATCTCATGAATGAAACACATTATCTGAGCTTATCAGGAGTTTCTGCGTCTTTATAACTCAGGTCACCGATCATCCACAACTACCCTGATTTGCCCAAAAACTTCTCGCAGGCACCTTTACACACCGAGCACCCATCAGCGGTACATATTATACGCACCCGGTGATTCCAACCATGGACGACGAGATGCGCTTAATCAACTTCATCAGTGATATCCCACAAGATGTAAATCCTTATGAAGCAACGATCAAATATCTTGAAGATGCTACAACGGTGAGTGCCTCTGGCCTTGATCTATCCGATCTGATCTGGCGAGCTACGCGTTCGCACCTCAAGAGATGGTATTCTGACTGCTTGATGCTCCGGCAGCCTCCAACGCTACCACATTGGGCGCGTCTGACTTTGAGATTTTTTATAGGTTGCTATGCTCTGTAAGTCTCAAGAAGATCCATAGCATTCATATTCACATGCAATGTACCCATGTTCATATGCACATGATATGTCCAACTGAGCTTCCTGTGCTCGTAGAGAAACTGATTTTATAACGGGCTGCTGTTGTGGAAAATTTAAATAAAAGAATGTGGCTCCAAAGCTTTTATTTGTTGTATGTTCGTTTTAAAACCAGGACGTTTAGGGTGATCACTGTGACGCGTCGTAAGTCAGATCATTGAAGGTTATCACATTTCCAAATCCAATTTAGTGACTCCAGAATCACAATCCTTCAGTTGGCCTTTGGAGAGTTGATGTCCCCAACATGTCTGGCTTGGCTTATTTTCTTTATCCGCCGCGTAAGTAACGGGAAACAACCTTCCCTTCAAATTGCATACGCCATGGGCCCACAGCTTCGCGTTTTTCCCACTGACTGACGGATGGACCGAATTCCGGTTTATAGTGGTTATCGCAGATTTGACATTGCAGCAAAAGATTGATGAAGGAGAATTAGACTTGACAAATAAGGTACCTCTGCTTGCCTGTAAATTCCTGGTCGTTCTAACAGCATCTTGGTAAGTTGATAGTACACATGAAGACCAAAGTGACTCATAATTCGCTCTGATTGCTCACCCATTATGTCTTTGTTTCTTCTTTTTTTGCGCTTTTTTATTTCCTCGTTTTTCTTTGAATCCATCGAAGGGGTTAGCAATCATCTTTTTTCAAATACCACACACCAATTAAGTCGATGGCTCAATCTTGGCCCATTTGTTTCCACAGCTTTCATTTGGGTTTGCGCTTGTCAATGCCTGTCTAATTATTGGGATGATCAGTGGCCAGAAGCCTCGAGGCATGGTCGAACGATTCCACTGCCACGTTATGTGGTGATTACAATGAATACCTTATTCGTCTGTGTGCTAACTTGGATCATACGTATGTTTAAGCACACGCTTTTCCATTTCTATCACTATACGGCTAATGCACACTGTCTCCACAATCCAGCCTGCGTTATTATTTTAACGACTCAATCTAACGAAGAATACAAGATCATAAGACGCATCCTCGGTGAAATTCTTGCAGTGCTAAAAGACTACAGCTCTAAATTTGATCCGAACACAGATCAATCGTCTAGGCTCATAGCTGCATTACTTCCAGCTAGGGAGATGTTATTACATGAGGTTGGCCGCGGGATAACTTACTCTGGATTCACGATTTTGAAAACCAGATAAAAGCTGATGTTATGTACCACGATAACAGAGAAACATGGCCCGGTACTTGCGCATCGCTCTGATAATTGGTTTGTCGAACTTGATATTGCTGTGTCTGGTGAGCTCAAAGCCCGCCAATCTGCTGACCCCATGGTAAAAACTGAACTTGCGCATGACTAATGGGAATCTAACTGTATAGTTGTATGCACCTTTGTTGAAGAATTCCATTGGAGCAATTCAACGACGCACAGAAGAGTGCACATTCGCGGTGGCAATATCTCCCTTTGATCAAACAGGGCAATTTGCACACATCAAACATCGAGTTAGGCAGGAGTATTGGACATCCTTTATCCATGGACTGGCAGTTTACATGACCGCCCTGGCACTGGTACCAATATTGATCTGGCAAGTAAGTGGCAAATTTTGCTTAGAATATTCGATATCCACCATCCACCGATGCTTACTGCCGGTAACACTCCAGGTGTCTTTTCCCGGTCCAGCATATATGCGCAGCCGGACTTGGCTCACAGTGACGCAGATCGTAAGTGGATGGATCAACATTTTCAAGACCAGATTTGTTGCTGGTAGCTTCCTTCTCACAGCCTAACCCTTCTTCAGGGAATGCATGGCCCGTTTGCAATCAGTGGCAATGCGTAAGTCTATGCTGAAAGCCTCCATGTAGTTTCCAGACCACAACAAAGCATCTCAACCTTTGATTTTCTCCACTCCCATACAGCATTGAGCTTTTGTTAAACCTACAGGCTAGAAGGCTGCTAGATCTGTATCGCATTCAACAAAATGCTTCCCGCGCAATCTCACGAAATGGCACAAGCCAGTTACATCTTCAAGTCAGTTCAACTGACAGTGCCGGTGTCACAGATACTGCCCAGCGAGATCCGTTATCCTTGGACGACAAGCACATGGAGCTAGAGGTTAACAAATAAATCGATGATTCGGGCCACACAACCAGAGCGAGCCAGAGTACCAGTTCTGTTGACGTCTACCGCCCCCGACCAGATTTTTCTTTTCTTTTGAAGACGAAACCGGGAAAGCCCGTTTCTCAAGCGTGACCTGGCCCTTGAGAGTATTCTAAAACAATTTATAGTGGTGGTAGAGGGCATATACCTCTCGGCCATAAAGTTTTATTGATCCTCACCAGCGAGCAAAAGATGGTGATAATTTGTGTCATAGCCTTTCCGCGAATGGAAATAAACTCGTATCTTTGACCTCAAGCCTCTTGTAACAATCATCTATTGCAAAAACCTTTTTTGTAAAATTAACGTTGGAATTGTGGACAGTGGATGAGTAGATAAATAGAGATAGACACAGTAAATTAAAATGCGCAAACAAATGATACTTTTTCTTATTTTAGTGTTTCACACAGGTTTCACTTGACTTACCACTTTATCACGCTTGATTATACCCAGCGCTAGGCTAAGCTGCAATTGAAGATGTGTAATATTTACTTCCGAACTATGGAGAATGCTTGATTATCAATCATCTCGAGATACCTATGGTATTCTAATCAAAGGTAATTGTTTGAGGTTCGACGACTAGGAAAATCCAGGTTTTTTTACAATTAGGCGGGTGCCAGTGCTGACAGTGGTTAAATCTGACGACCAAACCACCTCCATCACCGCGATCAATACTTCGCCAGTCCATTTCGAGTGCATTTATCGTATCACAAAGGTTTTCAAATGTGAGGGAAGCTGGGGTCTGGGGCATTTTATCGAAGTCTTGAAAACACCGAAATAGTCTGTCTGTGCTGCTCTACCCTAGCCCCACTATCAAAACGTATCTCCATAAGACGGTCCGTGGCATCTCTCACGCGCCGAACTCAACCCTGGTATAAATGTAACGAGTCACAAGTACAAACTGGCAACCAGCTTGCCCCAGTTTTTTTTATAATACAAGCCAAAATCTGCGCGTCTTCTGTCGTTTAATCCGGCGGATATGAACAGCTAGGTTATCAAAGTCAAATTGATTTTGTTTTTCGGAGGGGTGATTAATACAGCGCGACGTATCCTCAAGAGGAATGATATGAACCAAGAAATTAAACCGAATATTTCGAAATAAACATTTGTGTCTTTATGAAAGACAATTCATACTAATTGGTTATGAACAAATAGAAGTGGTTGAGCCTTGGACTGTTTTAGTGAAGTAAAACGCTGTGGTGACCAGATTAGTGCCATTTTCCCTAAGCCATCAAAAAAAAAAAAAAGAACGAAGCGATTCAATGTTAGGATGAAATTGAGTTTTTTTTGTGGATGGTAAAAAGGGCGAAAACTTTGACCAACGCTCTTCCTTTTAGAGGTAGTAGGTTGCTCATCTACCCGATTAGGAATCACACTTCTCTTAATTCCATAAAGATCGATGGCATCTTTCCAATCTTGCATGGTGAGTTCTAAAATGATTTGGGTTTTTGTGAATCCTTCTTGAATCATATCAGCACCAGCGGGCTCGGTGGAATCTGGAGTGAAGATAGAGAGAGAACTTGTTTCAGTCAATGTGTGATTGGTAAGGTCAGCATTCCAACCATAAGAAAATTCAACTGACAAACAATAGGAAATTCTCGTTCAACTTCATCATCGTCGTAAGTTTCGATAGCCGCTTTACCGTCTCGTATCAGAAAGCTCAGGCAAAACAGATTTTCAACTGATTGGGAAAACGAATCAGGGTTGATAAAAAACTGGAACAGGTTCATCCCATCGGGGGCGCCTTCGGTTGTCAAGAGGTCACTGATCTAAGCCAACATCCAAAAAATGGACGTAAGTGTGTCATTGGAGCGCTAGGGTTGCGGCGAACTAACTCCGAATACAATTTACCTTCTTGATTAATGCAGACATTTCGGCTTGTGATCGTTCGATATCGTTGTTGTCAATCTAAAAACCAATCGAAAACAAAAAAATATCGGAGGGTCAAAATTTTTTCACGGGACTCTCAGCACGATGGGATAAAAGTGGGAATACAAGTTCGGGTTCCTTCCGGTCAGATTCGTGTTTTTCGAGTTTGGGGCGTTGTGAAAATTTTCTTGTTTTTTGCTGGATCTCCAGGGGACCGTACCTATGATCATAAGGAGCAGTTTGTGAACCGGCATCAGAATCTCAGTCTTTCGGTATCATGTCGGTTCGACCGCAAAGATAATCTCACATGAAATCCATCACAGGGGCGCGACGAGAGAAGCGCATGAGCCTCTTTCCAACTTTGAACCAATCGATACCATCGGCCACTCCCTCATCTTCCTCGCTTGAATTTCCGGCGTGATCGATCATTGGAGCTTTTGCTGTCATCACTTTTCGAAATCTGAGCACGAATTCATCAGGGTCGATCGCATTAACATCGATCTTGAACAGTTTCGATTTTTTGAGCGCAGTCTCCGATAGGAATCTCAATGCACGTGAGTCAATTGTTGCTTCCGCTGGTGCTCGTACGTGTGATTTGAAGTTATTGTCCAATCCGAGTACCTGTTTGTTGAACTCCTCGGCGGTGATGACTGTTGCGTTATCCTTCATCGAGCTCGCTGTCTCTTCATAACTTCGTAGGACTTTCCGGGCTCCTCTGACTTGCTCCTTATTTTGGTTGGGGTTGTAGACGTCGTTAGTTCCAGCGATGATTTCGGCTTGGGTTTGTTTGATGATTGCATCGTGATCAGTCTGATCCTCGGCGACCGATATGGGCTCTGAGTGCTCCCTCTCCTGCTGCTCCCTGTGTCTCATTTGATCGATTCGACTCATTCTTCTTTTCGTGGGTCTGTGAGCTTTCGTTGTCTTCGGGTTTTTCGTGTGGTTTTGGTCGAACTTAACTACATAAGTCCCTCGAGACTTCGGGCCCCCGGGGGGTGGCTGAACTCGCGAAGCGAGCCTCGGTCAGGTACTACAGTGACCCCGCCATGTAAGCATACACGTTGTAAGCATAATTCGCTGTAAGCATAGGATTTCCGTCCACCATTTTTGGTTACCGCAAATTTGATGCCTTTTATGCATAATGCATAATGCATAAAAAATTGGGGGGAGAAAACAGAAATATGCTTATATAGGACTGGGAAAAGAGGCCAAGGGGCCATAGATACTACTGATCTCCATCTTGGAAACCACAAGAATCTCCAAACTACAGCTCAGCAACCTCAAAAATGTTGGCCAGTGAGTAGGTAAAAGCTCCTTTCCCCAGAATCCTGGCAACATCCCAATCATCTGCTTCCCAAATATCTCAAGCCACACACACTGTGAAAAAAACTCGAGAAAGCGCCGTCAGTTGACAGCAATCCAGGGCAAGACCTCCAGGACATCCAATTTCATTCCGCAATTAATCACAGGGCAGCTCAGCTAGCTCAGTAGTTGCATGCGCCAAGCTCCTGAGCCGTACTGGTGCTCATTGGTCATCAACAAGGGGATGTATTTCCATACACATAATACAAGCCCTTGGGGGGAATTCCACCAGGTCAACCAGAATATGTGCCCATGTCGGCTAGTAGTAATCCCTCCCGTCCTAGGCGGGGTCAACCAGGCTAGATGAAAGGGCACTCATGTTGACCTATCAGTTGACTGGGAGGGATGCCTCCCGGAGGACCAATATATGTATCAGTCCTCCGGGAGGCATCCCTCCCGGTCAACTATTGTATGAACCTGTTGTCCGGGAGGAATCCCTCCTGGACGACTGATACATAGAACAGTCGTCCGGGAGGGATCCCTCCTGTTTGACTGATATAGGGAATATTTGTCCGGGAGGCATCCCTCCCGGTCAAGAGGTTCATACAATAGTCGACCGGGAGGGATCCCTCCCGGTTGACTGATACATTTATCAGTCCTCCGGGAGGCATCCCTCCCAGTTGACTGATACATAGAACAGTTGTCCGGGAGGGATGCCTCCTGGACAACTGATACATATATCAGTCCTCCGGGAGGCATCCCTCCCAGTTGACTGATACATAGAACAGTTGTCCGGGAGGGATCCCTTCAGGACAACTTTTGTATGGAGCAGTTGACCGGGAGGGATCCCTCCCGGACGACTGATACATAGAACAGTTGTCTAGGAGGGATCCCTCCCGTTTGACTGATATAGGGAATATTTGTCCGGGAGGCATCCCTCCCGGTCGAGAGGTTCATACAATAGTTGTCTGGGAGGGATCCCTCCCGGTTGACTATTGTATGAACCTGTTGTCCGGAAGGGATCCCTCTGGGACAACTGATTCATAGGACAGTCGTCCAAGAGGGATCCCTGCCGGACAACTGTTGTATGGAGCAGTCATCCGGGAGGTATCCCTCCTGGAGGACTGATAAATGTATCAGTTGACCGGGAGGGATCCCTCCCGGTCAACTATTGTATGAACCTCTCAACCGGGAGGGATGCCTCCCGGACGAATATTCCCTATATCCGTCAAAAGGGAGGGATCCCTCCCGGACGACTGTTCTATGTATCAGTCGTCCAGGAGGGATCCCTCCCGGACGACAGGTTCATACAATAGTCGACTGGGAGGGATGCCTCCTGGACAACTGATACATTCCTCCGGGAAGCATCCCTCCAGGTCGACTGTTCTATGTATTAGTCAACTGGGAGGGATCCTTCCCAGTCACCTATTGTATGAAGCAGTTGACCAGGAGGGATATCTTCCGGTCAACTATTCTATTTATCAGTCAACCAGGAGGGATGACTCCCGGACAACTTTTCCATGTATTAGTTGACTGGGAGGGATCCCTCCCAGTCGGCTATCCTATGTCTTTGTTGGACAGGAGGGATCCCTCCGGGTCAAGTACTGTATGAAGCAGTCAGGAGGGATCCCTCTTGGTCAACATGGGTGGATTTTGCCTAGTCGGTTGGCTGGGGGGATTCCTCCTGCTTGACAAAGGTGCTGACATGTACCTAGGTGCTACTGCCTTGCCAGCTGAGCAACTCAAAAGTGAGTGCACTAAGTTAAGGTGCAGCTGGTGTGGCTAAGTAGAGTCTTAAAGTACTGCTTAGCCTGGGCTGTTGAGTAACTTCCAAATATTCCAGGTTGCACCACCCTGGGATTTGTTTTGTATCAGGCTTGTTTCAAGGGGGACTGAACTCCAGTATACTGCATGTCAACTGACACCAGTTTCTTGATTTTTTTTCATAGTGACAATGTAAGCGTAAACTGCCCTGGGAATTTACAATGCTTATAGAGGCCAGTCCTATATAAGCAATAATTCTTTTATGCTTACTTCACTAAGAAGCATACCTTGATGTAAGCATAGGATTTGTGTCCACCATCCTTATCCTTACATGGCGGGGTTGTACCTCCTCCCTGTGCTTGTGGGGCGCAAGCAGCCTCTGTGGGAGGGACTTGTGCCTAATGTCCAACATTTGGCTTGAGGCTGCCCAGCCAAATGTTGAAAAATTCCTTCTAACCCCCATATCACCCTCTACCCATTGGATTTCTTTAAAGCCTCCGGCACTATTAGAATCAGCTTTTATTTCTACATAATCTCAGCGGTCCAAAACAACACCTACCGCTTTCCCCTGAAAAAATAATAATGTAAAAATTCCAACTGAGAGCCTATCCGGCCTGATGTAGACCAGATAGCCAGTCCGGCCTAAACACATGAAAGTAAGGTTAGACATCATACTTTAAACCCTATGGGACTCCTCACCTATGCACTTGAGAGACCTGCCAATACGACCTCAACCTCCAGATTATCCAATGGCTTCTTCGCATTGCTCAGGAATAGCCCTCAGGAGAATGGCCACTGATTGGCCAGTTTTTGATGGTTTACTTGAAAAAACATGTACAAGACAGCTCAGATTGAGGGCTATAACCGGGTATATGGGGCTTCGAATTGAGAGTTGAGAGAGAGAGGCAATAGAGATGTAAATACAAAATGTTTGATTTTCTGCGCAAAAGCCTGTCAGCAAGGCTGCAACAAATCCAATAAACGTATTGCATCTGCATATACAGTGCATTGGATTTTTTTTCTTATACCTGTTTTCTGAAGGGCCTTGTGTTGTGTTGTCAGGTTTATTCGCCCCAATACAATACAGATACAATGTATTGGTTAGTCCAATACAAAATTCAGGAAATATTTGTATTGTATTGGGTATCCAATACAATAAAAATACAGTATTGGTGGGAATTTATTCAAGTGGCTGCATGGGGCGGGGGGGTACCACCCACACCCGTGGGTGCCGGGTACGGGTAAGGGCGCCTGTTTGTTGGGATCCCCAACCACAAACCCGCAGGTCGCCTTAACGGCAAGATACACACCCGGAAAATTGGGGGGCGCTGAAGAGCCAGGTGAACTTGGCATTGAAGGATCTGAAATGCCCAACAAGCGGATTGATGAGCTTATGTTTGAGATCAACGACCCACTTGCCATGGAATCGCCTCTCAACCAGTGTGATGTCTTCGCCGG
Organism: Puccinia triticina; assembly: GCF_026914185.1. Lineage (NCBI taxonomy): Eukaryota > Fungi > Basidiomycota > Pucciniomycetes > Pucciniales > Pucciniaceae > Puccinia > Puccinia triticina. The sequence continues at coordinate 5,654,648 of NC_070569.1, forward strand.
ATAAACACAACACCAGGGGAGATATGTTCCCACTCCCCAGGGAGTGCCACCGCTGAATTTTATGTGAGTTTTGGTCGGATGTCAGCCGGATGGGAATAGTAACTTATCCCTAATCTGATCAAGAACTCTGTCAGAAGTGAGTCACAAGAAAGTTGAAATTAATCCAGAAGTGATTCACAATTGATGCATAAGTAAGGCAAAGAAATGAGGCTGAATTGAGTCTCAAGACAGCTAGAAGAAATGTGGGAGGTAACACAATGTTGTGTAGAACTCTTTGATTTGCTTTTCTTAATTGTAGTACAACTGATGTGCAACGAGACATTAGTACAATCCATTCAAACAGTAATTCCTGTTGAATATGTGTTGCGCATCAGTGTAACTGAATCATTACTCCAGAAAGATTTCGTGTTGTGGAATGAATGCCCTTGCAAAGAAGCATGCTTTGCCCCACTTCAAGCCCCATTCCACTGTGCAGGACAGGCAGGGTGAATGTGAAATCTGCCAAGGAAGTGTTATATTTTAAAAAAGATACTACTCAAAAAGTAAAAAGAGCTATAAGGCTAACTGGATGGCTAGATAACGGTTACTCAACTGCAAGGTTCATTCATGTGACGTACCAATGCTTTGGGGGAAAACCTTATATTTTGAAGTTGTAAGTGAGGTCACTCCCACATATCCCACATATTGGATATTCAATTGTCACGTTAAACACTGAAAAACAATCTTCATGAATATCCTTGCCTGTGAGTTTAAATAAAGATTCAATATCCAAAGGGGCAAAGGGGAGATGATTTCATGTTCATGATATGTTCAAGTTGACCCTGCATGCTCTTGTAATCAAGTAGCTATTTGGACCACCCTAACCCAACCTGCAGAGCTCAAGAGCCCAAATACAAGTGCCAAACAAAGTCAAAACAGATTTTTTGATATTGTCATGCTCAGTGATACCCCCAGTGGCCCATCTCTGGAACGTTTCAAAAGGAACACACTATCTCCCCTGTCTTTCTCAGTTCGCATTTGTGTAACAGAATAAATCAAATTACCCATACCTTTCCACAAATGTCTTCAACATTCTGTCTCGGCCAATTTATCATCACCTTGCCTTCCACTAGGACTGTAACACTTACTTCTGATGTCCCTCAGGTAGCTTTTCTTCAAAGAGGCCGACAGCTAGTTCACATATACTGCGCGCCACATAATTGCTTTGGAGATCTCAGCCGAAAGCAGAGCAAATATCTAGGTCCATTATTAGGGCCAGTTTCCAGCTGTTCAACTCCACCCACCCAACCAGAAATACCTCCCAATGATGTAGCTCTGGTGAAGTTGCGTGCCTTTCTTGTGACCAAGAATTGTATACAGCCTCAGCTGAGGGGATGTGTCTTCAGCCGCTCGGAAAACATATCTCAAGTCCAATTGGCCTTTGAAGCTGCCGAAGTGGAACTAAGCCCAATCTGGAACTACAGCCCAGATGTTTTCTTCGCAATTCCCCACCTCACTGAAACCACTAGGGACTCAAACTCCAGACCAGCACCTTGGCTCTCAACATTGCTTCAAAAGTGCAAGACAAGTATGAAAACCCATCAGATTTCCGCCCTAAACTTCCTCCTCAAGAATGAGGACTCCGAGAACAACAAGCCAGAAGCCTTGTGGTACCATCATGACAATGCCTGGCTTCGCGATTACTGCGAGAAAGATTCAAATTCTAGCGCGAAGGAACCAAATCACAACAGGTCCCAGGGATCAATACTAGCTGACGATATGGGATTAGGAAAGACGTTAACAACCCTTGCTTTTATCCTGGCAACAAGTGATAACGCAAGAAATTTCCGACAAGCTGATCCCAACAAACGATCTGCAGCTACACTAGTCATCTGCCCTCTGGCAACCCTTTCAAAATGGAAAAACAAAATTGATATCCATTTCAGAGATCACGCAATTCCTTATGAAGTTTTCCATGGCGACGATCGGAAGAGCCTTACTAGTGAAGACCTGGAGTCAACAATGCTGATTTTGACAACTTACGAAATGATTGGAACGAGTGGTAACAAGAAACACCCCAACCAGCACAACATTGGAGCTCTAGATCTGTTCTGGTTCAGGATTGTATTGGACAAAGCCCAGTAAGTGAAATGATTCATGTGGACAATTGGCATACATGGTGCTGATTTATTTTTATGATGATAGCTTGATAAGGAATGCAGCAACACACCAAACCCAGAGCATTCAAAATCTTCAGTGCCAGTTTTTTCTTTGCTTGACAGGGACACCTGTCCAAAACCGATTGACCGACTTGCAAAGCTTGATTACGCTGTTGAAAATACATCCATGGGACGAAGAGTGGGTATGGAGGAGCTGTCTTGTCCCTTGAATGAACGTTGGTGCTCAAGAGGCAATCAAGACCTTAAGCCAACTCATGGAAGCTGTTTGCTTGAGAAGAACAAAGGATGTTCTGTTGAATCTCCCTGAGAAAGTGGAGAAATTCATACTTGTCAAAATCATCTCGGAATGGGAGGAGATTTCGAAGGATCTACACCAGACGTTCATCCAATATTTTGGGAGGCTAAGAACAGCGGGGGAGCAATGGGATTCATCGGAGTTTTTCAGACAGTTGACAATGCTTCGTCAATTTTGCAACCATCCATTATTTGCAAGATCAGAGATACTTCATCAACCAAAATGGCGATGGCAGGATTCAGGAAAGATTGTCCACCTAGTCGACAACCTGAAGGTCTTCTTGGGAGGAGTTCGTGGATTTGAAAGGAAAAAAGCAGTGGTATTTTCTAGTTTCACTGGGTTTCTGGGGATGTAAGTTGTGTTGTTTTGCTTTGGAGCATGGAAAGGGGATAGATGTTGATTCTGATTCAACCTTATAGTATCGAACGGGCACTTCAGGAGAACGGTATTGGATTAACCTGGCTTACTGGGGACCAGACAATCAAAAAACGTGATGAAAACCTGAATCAATTCCGAACCAACAGACAGTGTAATGTTCTCTTGGCCTCAATCCAAGCTGCCGGGGTAGGCATTGATTTGCGTTGCGCTCAGAATGTGTACATGATGGTAAGCCATAGTTGTTTTTTACAGGCATAGAAGAGAGCTAATAATACTACATCATTCAGGAACCGGGGTAGAACCCTGCAGCAGAAGTCCAAGCTGTTGACCAACTTTACCGCTTGGGACAGGGTCATCCAGTTCATGTATATCAATACTATCTAAAAGGGAGCCTGGAAATGAATATATATCAGGTTCAAAAGAGGAAAGGAGAGCTTGCACTGTATGTGATTTCTTGCTAATTTCCTTTTTGTACTTACTGATTTGAGAATGTCTCGTAAATAGGCTAAGTGTACCATTGGGGGGAAACGAGCAGTATGAATGTGCTCAGCTACTCATGAGCAATATGACAGCTTGAAAGTCGCTGAATTTAACTCACGGTGGACAGCAAGCCTTATCTGAATGTTAGCAATTCCGAGAAGTTGATGGTATCCGTGTGATTAAGAAGATTTCTCTGGGACTCGGAAAGCGTCAACAAGTATTCGAGGGAGTAGCAGTTCAACGGAAGATTACGAGGAACTTCCTTGAAGCCAGCTGGAGGAGATGTGGTTGAAGTCTGCCTGCAAGCTTCCAAGACAAAATCATGTACAAATTGGCGTCCTTTGGTGCTGGTCTTCTTCTGAATAAAAATCTGATCCAATTCTTGCGCAAATTTTGAGAACTCCGGTGACCTCCAGAGCAAAGGGATTTTGAACAGAGTGCAAGGGGGATTGATCTCAGTTTCAGAAGTAGCCTTGATGTTATCAAATAAAGATTTTGTGTTAGGGTTGAATGGGAGTGTAGAGAGCGTTTCTTGACGGTGCTGCGAGATCTGAAATGAAGAAAGAGCTGAGCCCACATTTTGGGCAAGAGAAAAGCAAGAATGTGGCATACCTGCATTTGTACTTTGGATTTACATTCAGATTTTTTCTTCTTGGATTTGTGCTGTTCTGAAAACTGACCCAATCGTAATCCTTTCTGCCTTCCAAGAAACCATCTGTGGAGAACGCCAAGCTGGAAGGATGTGTTTGAGGCTTCAACCGGATCCATGAAAAAAGGAGTAAATGTTCCAGCTGCATAGGCATTCCTCCAATGTTTGAGGATAAATTTTGCAAAAAGTTGGTTCCAGTGAGAATCCCATGGATGAGACCAGCAAAAAGTAACACCAGGAAAACAAGATTCTGAGAGGTCTTGGACAAATAGGACTCGAAAGATTGGGGATATCTTCTGTGAGGTGGGTAATGTTGAACCAACAGGAATGGGATCAATGGGCTGTATGAGAATGGAGTCTGGCAAGTTAGAGCCAATGTGGAAATCGTGGGCAGAAGGTGGGAGCTTCCATGCCTCTGAAGGAGTTTTCTTGCGGTCATATTCTATGTCTAAGAGAGCTCGCGTGAAGGCAGCAATACAACGACTAAATGATGATTTGGAATTGGGGAGGATTTTTGAGTATGCAAGATTAACTTTTGCAACACCAACAGGTGGTTTGCCATTGGCGAAATGAGTCTGGGATAAGGACATTCTGAAGTAAAGGAATCACAGGACAAAAGAGCAGAGTCAGGAGGGGGAAGACAAGAGGAGGTCCAGATTATATATTACACAAATGAGGTCGTGTCTAGGAAAGTGCAAAGGGATGAGGGGAGAGACAAATTATTAATGTGAATGAAAGGCAAATGAGAGTTTATGTAATTGACAAAGGGCCTTGGCCAATTCAGAACTCAGTTTGGCTCTCATTTGATGAAAGGAGTTTTATTTGGTCAATTGAGTTTCCCTCTCATGTACGCGCGTACATGGGGGTGACTTTGGGCAAATGCATTGCTTGTTCCAGCTTGGTATTACAATCTGAATATTTGGGCCCATCACATGTGAAAACACATAATCATTTTTTTACCCTCAAAGGTTCCCGCCCATGTACGCGCGAACATGACAGTGACACCCACCAGATCAAATATCTGAGAGTACATGAGCCGCAACCATTGCTATCTCTTCCTCGGGAGCAAACACCAATACCAGGTATTCTTTAGTCCCAACATCCAGCAGATTCAATGCCTTTCCTGAGTGTTAAGCCAAAGCAACATACCTTTGCTGTAAAATTCTGATCACTGTATAGCATAACCTAATATTTCCAGACAACCTCAATACATCAAAAATTGAACGCTAGCTGAAGTAGATTCCAAAAGCAGAGACATAGACATGGGAAAAAGCATAGATTTGTCTAACGTGCGGGGGACCCAACCATCTCATTGTGATACACAACCACAGACATCAGATAGATAGGATATCGTGAATTTCTCACTTGAATCTGGAGAAGAACAAAACAAAGATTTACTATACCATCCAGACAGAGGAAGCGCAGAATAGAACCAGAAACAGGAAACCATGAGGCAGTATTGTGGAATCCAGAGAGAGATAAGCCAGCTAGCTGTTGGTAGAAGGAACAGTTAGTTACAGGAAGTTAGCAGTTGTCTTTTGCTCTGATAACTCACGATCAAATTATACCCAATCGTTTACCCTTGATCATCCTAAGAATGCTGGCCTGCTGCCGAGCCGACCAATCCCCCTGGGGTGGTATCTGGTGTGGAAAACATCAATGGTCCTTGTCAAATGTGAATTGAAAAATCAGCTCAACAGAAAAGTAGAAGAAGAACTTGAGGCCAAATACCTTTTCCAAGACGGTTCCTTTTGGCATCCCATATGGCCTTGACGTTTGGGATTGCCCATTCAGGAATACGCATATCTTGTGCTCCCGCTCTGATTTTTCCATCACACAAAACATACCAACGCCAAGCCTCATTTTCCATTTCTTTGGTGTTGCTAATGTTTAATTGTTGCTCTTCATGAGAATCTGGCTCAAAAATCTTACAAATATGTGGATTCAGTTGATGCAGTCTTCTCCAAAACAGCATCTGAAGGCATGATGGTCGCGGGGTTACAACGGGCATTAGAACTTGAGATTCAATCCAACCAAAAAATGTACATCCAGTTCAACGAGGAAGCAGCACGGGGTGAGATGAAGTCCGATCTGGGCCAGCTCCTCATGAAAATGTACTGAAGCACATGATATGTACATATGCTCATCTTGCTATCTGAATGACTTGCACTTGTGCATGATTGTAGCACATCACATCAACTTGGTGGCTTGCATATTCTTTGGTCAGGTGGTGAGTCAAGATATGCACATGCAACTTTTGTGTGCCAAGTACGTAACTGTTTCCTCAAAACATACATGAAAAAAGTAGATCTTGGTATCTGAGTAGCGATGATATAAAGCTTGCATCAACCAGCTTTCCCCAACTTATGTATGAATGTGAATTTTTTCCTGGTGTCCCATTGCATATCTAGAAGACTTCTGAAATTACTCATCCCCAACCTACTCGAATTAAAACAAACTCCAATCGCAACATGCCTAAAACAACCAATCTCGTTTGCCATTGTGAATTCTATGGGTGCAACACCACGCAGCATGCAGAAGATGGCGGTGTAATTGCTCCTGGGAGGGTCTTGGGACGGAAAGACTATCAATTGCATCAGAAGAAAGCAACTATGCAACTCCAGAAGGAAGGGCCGAATCATCCGGAGGCACACCCAATGGGCTCTAATCCGATCCGGGTGAGTTGAATCACATCTGCTTTAAAAGCATAGTTAGATCTTGAGCTAATCCAAGTTTGACCCAGACTGGTCTGACTGCCTCCACCTCTAATCCACTTGAAAACAACACGAGGAAGGCGCCACTCTTGGAGGAGCAGTTTTGCACACAGGTCATGATTCAGATGGCCCAATCTGTCTTAAAAGACAAACTGAGCAAAGATGGGTCTGCATCTTTCCTCGAGTCAGCAAGGCAGAACATCTCATTCTTGGCAGAGCTGTGGAGCACTGAGGAACAAATTATTGATGCTAAAGCAATGATCCAACAGATTCCCAAAACTAGAGATGCAGTTTTTCATCGACTTGGCCTTGTACCAGATCTGACAACACAAATATGTTGCCAAAAATGTTTTGCACTCTACCCTCTGATAAAAGGAGACAAAAATCCTCCGATCACATGCACCCAGTCCTTCTTTTCCCAATATCAGGGGTATTGTAAGTGGGCTAAGTTGCAAGAAATCATACCCAGATGTGATCAAGCCCTCTTCAAACTCGATAAACAGCAAGTATCAAAACCAATTTGGACATACTCATACTTAACTCTCAAGTAATGGTTGAAACAGCGGCTTTCTCAGAATTCTTTCGAGACCTTGCTAGACTCCAGCCTTCCCAAAACTAGATGGGAACCACACCACGACATGGAAGATGTGTGGCATGGTCAAATCTGGCGCGAATTCCCCAACTCGGACGATGGAACTGGGATATTTACGCAGAATTCTGGAAATCTTGTGTTCAGCCTATATCTTGACTGGTTCAATGCCGAAGGAACTTCAAATCTGGGGAAGCATAACTCTGTTGGAGCGATTGTCTTGATCTGCTTGAACCTTCCTCCAAATCAGCGCTACAAGCAGGAAAACATATTCCTTTTTGGAATTATCCCTGGGCCCAACAAACCCAGTCTAGACGAAGTGAACCATCTCTTACGACCGCTGGTGAATGAATTGAAAGAATTTTGGAATGGAGTCTTCTTTGAATCCACTGCTTCTCATGCTCAAGGAAGAACTATACGGGCTGTGATCTTTCCCCTGATCGCAGATCTTCCTGCTCTCCGGAAGGTTGCTGGATTTGGAAGTCACACCTCAATTAGGTTTTGCTCTTTTTGTATGTTGAGCAAGCATGAAATTGAGGAAACGGACATCACAAAGTTTACCCGGCGGACGAATGAAGAGCATCAAAAACATGCAAAACTTTGGCTTCAACTAGAAAATGCAACTGAATGTAAGAAGTTTGTGAAGGAACATGGCGCAAGATGGAGTGTGCTCAATGAGCTCCCATACTGGAGGCCAATAGAATTCTGCTCAATTGAATTGATGCATGCCTTGATTTTGGGTGACTTGAAAGATCACACGATGCGCTTCATGTCATTGCCATCAGTCGCATCCAAGCTTAAGGATATTCAAGAGAAGGATGCGGAATGGCAGAATGACCAGTCATATACCGATACTCCGTTTGCAACAAATTGTGTCCCTAACTCCACCAACAAGGGCAAGCGGAAATTAGACAATATTGAAGAATCAAATCAAACCTCTGAAAAACCAAACAAGCGAGCCCGTGCAGCCAAAGCCAAGCAAACACCAGCCACAACAACGCTAGGTCTTAGTCAAAGCAGAACATGTAGTGGTGCTGGTGCAACATCAGATGGGTCATCTGCCCATTCCTATAGCCTGCGGATGCGGAAGAAGACGCTGTGTGACACAAATGAGGAGGTAACCACTGATTCTGCAGATGAGAGTGGAAGTGATCACACTGCCACTCGTCCTTGACATAGAGCTCGCAGAGCTGCTGCATCACCAATTCCGGATTTCAACCAACCGAAACTCTTGCCAGAGGAGCTGGACATAGTACGGCGGACTATCTTGCATACAATTGTACCCTCTTGGATTGATCGGGTTCCATGCAACTTGGGATTGGCTACCCACGGATCTTTAAAAGCAGCAGAATGGCTGATACTTTACAAGATCTACTATCCCATTGCCTTGATTTCTCTTTGGACCACAGCATACAAGGATTGCGCAACTGAGGAAAGCAAAATAAGGATATCCTCACTCCTAGAATCAACTACTTTGCTATCCAAAATTTCTCACTTCCTGACTCTCCCAAAGATCAAACTTCAAGATCTTGATGAGCTTGACAGTTTAATCTTGGATTATCAAAAGTGTCTTCAAAAAGGCTGGCCAGAAGCACCAAGCAAGCCAAATCTACATCTGACACAGCATTACTCTGAAGTTATCCGCCGATTTGGCCCACCTCGATCGACAGCAGCTTGGGCACAGGAAAGAGTTAATGGAATGTTACAGAGGATGCCAACAAACCATCACATCGGTTAGTCTCATGCTTATTTGTGTGTAATTATTGCCATTGTGAGAATTTAATTACTGAGAAGGTGACATGTGTATTGTATTTAGATGATATACCAAAAACATTGATGAAGGAATGGCATATCAAATCAACATTCCAGTTAGTTCTCAAAGACCACACTGCAAAACACAACCGCGGCTCGGAGGACAACAATAAGAAGAAATCTACTCAGTTGAACAGAACTCTGATGTCAAAATGGAAGCGGGCGGTGGCTGGAAAGGAAGGTTCAAGGGGAAAGCTTGGTCAACATGCAGGTGTACCCCCACTTAACTCAACAGTTGATCTTGTTGAATACATCAAACTCAACGGCAAGACATTCACAACTAAAGATCGGCATCCAGCAAATTCCTTGGTCGAGTTCTACCTAGGGAAGGACCAGCGATTCGGTGAAGTGGAGCAAATGTTCCAATTGGAACAAACAGCTGGGAAAACTTGGTTGATCGTGAAACCATTCAAGGAAGTAGGACGGGAGGAAGATCCATACAAGCAACACTGGGTCGCTACGCTAACCATAGCGGTTAGCGTAGCGTAGCGCAGCGCGAATGCGCTATTTTTTAGCGTAGCGTTAGCGCAATTGCACGCATATGCGCTAACGCTACGCGCACGCGGTGCGCAGCTATTTTAGCTGATAGCGTAGCGTTAGCGCAGATGCGCGCAATTGCGCTAACGCTACACATGAAGGGCGCAAAAGAGCGCGCGCTACGCTGCGCTACAGCGCCTTTAGCGGGAAAAAAGGGCTTTTTTTCCGCTAAAAGCGCTGTAGCGCAGCGCAGCATAGCGTAGCGACTGTAGCGGCGCGCTAACGCTAACAAAGAATTGGCGCGCTGTTAGCGCCGCTGAAAATTAGCGCAGCGTAGCGGCGCTAACAGCGCGCTAACGCTATGCAAAATAGATGGGCGCTTTTTGCCGCTACGCTAACGCGTAGCGCTGAAATAGCGTAGCGTAGCGTAGCGACCCAGTGTTGATACAAGGATTACCCAGATCTCAACTGCCGCTTAGTGAAATCTGATCACGACCTGACTGAGGTAATTGACAGTGAAAGGGTCATTGGACATGTTACAATTCTTCTAAATCTGATCTCAACATTTGGTTTTGAAATACAAACAATGAGTGCTGTGGGATTGGGGACAGCTGTAAGTCTCAACAACTACCATTAAAACGTGCTGGTGTATGTCTTTCTGATATTTTATTTGGGCTTTATTTACACATGAAGGGATGGGAAGGCCTATGCAACGATTTTTAGGCATAAAACAAAGGGGATCATTATTTATTTGTTAGTCACATGCTCCCTTTTTTTGAATTGCAAAATCCGTATAACTGTATTTTCCTCCATTTGAGAAACAAAGTGGAGCCTGCCTGAATTGCCCGGCAATTCACCCAAATTTGTGTTCTGCTTATAACTCCATCCAACATGATTTCACATTTTTGTTAAACTATTCCATATCCTCAACCACCTCTTTTGCTCAATTTCACCAACAACACCTTTGCATTGTATACTGCAACCCGTCTATCATCTGCTTTTTGCCCCATAAAATCTACTAATTAGCTTCTTGAATCCAATCAGTCCCCATGCCTTCAGCACAAGATGAACAGAGCATATTTGGGAGTGGAAACCAGGGAGATACATCTTCTTCTGTGGATCCAGATGAGAGTTGGATTTTGGCGGTCGTAGATGGATTTCTTCCAAAAGCCCAATCAGTGGGAAACAGTTCTGCAATGGAAACCGGTCCTGATGGTGAGTAGCTACTTTTTGCTGTATGTATTTTCTTGCTGAGAAATGTTTGGAATCCGTAGGAGCAATTCCTTCAACACAACTGAACCAGCCATCAGCTTTGCTTGAAAAGTCTTGACTAGAACCAAAGTTTGTAGTTGAAAATGCCCGGCGCGCGAGGGAGGAGGCGGAGGTTGATGAGGACCATAATCGATCTGAAAAACGGATAAGAGGAATTGCGGGAAAACAGGCTCTGGCGGAACATTGTGATAAGATCTCTCGGAGTATCCAAACCTTTGTCAAGTTTTTTCTTGGTCATCCAACTCAGCCTCACGATTACCCAGCTTCTCCAAACGCTGAAGAAATCAAGGCCCAATACTGGGTGGAAAGAAGAACGGCTGAAATCAAGAAGCAACTCAATCGATTACGCCTCACGTTGAAGGCTAAGACTCCGGCAGAGATAGAATACTTTGTTTCTCAGGCAGAGAAAGAAATACGGAAGAACATCAAGTCGCCCCCCTTTACTCCTGCTCTCTCGAAAGGCCAACATAAGGGCCTAGCCATCAGCTCTCAAACCAAGGCCGATGTGGAGAGGACTCTTGCGTTGGCCGGTATCTCAAGACTCACTTTCGACTGGGATACCCATCTTGGTGCAGATTTGCCTTGGAACTCCACTGTGGTCGAGGTTTTGGCAACCAAATCTATTGAGTGGATCCGTTGATCAATGCCCTTAACCGATCAGCAGGCTTCACAGGCCCAAGCAATAATCCAACGATGGTTCCATACTAAATGCCGCGAAATTCGCGAGTCAAGAAACATAAGCGGTGACAATTACAAGAAATTGAAGGATCAAAAAGCCACGAGGGCACAATACCAACGATGGAGGAAGAAAGTCCGTACATCCTTTCTACTTCTCCTGTCTATCTGTAACTCATTCTGACAAAATATGTATAGATATATGTTTCTGTGTGTTAAAGATACGAGAGAACAGGTGCAATCCTAAAAGAGAATATACTACTGGCGCACGTTGGTGAAAACAAGGACTGTGGCTCCGATATTGAAGATGGCGATCAGAACACGTTACCGTTAACTGTTTCCCCGAATTGGCGTAGCAGCCATCTCACCTCCGTTGTTCACTGTCTCGACAAAATGGTACAGGCACAGGCAGATCACCACAAGACTATTGCCACTAATCAGAAGATCTATGGCCGCTCCGAAACTCGAATCAAGAATTTCAAAGGGGTCAAGGGGGTCCCCAGAGATTTGCCGCGTGATTGCTATGTCGATGCTTGGTGGCAACTCCTGAGTCCTTTTGAGCAACAAACCATCTCCAAGGTCGAAAAAATGGGGCTGCCAGAGATTACCAAGAATCTCCAAACATACTGTTTCACCACCGCCACATCCACTGGTCAACAATCTGCTTCTCAACTCCCAACTCGTAACAGCAACAAACGGAGGTTAGAAGATGAATCTGGAAATGTTGGTCCAAGTTTAGCTCCCGGAGAAGGTTTGGCCACGGCTGCCGGAGGGAGGATGAATGTTGATTAGCTTTATTTTATCATCTCACCCATTTCCATATCAATTTGCCTGTTGAAACGCTTATCATTGAGGGATGCTCCAGCTGCTGTGTTTTTTTTGAGATTACTTGGTAACTAAGTATTTTGTATCCATGGGGCCAGCTGTTTGTCACCTACACATAAAAAATATACGGCATTGAATCAATGTTGAGATGTCCCTCTCATGTGTCAAATAGGTAATTCTGGCCGGGCTGCGGCAGGGTTATGCATATGTATACTGGCTATGCATGTGCGGATGAGGAGTTAAGTTCACATCCCCGTTGCACGTGTGTGAATCCCCAGACTCGACAAGAACCACGACACTCAACCGTCCTAGCACTCGACCACCACCCTTAATCCACTGTCCGCTTCAACCAACCTGCCCGTTCCTAGTTCCGACTACCGCTCACTTTAAGACAACCAAGATTTAGGAGGAGCTCGGAAACAATCAAGTGGAGGTATAGCTTATTCCGGCACTTGATCCCGTTCTTATTCCTCTTTTCCTCTCTATTGCTTAATGTTGATCATGTTTCTTCTTTCAGGCTTGTTATTGTTTCTCTCTCCCATTATAATCTCTCATTGTCTATATTAGAGTCACAGATTGGACTAGAAAAACTCAAGGTACTTAATGATTTCATTCCTTTTCTCATTATGTGCTCTTGCTTATTTTCTCTACAAATCTTTTGTTTGCTTCAAGTCTTTTTACTACTATTAGCTTTTGATTTAAGTTGCAATAAAGTGTTTGATCTCAAAAACCTACATGGTAGCGAGAGTCAACACTTGACTAAATCAATTATAAGACTAAAGTTAGAAAAAGCTGCAGGTTAGGTTATTCGACAACATGGGGTCTTCCAATAGCTCCGACGATGGTCACACTTCTCGAATAACTCTCAAGAAGCTCGATTGTCATAACTGGTCTTCTTGGAAAACGAGGTTCGAGAATATCATCACGGCAAAAGGCTATGAAAATGTTATGAACAATGATTGGATCAAAGCCAACAACAAGACCCCCAAATACCGGAAGATGTCGGCATGGTGCATGAACAAACTTTTTTCAGCTGTCAAGGAGGAGCTCCATCCGGTCCTAGTGGAGAACGACGGCAACATCTACGGTGCCATGGATGCTCTTGCAAACGCTTGCGGCGAGAAATCGATTTTGATGGTGTGCGACAAGCTCTTTACGATGATCAATTGTTTCTACGTACCGGGATCTTCGTTGGCACAACATCTAATACTTTTCCGCAAGCATCAAACCGCGCTGGCTATGTCTATCAAATTGAATCCCGATTTTATGTCGATGTCAACTGGACTATCCGCGGCGTTCCTGTTACGAAGTTTAAATCAGGATGAAAGCTTAACGTCTCTGGTTCAAACTCTTTTCGATATGAAACCCTTGACATTTGACAAAGTGTATGATCGGTTATTGATAGAAGATACGCGAAAAGAAGCAGGAACCACGGAGTCAGCCTATTTTTCTAGTCAAAATCGAAAATTTGGGAAACAGTCAGCAGACCAAACACCGCAACGAGGATCTGGGTCTTCTAGAGGAAATCATCGAGGCGGTAGCGTATCTCGTGGAGGATTTCGAGGCATTGCCCCTACTCGTCAAGCTCCAAACAATACTGCCGAGGTCCCAGGTCAATTTGCAAAGTATTTTGATCTCCAGATGAAGAAGTACATGGCTGACCAAGCTAATCTAGCTCAGTATGAAGATGAAGATCGTGCAGATGCGGTGGATGACAAAGACTATTATCATGACAATGATCCAGAAGACTCCGGCTTTATGGTCATTGATGAGCTCCACGCTAGTGGTATCTCCACAACCGATCACAAGAATTCGCTAATCCTGGATTTGGGAGCTTCAAAAACAACCTTGTGTGATTTCAAGCTGATCATCGATCCCAAACCGGTTCACAAATCGATTAATACTTACTCAGGATCAATCGACATAACCCATGTGGGAAAATTTAACATTGGTGGTACTCTAATCTACCCGGTGTTCTATGCCCCAAATGGTCCTAGAAATCTGATATCAGTATCCCAACTCGAAGATCACGGGCTCCGTCTGGTTGCGAAAAATTGACTGATGATGGTTAGACTAGGTCAGAAAGTTGTTTTCCGATTCCCTCGAGTTGGGAACTTGTATCAAGGACAAGTCCCTCGCCCCAACACTTCGAACTATGTCCTTGCCATCTCCGAACCAGATCCCGAGCTCGATTATCATATTCTCCTAGGTCATCCTTCAGACGAGTATCTCAAGAGGTTTCTGCAATTACACAATCTCACTCCCGCAAATCCAATTCAATTGGCTAAAAATTGTGAAGTTTGTAAGAGATGCCAGTTAAAGAGATCTCCCCATTCCAACCCACTTCCATCCACCAATCTCCCTTTCAAAACCTTACATATGGATGTGCTCCAAATCTCCCCTCCGAGTAAATCTTCAATGAAATATGTGCTAGTCATTATCGACGACTACTCTCGATTCAACCGGATCTACTTGATGAAGAATAAATCCGACTCCGAAGCAAAAATCCTGTCTTACATTAAGGAGATTATGAACAAGACGGGTAAGTGTCCCGCCATTATCCACACCGATCGTGGTGGGGAATTCAACTCAACCATGTTTCTTTCTCGCCTGGAAACATTAGGTATACGCGTTGAGGCAGGAACCGCGAATAGTCCTCAGACAAATGGTCTAGCGGAGAGATTTAATCAAACCCTCCTAGTCAAAATTCAATGCTTATTGGCGCAGTCGTTGGTCCTGATCAACTTTTGGGATGAAGCAGCCCGATATGCTTCGAAGCTCATCAATATCCTCCCATCCAAGGCTTTGAACTGGTCGTCGCCAGTCAGTGTGCTCTCTGAGCTGAATTCCTGTATTGAACCGCCTAGGGATCTCAACAAACTGGTGCCGTTTGGATTGAAAGTCCACGTGTCTCATCGCCCTCCCTCGAAGATTGAGGCTCCATCTCGTCCACTCATATGTCTCGGGTATGAGGATCACTCAGATGCACTCCGGTTTTTTGACCCTACCCGAAGACACGTTGTAATAAGCCGGGATTACTCTCCGACCAAATTGTCTTTTGCGTACAACTCTCCTCAAGCGCTCACAAAGCCTCCCGACACGCTTCCTTGTGCAGTGTTGGTTAAGACATCCTCATCTCAAGATACCGTTAGAATTGCGATCCCATCCCCGCAGCTCAACTCGCGAAATGGATCTATAGGCCCTCCAGCCTCCCCTCGGATTGTTCCCCCCAGACCACCGAGCCCTTCCCTCCAAAACCCTCCACCTCCGCAAGAACCAGTAGCCACTTCTCCTGTGGCTCGTGAGTCCTCCAGCTCTTCTGCGGAGAAACAAATCACCCCTCCGGAGCCTGACCCTGAACCTAGAGTCGACTCAATGGCTGCAGCAGCTTCATCTCGAAAATCCACGTCAAGCAGGAAAGTCAAAGATCGTTTCGATGTGGTCCCTGCTGACGAACCACCCCCAAAGGAAATTATTGGTGGTATCGACTCTAGGAACGTAGTGTCGGGTACTAGAAACCGTGGTGGGGCTAAGACTGCTAACTCAGCTGTTGTTCCCCCGGCGGTTGTGGATCCACCCGAAGAACTTCTCTTGCTTGGTTTTGATTGGGCAGAATATGTATTCCTCACAGAAAACGTGACAATCAAGGAAGCCTTGGCCAGTGTAGAGGAGCGGATTGGATGGCAGGAAGCTATGGCGAAGGAGTTTAACTCCCTGTCTTCGAAGAACACCGGGACGCTGGTTCCACCACCGGATGACGACAAAGTAATTGGTGGGATGTGGCTCTTAGGCAGAAAGAAGAACGAGTTTGGTGAACTTCTGCGTTTCAAAGCTCGATGGGTGTGCTTCGGGAATCACCAGGTTCATATGATGCACTACTTTGACACCTACGCATCGGTTGCTCGAAACGAGTCGTTCAAGCTTCTCTTGTCAGTGTCCGTGAATCGTAGCTGGTCGGTTTTTCAGTTCGATGTGGAGACCGCGTTCTTATACGGAGAAATCGATGCGCCAGTGTATGTGGCCCAAGTTGAAGGTTTCGAGGAGCCGGGCAAGGAATCTTGGGTATGGAGATTGAATAAATCTCTGTATGGAACAAAGCAAGCTCCCCGGCAATGGAGAAAGCATCTCGTTGGAACTTTAACGAGTTTCAATCTATCGTCGTCGCCGCTCGACGAATCTCTGTTCTACAATAAGGATCGGACGGTTTTTCTCCACATGCATGTGGATGATGGATTCATAATTGGCAAATGTCGATCTTCGGTTCTTGCGTTGCTGGACGGTATAAAAAAGGTATACACTATCAAAGTCAAAGAGCGTCTGTCACAACACCTTGGCTATACACTTGACTGGAAGGAGGATGGCTCGGTACATGTCAATCAAGCGGATTTTACCCAGAAGATTCTGTATGATTTCAACATGCACGATTCAAATCCAGTCAAAGCGCCGGCGCCAATGAATTTTCACAAGATAGTAGCCACTGATGCTCCAGCCTTCCATAAGAAACTGTATCAGAAGGCTGTCGGGATGTTAAACTATCTTGCCCTACATACACGCCCTGTCAGCTGGCTACTATGGCAGAGCCACCGTGACATAAAAATATACAAATAAAATATGAAAAGTAGTTTTACATATGAAAGAGACATTATTACTCTTACATATGTAAAACTACGCAAAAAACATTAAAAACACTTATAAATAATTAATTACTTAGCTTTGTGTAATTAATAAGTAAAATATTATGAAAGATTCTGATTCTACGGGTAAAATAACCTAGGGTACCTCACTTACATGTACCCTTAATTATTATCCCTTCCTTGTGTAAACTAACTTCAAAGTTTACGCAAGTGCATCACGCCCCGCGTGGATGCACTTGTATGCACATATATATATAAGTACATATATTTACAACCATTTTCAGTGACGTAACTGAGGTGTTGTGTACAGTTCAAAAGATAGCTTTATTTGTTGCGTGGCGCACCCAAGCCCGCGTGCTTTGTTGCCTAGAGCTCAAGCCCGCGCTCCTAGTGTAAATATATGCATAATGCATAAACTAGCCCGCAACCAAAGCGCTCAGGTTACCAATAAGTAAGAATGGGCCAGAATACGCCCCAATAACAATATTACATGTGTTATAGGGCTTGTACACATGTAATTAATCACCAAACAAGATGTAATTACCACGTCATTCAATATAAAAACATTCTAGACTGAAAAGAGCTCTTGCAGCGTGCACAGGAGACACTAGAAAGCGCCCCAGCTTCTCCCAAGCCTCACTACACGTAAATTACAACTGTAGTAAATATGTAGAAGGGGTCAAATGAACTGGAGCAATCAATAAGCGCCTCCAGAACATGTATAAAGCACTGCTTACACGTGTACTAGTACACAGAAGCCAGTTCTAGTACCTTCTGTGGCACATTTTCACGGAAATGAGCGTCACAGAACCCCCAAACCAGCCCCCATGACGTGTAAGGCACGTGTAAAATCACGCAGAACCTCTGTAAAAGGTCCTTGGCAACCCTTGTATCCAAGCCCCAAGGTTCCACGACCCACAGCGCCTTCTAGCGCAACCAAATTGCCTCAGAATGCGCCCACAAGTGTCCCCATGTCCCCTGGGCGCCCCTGGAGGCCTGCCTAGGCTATATAAAGGGCCCTTTCTCCGCCCAAAAGGAGATCCCCCAGCTTTACATTACCTATTAGAATTTTACCCGCCTTCAACAGCCTCATTAGCCTGTGATTTGCCAGGTAAAATACCTACTTTCGTGATTTTTAGCCCCAATTTCCGCCCTGAAGCTGTCCAGTAACCACCCTGCCCTCAAGATTACCACTTCTGAGCGCCTCCAACTGCCCAACTTCACGCCTGAAGAACCTCAAGTGCCCCTAGGGTCTTATACTAGTAAGTTTAAGCCCCTTCTCTTGAGATTCTCCACTATTTCTTTCTGGGATTTAAAACACCCCTGTTTACAGGCCCCAGATCTTCATTCTAGAGGGATTAAACACCCCTGATTTATCAGGCCCCTCTTTAAAATTAATTATATTCATTTTATTACGTCAAATTGGCCCAAATTGCCTTATTCTTACGCCATAATTCCCAACAATTACGTTGGAATTAACCCTTATAACCTTGTCTTAGAGTTTTATAACTCTAATCTTTTGCTTTGCACCACGTGTAGCTAGAAGGATAATATCCTTGGCATCACGTAGGCTGACAATTGGGGGTCTGGCCGGGAAATTTCCTTCAAATTCATTTGAAAGAAAGAGCCCTTATAAATCTTAAATTTTTTACGTCAAAAATTTCCAAAATATACTCTAAAAAATACCTAAAAATATTTTCACTACTCTCTGAATTTTTTACGCCTTTAAAAACATTAAAACTGACAAAAAAACACCTTTTTTTCTACCTTCTACGCCAAAACCAAACCAAAAACCCTAAAAATTCATCCAAGTTAGTCATTTTCTTCGTCAAAAATTCAACTAAAATTACAAAAATATATAAACAAAATTCTAAGTCTAATTTCTGACTTTTGTAGCGTGTTTTTTTCCAGTGAATTTACAGGAAAACGCCGAATTAATTCAGTATTACCTGAAATTGCTGCGCCTGCGCAAAGAAGCCGCACTCCGCGACTACCAACCCACCCCGTGGGAACAGCTCACCCCCGAGGAACAAATCATCCTCGCCGCCTACCACGCCCATATTCGCGAAGAAGAGGATCTCGATACCCTCCTCAAGATCCAACGCTACCGCCAAGAAGCCAAAGCAAAGAAGAAGGCATTCTACGACGCCAAGTACCGTGCTAAAAGTGAGTCCAAACTTCCCGCTATCCTCTCAAAAATCCCTATACACCCGAAACTAAACGATTCTCATATCCTTTTTGGTACTTTACAGTGACTGCCAGCATCGCCGCCGAGACCACTGTCGATAACCCGACTCCCGCTCCGACAGCCCCCACCGCTGACAAGACTACCACTAGTAAGTTCCAACCTTCCCTTTCAAAAAAACCAAACCTCTCCTCAAACCAAGTACAGTAGCTGACAATGGTCAACAACAAAACTAGGTCAACTCGTCCCGAACTACGAGGCCCACTCCCGCCTCCAACGCGAGCTTGCGGCGGCAAAGGAGCTACAAGATCGGGTCAAGAATATGCAGGTGACCACGATCGCCCGCAAGGATCCGATGCCCGCTACCCCGGCTTCCACCCCGGCTCCATCCAACACCCCTCCTCAATCCAAGGACGGCCCTCGTCCAACCGAGCCGAACGAGTCCGCTATGGAGATCGACGAGATCAACAAGCTTTCCCCCAGCTTATCGGTTCCTACCCGTACACGCCCTATCACTCCCGAAATCAAGACCCTTTCGAAGGAGGAGCAGATCGAACTCCGGGCCAGAGAGCACGTGAGTACTTGGAAGCAGTACCTAGCGATCGCGAACGACGGAGCGACAGCCGGGCTGCGAGCTTTGCTCACTACGGCTCAAGAATCCCAGAAGGCCCTCCAGAAACTCATGGAGAACCACGAAATCGAGGCCCTCGTCAAGGGCTGGAATCCCTGGGAAGCCAAGAACTTCCACTTCCCAGCCCCGCCGAAGAAACAGATGATGAAGTTCAAGAAAACCGACTCGGGCAAGAATCGAAGCTCGAGCTCCAATCCGATCAACCTCGACGACCCCGCCAGATGGAAGCGGACGACCGACCTCCTTCAGATTGCGGCGAATCTGTACAAGAACATCGACTGACCCCTTCCATCCTTAATTCTCTATTTGACTCACTCGACGCGGTAAATGTTAATCTTTCCACTATTGATTTCAACAATGAAGCCAACTTAAAAACAATTGTAAATAGAATAAATAGTAGCTTATTAGAAATCAAAGAAGCCGTTAGTTCCAAAACTTTGTCTGTTCTCCAAAAATTGGAGAGACCACTGCCTCTTGAGTTGCCAAACAAACACTGTGAGCTTATTGTTGAGATTGGAAAGGATTGTGAGAGCCTTAAAAATACTACCCATGACACCAAGTATGACGTGTCTGAAATCCTGCAGTATTCCAGGAATTCTGCTGCTGTGCTCAATTCCACCGCTGATCACATAGTGACCAGATTGGACAAGGAGTACTTTGCCAAACAAAAAGCAGAGAACTTTGAGATTAAGGAATTAATTTTACAACTCAATGCCAAAATGGATGGCAAAATTCATGCTCTTACAGAAAATTTTACGTCTCAAATTTCTACGCTCTCTGCGGAAATTAAGACTTTGAAATCAACATCTGATAAGAAAGTCCAAGCTCCTTGCAATATTCCCCATATTGCGGAAACCTACGCTCCCGTACCTGAGTTGAGGTGCAGTAATGGTACTCAAAGAGACATTCCTCCACATCTGAAGAGTGCCAACAGTTATCTTAATGATAATCAGACTCCTCCCCCAGCAGCTGAGGAGCGTGGCAAAAATGCCTCATATGGCAGCCAAGCTTATCCAGAGAGAAAACAACAGTGTGAACCACATTACACACCTCAAGCAGAGGTCCCCAGGCATAATAACCCTTTTATGCGTAACTCTGCTCCGCCCCAGAATAATAATCCACGCCAGAATACCCCTTACAGAACCCTGGACATGGTTGAGGTAAATAAACTAATGCCTCCAGTCAAAGACTGGCCTAAGTTTGACGGCAAAGGAGAGTATGATCATATGAATTTTATCAGAACCATTGATCATATGTTAAGATCCTACCGCGCAGATGAGGAAGCTGTTATTTCCAGGATGCCTAGACTCTTTGAGGGCGTGGCTGCAGATTGGTTCATCACCAAAGGAGAGGAAGTAGGTGAACAAAGCTGGAGTGCGTGGAAAGAGCTTATCAAAGAGGAATGGGGAACCAGAGTCTGGAGAACTGAAAAGCGCCAAGCTTTTGAAGCAGACTACTTTGATCCAACCAAAGAAACTGCCTCAGAATGGTGCTTACGCCAGAAAAAGAGGATAGATTGTATGTACAACAATCCATCCAAAGAAGAAATCAATGACAGGCTCCTTAATCAGTGTAGAGGACAAATTGAAAGCTTAATGAGATGCAGACTCAGTGACATGAATGTAGACCTAGCTAAATTCATAGGTATATTACATGAAACTGTAGTCCTGAATGGTCTTAACAAAAAGTACGTGAGAAATGGTGTTCCAGAAAAGAGAGATCTCCCCAAATCTGAAACACCCAAACCTACCACAGGAGATCCACCTGTGAAGAGGACTGCAATCCCTGAATGTTACAATTGCGGGGAAAAGGGCCACAAAAAACCTGATTGCCCTAATCCACGCAAAAGGATTAACAACGTGGAAGTAGAAGAAGACTCTGACAATGAGGAAGACACCCAATCTCAATTTGAGGTTGTTACTACTGAGCCCGCGGAAGAAGACAACCCCAGGATACATGTAATCCAAGCTGATATTGGTGATGACTTATCCATTAATTCCATTCACGGGGATTCCAATTTACCTCAAAAATGGGATTCTTCTATGAAAGTTGGCCACGTTTCTGACGCCAAATTGCTCACCAACAAACCTGAAGCAGGGATGAGTTATACTATGGGTAAGACCAGCTATACCACTGTCTTATTTCAAGACATAGAGTTAAGAGCTCTGCTAGACATAGGCGCCTTCTGCTCCTGCGTCAGTAGCACCTTTTTGGATGATTGTTATCCAGAATGGGGAAACCACTTGCTCCCCATGCCAAAAGCCAAGTTCAGTAGCTGCAACTCTGCTATGAAACCAGTAGGAGTAGTAGTTATGCCACTAATCTTCCCGCACTCCAAAGGCTCCCTTAGACTAAATGTGGAATTTGTTGTTTTAAAAGATGCTGTGTGTAATTACTTGATCTTAGGTAATGATACATTCTGCATGTATGGAATAGACATATTCCAAAGCAAAGACAGATTCTACACTATAGGTGGAGACTGGAAAAGAAAGTTCCAGATTTGCAATATTAATATTAAGCTCCCGGACCAACTTAATACTAATAATGTGAAATACCAAGAGGAACTACACTCTTTTAAAGAAGAGTACTTGTCCCAAGCTGCTGTTAGTGAAATCCTGACGGAAGATCAAAAACTTGATGTTCTGAAATCTTGTTTCAAGCACAAAGAAGCCTTTTGTACTACTGAAGAACCCATTGGTAATATTAAAGGTCATGACATGAAACTAGAACTCACGGTGAGCAAACCTTATCCGCCTCAGCTACGGAGGCCTCCCTATCCTTCAAGCCCCAAGTCCAGAGAAGCTCTTGAAACTCACATCAAAGAGCTCCAGGAATTAGGTGTCTTAAGGAAAGTAGGACATAATGAGCAAGTTGAAGTTACAACACCTGTAATAATTGCGTGGCATAATGAGAAATCTAGAATGGTTGGAGAATTCCGTGCTCTTAATAATTACACTAGACCTGACTATTATCCCATTCCCCGCATAGATCACTCCTTGCACAACCTGTCCAAAGCTAAGTACATCACCACTATGGATGTGCTTAAAGGTTTCCACCAGATCCCTATAGACCCAGAAAGCAGAAAATACCTCAGGATTATCTGCCACCTAGGAATCTTTGAATACCTAAGAATGCCCTTTGGTATCAAAAATGCGCCCTCACATTTCCAGAGGATGATGGACTCTGTATTTGGATCCTTCATCAGACAAAGTTGGATGATGGTGTACATAGATGACATTATAATTTACTCTGATGATTGGGAAACTCATTTGGAGAAAATTAACCTAGTGCTGTCCACGGCCATAGAAGCGGGTTTAAAGATGTCCATTAAAAAGTGTAACTTTGGATATGGGGAACTTAAAGCCTTGGGACGTGTAGTTTCCGGACTATCCTTAGCCATTGATCAGAACAGAGTAGCTTCTGTCTTACTTAACTCTATGCCACAGAATAAATTAGAAATGATGTCATTTCTAGGTTTCTGCAGCTATTACCGCCAACATGTACCAAGCTTTGCCCATGTAAGTAAAAGTCTTTATGCACTATGTAATAATGACACCATCTTTGAGATGACATATGACAGAGTGCAAGATTATGAAGAGCTTAAAAGGCTTGTTACATCTGCCCCCGTACTGTCCCAACCAGACTACAATAAACCCTTTATATTGTACATTGATGCTTGCTTGGATGGTCTGGGTGCCGCATTACACCAAGAATTTGTCATAGATGATAAACCTGTTGAAAAACCTGTTCTGTTTATATCAAGACAAATAAAAAACTCAGAAAAGAGATATGGCGCCAGTCAAATGGAATGCCTACACTGGTGTGGGCCTTAGAAAAACTTCATTACTACTTGGAGGGCTCTAACTTCGTAGTAGTCACTGATTGTACCGCTGTAAGGACCCTCATGAATATGAAAACTCCTAATAGACATATGCTTAGATGGCAAATTGCAATACAACAGTACAGAGGACATATGACTATAATCCATAAAGCAGGAGCCAAACATAAGAATGCGGATGATCTAAGTAGATCGGCTTTGCCAAATAACCCAGATAATCCAGCATATGACCCTGAGGATGAAGACATTTTTCCAATCTTAGGGATACATGCCTGTGACTTAGATAATGCTCTCTATGACTTGGTCCAGAAAAGCTATGACGAGAACAGTGAACTCCTCAAATTGGTTGAAATCTTGAGAAATGACAATAGCCCACCAGAACTGATTGCTAGCTTACCAGATAATTTAGCCCAACACTATAAACTGGGAAAATTCACGTTGCTAGATGGACTTCTTTACTTCAGACATAAACACTCTAGTGTTTTGGTACTAAGTAATAAAGATCAAATCAAAGACATCCTGAAGGAATGCCATGATAATGTGAACTCTGGCCACTTCTCTGAAGAGAGAACAGTGGAAAGAATCAAACAAACTGCGTGGTGGATTGACTGGAAAGAACAAGTACATGATTATATCCAATCTTGTGATGCGTGCCAGAAAGGAAACAAACAGACTGGTAAAAGATTTGGATTACTCCAGAAAATTGCAGAACCCACAGAGAAATGGGAAATAGTCAATATGGATTTTGTTACAGGCCTGCCCCCAGGAGGACCCTATTCTTACAACTCAGTCCTGGTTGTTGTAGACAGGTTTTCCAAGAGGGCCAGATTCATCCCTAATCACAAAGATGACACAGCTATGGAAGTAGCTATGCTATTTTGGAATAGAATCATGGCTGACGTAGGAATTCCAAAGATTATCATTAGTGACAGAGATCCTAAATTCACTTCAGAATTTTGGAGGAACCTTCACGACATGCTAGGCACTAAACTGGCATTCTCTACAGCTTATCACCCCCAGACGGATGGATTAGCAGAGAGAATGATCCAGACTCTGGAGGATATGTTGCGCAGATTCTGCTCCTTTGGTTTTGAATTTAAAAATCATGATGGATACACTCACGACTGGGTAAGCCTATTACCAGCCCTTGAAATTGCATACAATAGTAGCAAACACTCCTCTACTAAAGTAGCTCCATATGTACTAGAAAGAGGATGGATCCCACGTATGCCCAAAGACAATCTTAATGACAAATTACCTCATCTGCACCCTACCGCTCTTGACTTCAAAAAGATGCTGGACTCAACTCACCAACATGCCAGGAAGTGTGTAGATGATGCTGTTGAATATAACAAAGAAAGATGGGATAAAAGCCATAAGGAACCGGAGTTCAAGATTGGAGAAAAAGTTCTATTATCCACGGTGAATTTTAATAATTTAGGTGGTAGCAGAAAACTTAAGCCTCCATTCATAGGACCATTCACCATTAAGCAATTGCATGGTAAAAACGCAGTGGAAGTCATTCTTAGTGAAGAACTATCTAGGAAACATCCTGTCTTTCCTGTGAGCCTGATCAAACCTTACAAAGTCAGGCCGGAAGAAGAATTACCCCCCCCCCCCCCGCAACCTGTCCCAATAGAAGAAACTCCACCCTCAGGACAGTTAAGAGTACATAAAATCTTGAAGGACAAGAAAGAAAGAATACAAGGTAAAGACACCAGACTCTACTTGGTCAGATATAAAAACTTATCCGCGGATAGAGATGAATGGCTACCAGAAATTAATATACCAGATGGACCTATTCACCTGAGAAACTACAGAGCAAGTAAGAGATCAACCTGAGATGGCCAAAAATTTTTCTAGACCTTTCTTTTTCTGAGCAGAGACTCATCTTAGGGGTAGGGAATGTCAGCTGGCTACTATGGCAGAGCCACCGTGACATAAAAATACGGACTTACTTTGCGCACTGCGAAAAACACTTCGCGCACTGTGGGCGACCAATCCGCGACGTTGCGACGCAGTGCGCGCCCTCCGTCAAACACTTCGCGCACTGTGAATTCCCCCGAAAAAAAAAACAGACTTTTGCCAGTTTTTATTTGATAAATTGATAGATAGGGCTCTCATTACCCCATAAAAAATTTCTGGGTGTGGCTTGGGCTAGCCTTGAGTCCCCGGGAAATCACAAAAATCAAATCATGTTTTAATCCCGGAGGGGTCCAAAATAAAGCTTACAGTGATCCAGTAGCTCTATAATTTTAGCAGTATCATTTCACACGTTAAAAAACATGTGATTTTTTTTTTCAGAATTTTCCCGCAGCCCTGAGTGTGAAAATTTTGTGGACTGTAGTTGCAAGCATTTCAAGGCCGTAATAGGTTCTGAAGATGACCACAAATCTCATTGGCTTGATTGAAACTGTTTATTATCATCTCCTTTTCAAAACATCTTATTGATAGTATTTCATTGTATTTTACTCAGCCAAGGCTCACTTTAATTCACTGAGCAGTCAAAGATAAAATGAAAAAGTCTTCTTCAATTAGACAGAACAGGAGTGGAAATAAAACATGTATTTTTTCTTGTAGAATCAAATAAATCAAGCATTTGGATATGTAAATAGACTACTCTAAATCTATAACAACTTGCAAGGCGGATGGGTCGTTAGGAAATCGGTGGTCCCATTCATCTCGATTTAATTGTATTATTGCCTCCCATTCTTTGGCGGTATTGCTTCTCCATTTAAACCAGTGGGGATGTATTTTGGGAGCAGGATAAATGCTTCCTTCAAACTGGAAAGCATTGAAGTGATACTTCCCTTCGAGATAGACAATAAAGATTGGTGGGTTGTTGGTCGGCGCATGTGACAAGGGCAGGAAAGTCGCAACGATTAAGTTTGAAAGGTAAATCACCGGGCGTTGATACGCATCTGCAAGAAGATCGCCATGTCGAGGGAAATTCATCCAAAACTGTGTTGATTGAGCCGGTGTACGGAAGTAGTTGAGATTCAATCGTAATCGTTTGAATGGGACAGAATCGGAGATTACTGAAGTGTATTTCTCGTTCTTGTAAACCGGTTGATTATCCATTTCCTTAACCATTGCCCGACGAACATCCTTCCAAGAACCTTCGTCTAGGCCAATGCTTACCGCTGCAGCTCTAAAACCGCAGTGCCCATCACCATCAACATCAAAGATTTTCGAAATGCTGGATCTGAATCGGCCAACCACCGCGGTATAATGAGGATGTGCCTTTCAACATGATTGCAATCAGAAAACGGGCATTATCGGTTTGAGTTTGATCAAGTGAATTCTTACTTGATTAAATTTCATCCATTCATTGGTATCTTCATCGTCATCGCTCTCTTCCGACACCGGAATCTCATCCTTTCCATTGTTGATGTCATTTTTGGCTTCTTCTTTTGACTTCGAACCTGTCTCGCAATTCTGATTGGTTGGTTGAACAACCCGACCCGACCTCTGTGATTTGATTTGAAAAAACAACAATCAGTCTTCATTGAGACTTGATCGATCATTCACGCTCACAGTCACTATCTTCAAGGGGTCAGCTGGGAGTTCATTGCTTTCGCTGTTGCTTCCGCTTCCGTCCGAAATCGAAGATGAGGCGCTCTCGCTTTCTGACTGCAAAACGGTTGACTGTTTGGATATTGAATGATGTACAATATGGCGAACTATGTGAGTAAAAAACAGGTTACAATCAAGCAAGCAATCCAAACATTCATACCTTTGCAGTTTTTGTTGTTTTGCGCTTTTTCACATCGGTTTCATCCTTGCGAGGTCGTCCTCGCCGTCGCTTCTGGGTAGGCTCAAGGGGTTTCTGCTTGGGAGGTCGTCCAACTTTTCTCTTGGGGACTTGATACTCCCATGCCGACGGATCTCGTTTGGTCGACTTCTGTGATTGGTCTTTAGGCTTGTTCAGAGCACCTTTTGGTCGTCCTTTGTGTGGTTGTTCAATAGGCTCCCCAAAAGGAGACAGGACATGAGTCTGGTCGAGTAACTGAGCGAACTCGCGAATGTACCTGGGCTTTTCATGAGTTGAGAGCTTCTGAAACCTCTCGAAGATCTCGGAAAGAAAGGTGTTTTCGTGCTCTTCGTCAGTCGGAAATGTCTCTTTCACTTCCTCGGGGATTACTTCCTGTGTAACACAAACAGGGAAAGGATAAGAAAACTTGTAATTCAAAGCAAACAAAAGGAGGAACTTGCAAGTTTTTCAGGAAGGTGCCATTGCGGGTGAAAATGATCAATCCCAACATAGAAACCATCCTCGTCTAGCTTTCGCATCTGGTGTGCACAGGGGATTCCCATTGGAGTTTCACACATAGCATCTTTGCACTCGGGCGATTTGTCCGAGACTAGTAGACAATGAGCTGCTCTGAGGGCATGGTGAGAGATCTTACCACCTAAGCGACCGAGAACTCGAGGAAGGTTATTGATGTGCACTTGCTGTTGTGTCGCACATTCAATCCTCATTTCGTGAAGCTGATGTTTGACCGCATCATCCATGTCGGAGATAGTAGTGTGCATCGAGGATTTTGCTCCTTTGAGGAAGCGCTTGACAGCAGCATGAAGGCTCTCGATTCGGGAGGTGGTGACGTTGTTGAAATGCGGAACATCTCCAATGAGATACTTGACAAATCGATCCTTCAAAGGGATCCAGTTTTCGGCGAGATATTCCATAACGTCGGGCGTACAAGTCGATGCGAGCTTAGCGTAGTTTTTCTGATAAATTTCTGGAGATTTAGAGACCACCAGGTAGTTCCACGCCTGTCGGAATGTTCCGTAGTCTTCATCACCAAGGATCGGACGGCATTGCGCGTATAAGTTTTTGCCCATGTGCCACTGACATAAGAGATTTCGAGCGCTCGGAAAGACAGTTTCAATAGCGTTCATCAACGCTTGCTCCTTGTCGGTGAGAATAACAGAAGGAATGTGAGGTTGAAGGGCCAGTTTCAGCTGTTGTAAAGCCCACGTAAAATCGCTGTCTTGCTCCTTTGAGATGAAGCAAAAAGCAAATGTGAAAGAGCGATTGCACGAGTTGACCCCACCAATGTGCAAGAGTGGCATCTTGTAGCGATTAGTCTTGTAGGTAGCGTCAATCTGAATGCAAAAGTGATGTTTCTTGGCGAGTTCTAACGATTCCGGAAGCGCAAAGAATAATGCAGATAAGCAATCCGAGCCAGTCTTGATGTCTACTGAAGATTTGATTTGGTATTTAAAACCTTTCGATCTGAGGGCTTCAATCACGCGGATCATCGGTGGCGATCGTTCAAGCTCCATTCTTCCTTCTTTATAGTTAAAGTTGTGAATGGCCTTCAATGGCGCAAGGAGAGGAGTCGGGCCCATTTTCATCAGTGTGTTTTTCACTTTGATCGGCATAACACCGGCAGAACGAAGCAATATCATTTGTTCCTTCTGATCGGCTGTGAATCTTCGGTGAACAACATGGGCAGAAGGGTGTTCGGATGGGGCGTGATTATGGTCAGGATTTTTGATATCCAAGTCCCAATTATTGGTGATTGGGTCGTGTGTTAAGACAAGTCAAAATGGGCAGTTTGTCTTGCGGGTCTTGTTGCTGCTGTCTTTCATTCTCGGAGCGCTAGGGTCTTCATTTCTTTTCTTTTCGATTTCTAGATTATCTTCATTTCCTTTGGTGTTGTCCAGAGTGTCGGTCATGTCAGTCAAAGCTTTTCGATGAGGCCGATATTTACCAGATCGATCGCGTTGATAAATCACCCGGTCTACGCCATTGACAGGATAGGATCGGGCTTTCACAATTGCATAGCCATGCTCCTTAGCCCAGCTCTGGATGCTCTCGAAGCAAGCGTCTTTTGAGGTATAGCTTTGTGCTGGGGGTGCTGGAATTGGCGGATGGTGTTCTTCTTCGACTGGAGTTTGCTCGGATCTAGATCTAGCGTCTTCGGGTAGAGAATCTTCTCTGTTGTTTGGTGGTACGGAATCCATTGACAAGTTGAGAGCATCAATAGGTGGAGGATCTTCCTTGGTGTTGGGTGCGGAAGCCATCGCGGCGGCGAGAGGATCCATGGTCTTAGGAGAAGCAACAAAGTTGGAGGTGCAATGAGCTTCTCAGGTTACGGGGGACAGTTTTTAGACCCCCGAATGCCATGCATTCATTATTTTTTGGTTTAATTAATCAATAATTTCTTACATTAGACTAAGAGCCAGAAACACCTCCAGAAATTTTTTGTGGGGTAATGAGAACCCTATCTATTGATTCATCAAATAAAAACTGGCAAAAATCCGTTTATTTTTTTGGGGGAATTCACAGTGCGCGAAGTGTTTGACAGAGGGCGCGCACTGTGTCGCGACGTCGCGGATTGGTCGCCCACAGTGCGCGAAGTGTTTTTCGCAGTGCGCGAAGTAAGTCCGTAAAAATATACAAATAAAATATGAAAAGTAGTTTTACATATGAAAGAGACATTATTACTCTTACATATGTAAAACTACGCAAAAAACATTAAAAACACTTATAAATAATTAATTACTTAGCTTTGTGTAATTAATAAGTAAAATATTATGAAAGATTCTGATTCTACGGGTAAAATAACCTAGGGTACCTCACTTACATGTACCCTTAATTATTATCCCTTCCTTGTGTAAACTAACTTCAAAGTTTACGCAAGTGCATCACGCCCCGCGTGGATGCACTTGTATGCACATATATATATAAGTACATATATTTACAACCATTTTCAGTGACGTAACTGAGGTGTTGTGTACAGTTCAAAAGATAGCTTTATTTGTTGCGTGGCGCACCCAAGCCCGCGTGCTTTGTTGCCTAGAGCTCAAGCCCGCGCTCCTAGTGTAAATATATGCATAATGCATAAACTAGCCCGCAACCAAAGCGCTCAGGTTACCAATAAGTAAGAATGGGCCAGAATACGCCCCAATAACAATATTACATGTGTTATAGGGCTTGTACACATGTAATTAATCACCAAACAAGATGTAATTACCACGTCATTCAATATAAAAACATTCTAGACTGAAAAGAGCTCTTGCAGCGTGCACAGGAGACACTAGAAAGCGCCCCAGCTTCTCCCAAGCCTCACTACACGTAAATTACAACTGTAGTAAATATGTAGAAGGGGTCAAATGAACTGGAGCAATCAATAAGCGCCTCCAGAACATGTATAAAGCACTGCTTACACGTGTACTAGTACACAGAAGCCAGTTCTAGTACCTTCTGTGGCACATTTTCACGGAAATGAGCGTCACAGAACCCCCAAACCAGCCCCCATGACGTGTAAGGCACGTGTAAAATCACGCAGAACCTCTGTAAAAGGTCCTTGGCAACCCTTGTATCCAAGCCCCAAGGTTCCACGACCCACAGCGCCTTCTAGCGCAACCAAATTGCCTCAGAATGCGCCCACAAGTGTCCCCATGTCCCCTGGGCGCCCCTGGAGGCCTGCCTAGGCTATATAAAGGGCCCTTTCTCCGCCCAAAAGGAGATCCCCCAGCTTTACATTACCTATTAGAATTTTACCCGCCTTCAACAGCCTCATTAGCCTGTGATTTGCCAGGTAAAATACCTACTTTCGTGATTTTTAGCCCCAATTTCCGCCCTGAAGCTGTCCAGTAACCACCCTGCCCTCAAGATTACCACTTCTGAGCGCCTCCAACTGCCCAACTTCACGCCTGAAGAACCTCAAGTGCCCCTAGGGTCTTATACTAGTAAGTTTAAGCCCCTTCTCTTGAGATTCTCCACTATTTCTTTCTGGGATTTAAAACACCCCTGTTTACAGGCCCCAGATCTTCATTCTAGAGGGATTAAACACCCCTGATTTATCAGGCCCCTCTTTAAAATTAATTATATTCATTTTATTACGTCAAATTGGCCCAAATTGCCTTATTCTTACGCCATAATTCCCAACAATTACGTTGGAATTAACCCTTATAACCTTGTCTTAGAGTTTTATAACTCTAATCTTTTGCTTTGCACCACGTGTAGCTAGAAGGATAATATCCTTGGCATCACGTAGGCTGACACTCCCTGACATTACTTTCGCCACCAACTTATTAGCTCAGTTCTCTAGCAACCCAAACGAAGCTCATTGGTCCGCCGTGAAACACTTATTAAGATACCTCAAAGGAACAATGATGCTGGGTATCCACTATACTCAGACCAAGGATCCTGATGACGGTCTCTGTGGATGGGCTGATGCCGGCTACGCCACATCGTTGATCACTAAGAAGTCCACGTCGGGTTACGTAATCACTATGTACGGTAACCCCATCTGCTGGTCGACCAAGAAACAGCCAGTGGTGGCCCAATTGACTACTGAAGCCGAGTTTGTAGCGATCAACAGGTGTGCCAAGCAACTTTGATGGCTGACCAATCTAGTATTGAATCTTGGTATCAAGATCAAAGCTCCGATCATGAAGAATGACAACTCCGGAGCTGTTTCCATAAGTAAAGAAGCTCAACTGAATGACAACACGAAGCACATTGAAGTACGGTTCCAATACGTCCTAGAACTAGTTTCCAAGAAACAGTTGACAATTCAGCAAGTATCTAGTCAAGACATGATTGCCGATGGGTTAACGAAGCCACTCGGATTCATCAAGCTGGAAGACTCAAGAGCCCAACTCCACCTTACCGACTCAGAATCAAGGAGGAGTGTCAAATAGGTAATTCTGGCCGGGCTGCGGCAGGGTTATGCATATGTATACTGGCTATGCATGTGCGGATGAGGAGTTAAGTTCACATCCCCGTTGCACGTGTGTGAATCCCCAGACTCGACAAGAACCAAGACACTCAACCGTCCTAGCACTTGACCACCACCCTTAATCCACTGTCCGCTTCAACCAACCTGCCTGTTCCTAGTTCCGACTACCGCTCACTTTAAGACAACCGAGATTTAGGAGGAGCTCGGAAACAATCAAGTGGAGGTATAGCTTATTCCGGCACTTGATCCCGTTCTTATTCCTCTTTTCCTCTCTATTGCTTAATGTTGATCATGTTTCTTCTTTCAGGCTTGTTATTGTTTCTCTCTCCCATTATAATCTCTCATTGTCTATATTAGAGTCACAGATTGGACTAGAACAACTCAAGGTACTTAATGATTTCATTCCTTTTCTCATTATGTGCTCTTGCTTATTTTCTCTACAAATCTTTTGTTTGCTTCAAGTCTTTTTACTACTATTAGCTTTTGATTTAAGTTGCAATAAAGTGTTTGATCTCAAAAACCTACATCATGTACGCGCGTACATAGGGGGGGGGGGGGGGGGGCTCATCCTGCCAGAAGCTATCATGATTTGAGATAACCTGATATACACTCAGTCAATTTGGTACAACTGCGGGACCGGAAGTGAGTCTGATGTCCACTCTAATGTACGCGCGTACATGAGTTTGCACCAACTTCAGAAATCCTTGAAGTTCACTTGTGCATGCGACCTCACCTGACTTATCCAAATTTCTCTGCCAGTTGCCCATAATCTTGTAATTAAGATCATTGCTCCAGATCTGGGCAGTTCCATGAATAATCTGAGTAACAGTCTAATGAAGTTATTCAAACATTACAGCTGTCCTGATCACTTCATCATGCGCATGACTGTTGACTGCAAAACGTCTCCTACCAAAACCATGAATTCGCACATCACAAACTTTACACATTACAGCCTGAGGAATCTATTGGCTAAGTTAAAACCATGCTTAGTCTGGTTTTGGTCATACCAAATAGATCCGTCAGCAAATCTAATCACAAAGGTGGATTGTGGGTGGACAAAGGCTGAGTGAAAAATTTTCACACAAGGGGATCATTCTGGAATGAAATCCTCAATATATAAGTGGCTCCTCCTCCTCTGCACTTTCACCTCATTCCTCCCCCATCATCGCATCATTTATTTTTGTGACCCCCCCACATCCTCAAAAACCATTGGCAAAATAACTACTGCTCTCAATTCATATTAACATGGCAGAGCCAGAGTCCAGAATTGCCCCTCAGCTTCCTCAGGAATCAACATCTCTGCAACCACCCCTCCCATCAGATGCTCTGACTCCACCACCAAGTAAGTCGATAGGCTTATCCTCATGATCACCCCCCAGGCTGTTTCTCACTTTACCCATATCCCCCTAGGTCAGCAGGCGCTTGAAGCAAACTTTCCAGTCAAGATGTTACCAGAACCCACTTTTGAGGAGTTTGCAATTAGCAAAAGTGATCCCGGCGGCCCTCTTCCAATGAATCCTACGGAACCAATCCTTGATAATGAAATCCAGCAAATTACAGCAGAGGAATTTGGACAAACAATCCAAGCTGCTGAGCAAGCAGCCAAAGGGCTGAGAAATCTCAAGCTCCCCCGCAGTTGGAAACACCTAGTTGATGTCCTCGCTAATTCCATTACCAGCACAAAACGCAGTGAGTTCAAGTTTTCCAAGATTTCCCTCCCCATCCGGATGTTGCCTTCTCTTTTGACTGAAGCTCTTTCAAAGCCTGGGAGGAAACAGGCGAGATTGCGGACGATGAAGCCATCAAAATTGAATCAATCAAACCAAGCTCCACATCACCTCGAACATCGACTGGAGCAACTTCAAGCAAGCCGCCCAAGAAACGAGCCAAAAAAGGTGCCTCTGGTCGGCCAGCCGACTTGTTGGAAAAGAATACCAAGACTCCAACAAACAGTAACGATTCCAATCCAGCAGCTCTCTCAAACAAATCAGACACATCTCAGCTTACCATCCCAAAACATGCCCCTACCGAGAATCCAAACATTAACACCCCAATGGGTGCACAAGCAGCTCTTGCCACCATCAGAGACTTGGAACCGCACCTCTCTCCGGATACCCCTGATAATGCTGTGCAGGCTTCACCAACTCTACCTGCCGACTCTCAAGTTGGACCTGTAGCTCGCGACTCAGTGGTTGGAAATCCAGAACATCATATCCCGCCCAAATCCTCTCCATCAGCTGCGACTGAGACCAACAACGCGAAAGCTGGGGTCTCCAACACTAATCTAGCCGCTCCGGTGGAGCCACCTGCACACGGAACAACAACGGCCCCTCAACCATCCCCAACCAACCAAGTTCTGCAACCTTCCCAAAGTATCCCAGAAACCCATTCTGGTCAAGCAA
The DNA here is from genome assembly GCF_026914185.1 of Puccinia triticina. Classification (NCBI taxonomy): domain Eukaryota; kingdom Fungi; phylum Basidiomycota; class Pucciniomycetes; order Pucciniales; family Pucciniaceae; genus Puccinia; species Puccinia triticina. The sequence goes on from NC_070569.1 coordinate 5,689,362, forward strand.
ATCCAACCCCAAGTGGCCCATCCAACCCAAACCCTTCCGATACCGCTGCTCAGGTTGTTGTTTGCCCGCTGACAATCCTCAAGTCTGTTGATGTGCGAATTAAAGTTGTTCATATTCACCAAGATTTCGAGGGATCCAAACCATCTTGGCAAAGGTACCAAACCACCTGGGCTTCCCTCACGTCTCTGGTTCAATTTTGTGTACAGTCCATGCACGCTTCAACTCCTTCAAACCCTGAATTCCAATTCCAACGCACGGCATGCTCATACGCATCATGGATTAAAACAATCAGCTCCCTGGGTAAGTGTTCTTTTCTTTTTTCTACATTCCTGTCTCCAAACACAGCGTAACTTACTGTTAGGTTGTTTCTCCCATGTATCTAGCGGACAGCTTCTTGTCACCATCCACCAATGAACAGTGGTACTGTCCCGACATCATTGAATTCCCCTTGCTTGCCACATTTGGAAACAAGGACAAATCCATCCCTCCGCAATCCTACATCTCTACTGCTGCAAAGACACCCCATCCCAAATCAACTCTAGTCCGGTTCCTTTATCGACTTGCGCACCCTACCAAAACCTCCATCTCAGAGTGGGCAAAGCTTGTTGCGGCTTCTGTGGAGATCATGGCCGATAGTCTGTACAAGCCACCCGTCCCCACAACCCAGCAGAGCAACGATCAAATCATTCAAGGCGTACAAGTACTTCAATACATCGAGGCCATCAAAAACCGCCCCTCCAGCTTTGAGTCTGCCGAAGAAAATCCTACCTCAGATGCTCCAGCCCCCCAGCGATCTCATTCTTTCGATGTTCTCCATGATTTCTTAAACCTCATTCTTGATGTTCTCTCAGCATATGTCATCTTCCAAACTCATGCACTCAGCGAGCCCCCACAGACAGAGGTGCACAAGAAAACCAATAAGCGGAACCGCGGTGCCACCCATAAATCATCTGATGCTCTCACTCCGATGAACCAAGAATCATCAGAATTGATCCAGCTTTGAGATGAATCAACTCGCAAACTACATTCCTACCAGCGTCGTCAAAACTACCAGCCCTTGATTTTTTTCCTCCTCAGTGGTGTTCGCGGTCTTTTTCTAGCATCCAAGAACCACCGCCACGCCGTTGTCTCTGATTGCATGGAATTCACCCAGGTAATCTCAGTAATTAAACAACACTCAAGTTCAACTCATACGCCCGAAGAACCCATCTGGAAAAACCTCTCAGCATACATTGTTAACATATTCTCCCCTGTCTTCCGCCTGCCGAACAGAATCTCCCACATGGAAAAGACCCCAACCCGACATGAGATTGCTCAGGCCATTACTCTTGATTTTCTCAGTCATTGGGCAGAATGCCAGCCCACTTCACCTTTCCTTATTCCCCATGCTTCCCGTCATATAGAAGACATTTGATTTTTTAAACTTGTACATATACATCAGTACATACGCTGAAGTTTATTGCTGTCTGGCCTCTTCTCACTCAAACTGTTCTTCTTGTCTTTTATTCCTTTTGTGATTTGTTCTTTTATATCTCAAATTCAGCTTCCCAGATACCAAGCCTGTACTAGTCAACTGTTGTTCCGAGCCACAAATGTTTATAAGTAATTCATCTTACCCTGATGCGCTTAAGATTAAAAATTGCCATTGTTCTGCTGATTTCTGAAATGAAGTCTCTCCAATGCTCTCCCTTACATCTGTTTGTGCGTTTTGCAAACCGTGGAATGTGTAACACTTCCAAACACCAAGCATATTCTTGCCTCAGACAATGGGTATTCATCAACGAAACCTCAGTGACCATAGTAGTCTTCCTTCCATGCATCACTTGCGGCTTCTAGTCATTGGCGCATGGGATATCTTTTCATTTGATAACGGTTTTAATTCATTTCTCCTTTAGGACATAAGTTATATATATGTAGTAATCTTTGAGAAAAATCAAACTAAATGCCAATCGTCACGTTTGGCGGCGGTGAAATTTCTTGGTGGATTTTCTTTGTATAGTGCGGGGTGCCTTCCAATCCTTTGCTTCGAGTTTGTATCTCTTTTTTGGATCACTCCTCAAGCCGTATTGAGTTACTTCTGATTGAGGAAGTTTCACTATACACTCAACCTAATATGATATACACCCAGACCACGAGTCAGTGCTTATTGTTAGAGTCAATCTTGATTATATGGAGTATCACATACACCAACAGAAACAAATCTGTAGCGGACACTGGGAACTCGAGCTGCGTTGCCACTAAATCTAATACAATCTCCGTGTTTGAGGTCTTGAAAGTTTTTGAGCGCCTCCGAATTGAGTGAACACAAATTGATTTGACCTGAGTGGGACTGCGCAGGAACAAGGTCAGCAATTTGATGGGGCACACTCAAGCAAATGTTCATGGGCATTTTAGAGAACTGCTATATTTAGTGTTCAGTCTAGAGGTAAATCCCATACCTGCTTGATGGTATTATCCACAATTTCAAGATGAGAGACCCTCTTGTGAATCGGATGCCAGTGGACCTGCACAACTCGAGCCATACCAAAGACCTGGGCATTTTCGTATTGATATAGGTTGGGAAGTTCTCCATGGTGAATATACCAATTGAGGTTCTCTACAGTAATCGTTGGTTGGTTGGATACAGGACACAATGATAATTTTCCACATAGGAAGATCTGGCTGAGAGTATTGTCGAAGATTGCAGGAATATCAGGATCGTGAAATTTGAGCACAACATGATATTCTTGATACCCAGTGAATGATGGGGGAAGATTAAATGATGCAATAGGGGTCCCAAGGTGTATTTCATCTCCAACTCGTTGTATACTACGTGTATTTGCAAGAAGTAAATTGGCAGCAATCTCAATCATTATGATTGTCTAATAGTTTGGAAATACGGCAGGCTGAGTTATGACTGGCAATCAAGGAATTTTAGGGAGGGGTGGGACAAGAAGAGGCACCTAGCATTCAATCCCGCCTTTTAATGGCGATACTCATCTATCCCAAAGTGTTGGAGGGCAAGAAACTTTTGTTTTGGCCTTCCACCCACAAAGGCAAATGACTTGTTCCCTTGCCTTCCCTGCATTATCTCATCTCAGGAATAAAGGATTTTTTGTATCAATTTTGAAATGTACAAGTCAATGTGCCTCTTTGTTCTACTGTGTTAATTGGTGCAATTTGAAAATTGCTACAAAGTGTTTTCTCCACGGCAGGCATCTTGGTTTGGATTTGTTTGTCTTTATGTGTAAGATATCCTTTGTCAGGCCTTCCTGTTAACCGTTTTATTTGGATAATACATAACATATTTTTGTGATTAACCTTTGTGATAGTTTCTTGCATACGTACAATGCAGTGTTGACTGCCATGTACGCGCGTACATGGTTGTGACCCATTGCACGAAATTCCTTCCAGCACCAAAATATCCATGTGCATGACGGACTGCAAAGTCTATTTCTACAATGTGTAATACATAAAAACAACAATACCACCACCCATGCCCCCAAGGTCTTCTCCACCCAATTACCCAAAGGCTAACGTAACAAGAAAACTGTTTCTTGGAACCTCACAAGAGAATCCTCAATTTGGAAGTTGCATCATAGAAATCTGTCTCATTTTCTGACAAGGACTTCATTCCTCTTGTGTAAAACATGTGTTTTGGCAAGGAAAACCAGCAAACATTGTATATGGTAACTGACTGCTTGTAATCCAATTATCCTCAAATGAGCAAATGTTTTGCAGATAAGAAAATTCCCCAGCATACCAGCCAAGACAAGAAAACTTGTAATTGAGTAACATCTGCATAACAACCAATGGCAACCAGCACAAATTGGATCTTCTTAGTAGCGGTTGTGTGAGTCTAATCTAAAATGCCAATTTGGTCTCTCCCGGAGGTTGTGATTATGCCCTGTATTCCTGGGTAGTTCGTTTATATCAAAGACCTGTTGGAAGATTACTGCAGTTAGTTTCTGGAGGGCTCAATCAAAATCTCTCATGATTCCAGCTCAGCTAGCCTTAAATTTTACACACACCTGGATAGTTAATAAGCTGGTACAATCCCCTGGAACAATTGATCCCTTCATCTCGATCTGATCTCCCACCGTGAACCTGGCCAGGTTAAGGTCATTCAGTTGTGGATCACCTACCAGACGCATTGGCGTGGGCTGATTGGCCATGAAATATGCAAAAGGATCAACATTTGGTTTCCCGCACACATAGCTTAGAGTAGTAGGGAAATGACAAACATTCAATTCGCTGGCATCTACAGCAATCAGAAATCCATGATCTGATTCGTTTACGCCAGGCGAAAAATCACTTATGATTGCCACTCTGCCCCCCACATGCATTCTCTCCGTTGCATCCGGTTCCCCCAGGTGGATACATAGCAATCCAGAATGCGGAATCCAATTGCCGTTCTCGGATGTAATAGTTGGGAATGGTATATTTTGTGTAAGGATCAGAGTTCCTGAAAGCAGAATTTGTGTGGTGGATGGCAGAATAACTTTTGGTCTGGGTGTATTACAGAGATTTATATCATAATGTCTCATTTGTTGTGGGTAAATTCTAGCCTGGGAGTTACGCGAGAAGATGACACTATTAAAACTAATCATATCACCATGACTGCTTCGTGGGGTATTTGTGTCTAAGAAGCAATTTGCAAAAAATTTCATCATTGTGTGTATAATTCGTTGTAGGTGAATATCAGGAAACAAAGGACTGGCAGGCAAGAAACTCCTTTTATGGTTGTGCTGGCATGGTGATATACATCAGGGCCTTCCAGTTTTTGGGTAGTACATCAAATTTATCTTGGCAGCAGAAATAGCTGATATTACACCTGAGTCATCTTTGGAGTCATCATTCTGTTTTACCACTTGAAGATATCCGACTGCCGGAGCTTAATCCTACCATTCTCCGCCCCTATGATTACTGCCTGTTTAATCATCACAAATGATTAGATCAGAAGATCATTCAGAGTTGGATCTTGTTTGAATCTCCATACAAACTTGACTTCCCTGCCAGTGCATCATTCAATGTCCACCATCATGTACGCACGTACATGATGGGGATGCTTCTTGTTCCCTCTATCTCCAGTTATGTATATACCACGCTGAAAATAGTCAAAGTGCTCATGCGGTGTGCTTAAACATTTGTGAAAGTAACTGAGATTAAGATTTCTGGTTCAAATTGACCAAACATATGTGCATTTATGTATGAGTTTTTTCACTTTCTTTCCTTTGGACAATTTGAAACATCACAAGCATTTCTCACTGCATTTTGTATTTGAGGATGAAATCATATATCACAAACCATTCCAACAACTCCCTCAATACCTTGGCTGGATTTTATACTGCAATTATAATCTGATGAACAATAAATCTTTGTGGAGATTAATTGGGCTTTATTTAAGCCATTCAGAGCTGTAATCAATTTAGACAAGGTGTTTTTAGCACTTGTTTCACTGTAGTTAATCCATGGATAATTCTATGCAAGAATGACTGTGTAACAACGTGAAAATGGAATTATCAAAAATTGGATCAATTCAACATGCCATGAACAACAGCTGGCATCATTGAAATTTAGTACTTCAGCAAGATAAGGTTATTTAGTTGTACATCGAAGCCACTAAGCATTAGCATTAACTATTATTTCTAGGTGCAAGTTGAATGGTTTGTTTGTGCTCAACTGCAAGAAACAACATATTCTTTTCAGAAACATTTGTCACTTCCCGCTGGTGCAATAAACAAATGGCCACAAATAATTCAATTATACTTACAGGAAACTGCTTTGATATGTTCCAGTTCAGTTACAACTGATTTGAATTTGAGTTCTGGGTTATATTTCAAGATGAGTTATGGATGATTCCCAAATTAGTTTGAATTCAGTTATGAATTACTTATTGATACTGTCTGGAAGAGTTCAGGGTGAGCTGTGCATCAGTTCTGAATAATTTTCCCCTGTGACAAGAAGACTTTTGGGATGAGTTCCAGACCACTTATGGATGATCTTCCTCACTATATACAATACTGCTTAAGCAATATTTACTAAAGGCCTCCAGCACAGTTATGGAAAAAAATTCACGTAGGGCACTCCCTGGAGAGTGGGAACATATCTCCCCTGGTGCAAACCTATTTAAAAACAAAATCGGGGTAATTTGAATTTCTTGATAATTCTAGTGTTCCACATGGGTAGCAAGCGAGTGTGTGATAGGATGAGGCCAAAAGGGGGATTGTCTGATGAGGGGACACAAAAGCAAAAAAATAGAAAAAAAAGAAACAAACTGCAACACAAGCTAAGCAGAACCCAAAGCAACAGAAATTTTTGATTTGGCAAAACCTTGAGAAATAATGCCCTGAGCAGTTTGAAAATTGTCATTGGCCTGGAATGCTTGCTGTAGCCACTGATGCGAGCTGACTGATTGCTTGATTTTCCTGGGCGCCAAGCTACCTTGGTCGCGTCCACAGATGTCGGATGCAGCTGAGAAGCATTGTTCAACACTTGCTGAGGTTCCTGAGCAAGCCAAATAATCCTTGGCCAAAGAAGCTAGGATAGGGAAGTCGTTACAGTGGTCCTGAATAGGAATCAATATTCATCTTAATATTAACAATCAATCTCATTGGGTCGTAGACATGTTGTTGCTTACTTTCCACCATTCAAGACATTGACCGGCTTGTGAAGGAAGATTTTTATACTTTGCACCAAGGTACACCACTAATTTGTCAGTAGTAATAGATTCAGCTTGCTGTGGGAATAAGTCAATATTGTCAATGGGTCGGCAATGGCTAGTTGCAACAGTGGGCCGCTACGCTAAACTACGCTATTTTAGCCCTAACTAGAGGCCAAGGCGGCTTCGCCGCTGCAAATCCATGGTTCAGCTGCTCCCCCTGTATTGAATCCCTCCTCCAATACCCTGTGGATCAAGGTAATAGATTTGTATGTGGAGCAAAAGTTAATACCTTAACAACAAATTAATTTAATTATCTACAATTGCCAAGCAACATTTGTCTATTTGGGGGGTTCGAAATTGAGACCTGCAAAAATTTAGGGCCCATTTTTTGAGGATTTAGGTTACAGTGCACATGAATGATGATTTCATCAGTATGTGCAAAATCATCAAAATGGTACTTTACCAGGATCACATAAACGCATATTATATCCTCTACAAACTGTCCACAGCACACCCTGACAATTCAACCCAAAAATGGCAGCAAATCTAAGGTTTCTACCAGCACTCCTATCCTCAGGAAACCTCTGGTTACTCACAAACATCTGGGGTTTGGCCCAAATTGCTTCTGAATCACCATATCCATTCAAATGAGTGTGAAAAATATTATAAGTTCCAAGTTGCATTGTTTGTTGCCTTCTTGTCAAATTTGAATATTCAAGTTGCTCACATTTTTATTTCAATGTATTAATCTTGAAAACAACACCTTCTTAATTCCCCCGAAAAATTGTCTACATATTATACTCATGAAGTCAATTCCCAGTTATAATCCAGTTGAAATTAAGTGAACTATGATTTCAAGTCAAAAATTATTTTGGGTCTTTTGTTGTGTAATCTATGGCACCAAACTAATTTATGTATGATTTGACAGTTCCTTAGGAGAAGCTCACTTTAACTCCAGTAGACCCTGAGCCACCTTCATGACACTTTGTCCCCGGGATTGGCATCCCATGTAACAGCTCAACAAAGTGCAAGGCATCGGCCCAACACACCAACCTGTAACACACCCAATATAACAGGAGTAAATGTCTGGCAAGCTGGGCAATTGGAACTGGGTGTCCCATCTTACCTGAAAAATCCGACGCCTTGACTTGCGCCAGATCCGACGGCTTCATCATCCCAATTGCGCAAGAGTTGAGCCTGGAAAACAACAAAGTGAGACTACAAAAAAAAGAAAAAAAGTGTTTGGTGATGATCAACGAACGGAGGCAATTGGTGTGGTCCCAAACAGAGCCTTGACGTCTTCCTTGCCCCAATTGAAGGGCAAGTTGGAGAGATATATTTTTGCGCTTATGGGGTTGGCAAGACTGGCAAGCATGCCCTTCAAGCTTTTGTGCTGTGCCCGTGATATATCTGTCAGTCAAAACCCCCAAAACAAGCCTCTGTTTTTTTTTAGCTGGGTAGAAGGACGTCGACTGAGTTCCATAAACAGAACCCAAACCCTAAAAACTGTCAATACAAAATAGATGAGTTATGTACCTATGTACAGGAAGGAACCAGGGCACAGTTTTGGCACAAAGAATCCGCAAGATGCGGGGACAAGTTTATGTACCTTTACAGGCAACCAAGGAAGCTCAATATTCCTCTTCAAGCATTACCTTAACGCTGAGGATCCTGAAGTTCTCATTATCAGAATACTCATCTCCATTGTTGTCGTTGTCATTGTTGGGGGATGAGACTCTGCCTCAGGGACCAGCAAGCAGCTCTTTGGGCGGGCTTTGGTCGGTGGAGTGAGCCGGATCGAGGGTGAGCAGCCAGCTTGGGAAGTTGGGCTGATGGTAGTCCAGTGCTGCTGCTGACGATGCGGGGCCCGTGTGCATTGTCATTATTCTCTATCAACTCTATCCCTCCTTCCCTGGTGTTCTTGAGGATGATCTGCGTTTCTCTGAGTTCCTCTGGCTTGTATTCCCTGGTGTATAACTTGCAGCAGCTCAAGGTCCAGCAGCCAAGTGTGCAGATGTCAGTTGGGCTCATTCCTAGCGTGTGGCTTAAAGAAGCCCCTCTCACTCGGAAAGATGCCCGGGTAACCTTGGCGTGTTAGGGCTACTTGGATGCGTGCAACCACATCTTGCCTAGTGAGGTGTTGTCGTACTTTGCCGTTACTGTAACCAAAAAAGGAGGTCCTGGTTGGGCCCCCTCCAGCCAGCCTTCTCTTTGGTGTGGCGATTGGGCATAGCACACCCTCCTGTTTTGAGAGGATGATGAGTTGTGGTGCGGGGTCGCTGTTTTTGCTGAGCGCAGAGTGAGGGTGGCTACCCCGCCCCCCACGATGTTTTGGAGAAAGCAACGTCCGTTGTTAACAGGGCCGTGGCGTGAGACAGCTACTCTTGTTTCTTCGTGTAAGTCAATTCACCCAGGCGGGCCAGCCCCCAGAATGCCACTAAGGCGAGGTCGGACACGGCGTGGTCAAAAATTGCCGCCGCCAAATTTGACGTTCATTATGGCAATGAGTTGCCACAGCATGACCTGCGGCTTTTGAGCTTGTTTGTTCGAGGTGGCATCTATCTGAACTGAGGAATTTAGTATCAGGTCTAGCCGAGCTTTGTTCGTGTTAGGGAAGGCTGCGCTGTGATGTTTGTGCCGAGCCCGTAGGCCTGATATGTACCTGGGCAAACATTCTGCGCCTGGAGTGCCTGGATGCCGACCGCTACCTCGCGTCTGGTTAGATGGAAGCAAGATTTACCTTTTTTTTTCTTCCTGTAGTCAAAGAATTTGAGCTGCCAGTTCTGGTGAAGAGAGCAAGTCGTGATGGTTGCCCGAGACACATTAAAATCACTTTATATCTTCTTGCCAACGGAGGTATAGATATTGAGGCAGCGGTTCCTAGTTCTGATTGTCAAATACTAAATAGTCAACAGGAAATCCACAAGTGAACGTAAGATGAGAATTTGTTGGGCGAGTTTTTGGATCAACTGCTGATGGCGACCAAGATATGGGGCTGGCACAATACTTCAATTGCTCGCCTTTGTTTGTTCAAAAACACCAACAACAAAGTCGATAACATTTCCTCAATATCCTTCAGCTCAGGGAGCGAGTCCGCATCGTTCGCTCTCGCCACATCCGCATTAAGAGATGGATGCTTAACACCGCCATCCGGGAAAGCCTTGCCAACAGATAAGCAGTAGTTCACCGAGCAGATTGCTGTTGTGGGGAATTAGCTTGGGAGGTTTCTGATCAGTTGATAGAGTGCGTCTGTGCTTTATCTCCTAGCAAAATCATGACAAACAACAGGTTGAGCCACTGTATTCTGGAAAAGGAAGGACCTAGTAACTACCTCCGGAACCAGTGGACCATCATAATTATGGACATCCACCTACTCTCCATGCTCCCGGTGGGTAGGTCAAATTGTTGAGGAGCCGGTGGTTGGAAATCAAGATGTCCGTTGAGACAGATTTATGCATCCTCAGCTGTGACTGTAAAGAATAGGTTTACCTTGAGAACCAAAGCGGGCTTGCTGAGAGAGGAAAGATGTGGTGTTTGTTTGATACATACCAGTACTGGTATGCATTGTTTCCATGTCAGTGGTATTTTTCGCCATGGCGGTGTTGCGGGCGCTGTTGCCGTGGCGTTGGTTGTGAACCCAGGAGTAACTCGAACTCAAAGCCAGAGGCCCATGGGAGCTCGGCTATATAAGACCGCGAGCTGGCCAGTCAGGTAGTCAGGTTCTCCCCCCAGGCGCGTCCGTTTTTGCTGTAATTCCAGCTGGCGGTGCGTCTCATGCTCCCCCGCTGCTGCATATGCATTTGCACAGCCTGGGGGTTTAAAGAGCTGGCCCCCACTTAGCAGATTGCCACCGCGCTGCTGGGGGCCTTCCTTACATACTGTTTGACACATCCGGTGAGTTGGGCGGCAGTATGTGCCTGGGTGCAGCGGCTTTGGCTGGTGTTGGGCTAGGTTGTGTTTTTTGTGGAGGCTTTCCTCAGATATGGGAAGCCTTTTTTTGCTTTTTTGTGATTAAAAGATAGGCAAAACCCTTTCTTTGTTATTTTGTGGATAAAAAATAGGGGAAACCCTTGAATTTTTTTTCCACAAAACTCTGGTTTTAATAGACTTGGATGAAATCCTGTGTTGAGCTGAAATTTATCCCTGGAACTCTCTCCTAGCGCTCTATTGTGTTGACCCTGTACTCAATTTAGGGACTTTCTAAGCAGTGCCTGGGGTTTTGTTTGCTACGGGCCATTTTATGGAGGCTGATAAACTTGGGGTTGCCTGCGGGCCTTGCAGCCACAGCAGAGGCCTTGTAAGAGCTTACTGAATATTAAATTTGTTGTGTGGCCCCTGTCAGTATGCCCTGCAGCGGCGCAGCCGCCTTGGCCTCTAGTTATTTATAAATTTCCAACTCCCAAACAATATTTATAAATTCAACTTGCAACTCCCGAAATGTGCCCAAGTCAATTTCTGGTCTGCGCAACCTGGGTGCCACATCAAGAAGCAGTTTTCCCAACGTATGCGCCGTTTGAGAGTCAGAAGTTGAAAACATGGGCATCAATTAGTTAAGACACCAGGGGAGATATGTTCCCACTCTCCAGAGAGTGCCAGAGCCAAATTTTATGTGAGTTTTGTTTGGATGTCAGTCAGATGTGCATTAGGAAATGATTCTGAATGTGTGTCAGAAACAAATCAAAAGCTTTTGGTAATAGTGTTGAAATTGATTCAGGAGTCGATGCACTGTTTATAAAAACTTCTCATGATTTAAGGGTAGCTCTATTCCAAACTTTCAATGAAATCAGATTTTGTTAAATGCAAACTCAACAATAAATCATGTTGAATTTATGTTTAAGTGTAGCAAAACAGGCTAATAATTTCCAGTTTCAATTTTTCTGTACAAAATATATTTCGCCAATTTCCCAATATTTTCCCTCAGGCTCAAACATACTAGCAAAAAAACATTAGAAACAAGCTTTATTTCCTCTGCAGATCTTTTGATATGAAATGCAGAAAAGTGTGCATCCCAATATGATCAAGTAGAATATATCAATGCAGGCTTGAGCCAATTGATTGATAGGTAGCCGCCAAGGGGTGTTAGGTACTAGAGCTGGCCACTTTGCACCCGTGTACCCGGGGCCGCGCAGGTGCAGGTACCCGCCACCTCTTTTGGCTGAAGTTCTGAATCCCAACATCCGCACTGGCACCCGCACCCACACCTGCACCCGTTTGCGGGTACCTGGCGGCCTAGCAAGGTAACTGCACAGATACCCGTGTCTTGTCCTTCAAGTCAACAACCAGAAATAATTTTCTCCGGTTGGTGCTACTTTATAATCTCTTTGACCAGAAGGGTTTCTTCTGGTCAGAGAGTAAATAACAGCCTCTTTGACCAGAAGGTATTCCTTCTGGTCGGGAAGGATAAATGTCCTTGACAACCTGGAGGGCTTCCTTCTTGTGGCCAAGGTTTTTTAACCTCTTCAAAAAAGAGGGTATCCTTCTGGTTGCTAAGGTTTTACAGCCCGGAGGACCAGAATGAATCTCTTCTGGTCGCAGAGGTGATATAACCGCGGCAAACAGAAGGAATCCCCTCTGGTCGCAGAGGGGATACAAACTCGACGACCAGATGAAACCCTTCAGTTTGCAGAGTCTATACATCCTCTGGAACCAAAAGGGTTCCCTTCTGGTTGCCAAGGTTGGCTGGAGTTGCACAAACTTGACAACCAGAAGGAATCCGGGGGCAGGTGTGGGCATGTGTGGGTTCAAACTTTGAATACCTGGTATCCGTTGGATTTTACCCAGAATCCCAGAACCCAAACCTGCACCTGCTTGTCACCCAGATGTACGCGCGTACATGGTAGTATCAGCGTAGAGTTGGCAAATGGATACCTGCTGGAGCTGGGCAAAAAAAAGTTACAAACCTGTCACGGGTACCCACTATCTGCTGGCAGGTAACCCTGCTGGCCGGCAGGTACATGCCAGCGTATTGGCAATGATTGAACTGGTAGTTTCAATCATTAAGTGGTTCCTTCTTTTCCGGTGTGAATTCATCCTGGTCCCAGAGATGGTACAGTATCAATGGCCAAGAAGATTGATTCCTCCCGGTGGTCAAGACTTTATTGTATCAATGACTGAGAGGAATCCTCTCATTCACCAAGAATGCACAGTCTAAACAGCTGAGACAAATCCTCTCAGCCATCAAAACCTCACCTTCTCAACGGCTAGAGGTATTTCTTCTGTTCATCAAGACGGCATAGCCCCAATAGCTGAGAGGAATACTCTCAGTCATTGAGACTATACAGCAACAGCTGGGAGGATTCCTTCCAGAGACCAAGATGCACAGTCTTGACAAGCGGGGGTATTCATCTTGGCCTTCAAGACTGCACAGTCTTAATGGCTGAGAGGATTCCTCTCAGTCATGCAGACAATACAGGCTTGACCTCTGGGAGGAATCCTCTTTGCTATCAAGAATGTACCTTCTTGAGGGCCGGGAGTATTCCTTCTGGAAATTAAGGCTGAAAATTCTTGAGGACCAGAGGGACTCCTCTCTGTCATTGATACTGCACATTCTTGAGGATAGAAAATATTCCCAAGTCATCCAGAAAATTAAGTCTTGACACTTGGTAGGAATACTCCCACCCATTTACATATACTTGCACCATCTCAAGCTTCATATTTAATCCTCTCAGATGAAGAGACTGTACCGTCTGATTGAATGAGATCCTGAGCTCAGATGAATGCCACGGCAGTGTACTTAGCACATAAGTACACCCAAATCCTCAAGTGTACAGTTGCCTTGAGCCTGCGTGTCTGTAGACTATGTTAGACAGATGGAAGGGACGGACAAAAACATGTAAGCCCCATCCCAGATGCCTGATCTGGTCAACCAGGGGTTCTGAACGTCACACTCCTCAAATGAAGGCACACAAAGGCATTCACACCTCAAACCAATGGATGCAAAACCATGAATACCTCTACTCAGGAATACATGGAGTGCACACGACAAAATGAGGTGTGCATGCTGGTGTGAGGGGTGCACAAATTATTTTATGGGGGTGTATCTATAAGCCCATGCCAATTTATTTTCAATTATTAAATTTGGAATTAGGAGTGAACAAAAGTTGTGTTTAATTTGGATTTAAAGATGTCAGAGTTATTTTGGAATCATGTATCATATAATACTCTATTGTAAACAGATTAATCTTTTCTGAAACCCAATAAATGATATAAATTGCCAATAATTTGAAATTAACTTATACTTTGATTGCAGAAATTGCATCTTTACAGTTCCAACTGAGTTCCAGTTGATTTGCAGTTGATCAGTTCCAACCAATTTCCACATGAGTGTTAGATGAGTTCCAGATAAGTTCCAAATGATTTCCGGAATTGATCATTGTTTCCTAACACTATTTTCACCAAAGGCTGCCAGCACAGCTATAGAAGACAATTCATGTGTGGCACTCCCTGGAGAGTGGGAACAGATCTCCCCTGGTGAGACCCTATTTAAATTTACCCCAATTTAATTTTTGGTCAAAAGGAAAATGTTTTCCTATTCCTTGTGATTCATTGCTACTTACCGGGAGCGCAGCAGGAGGTGGGCTAAGTCCAAGGAGCTGCGGCCCCTAGGCGCTACAGCAGCGCCTGCACTAAAACGGTAAGGCGCTGCCCTTAGAACAAGCACTAAGACCCGCGCAGGGTCGCGCTCCCCCGCAGATTGCTGCGGGGGCTGGCGAAACCTAGTTGGCCCAGCATCAACCGGTACCGGCAAGCTTTGTGGCGTTGCAAGGATCTTCCCGCTAACAACGCCGTAAACCTTATCGGATCGCCGACCGCCGTTAGCAAGGAGAAAGGAAGGAAATTTTCGCCTTTTTTCGCCTCAACATAACACATGTTAAGTCTCATCCAGGCAGCAACTAATGTAGTTAAAGAAAAAGCAATGGAAGGCAGCACGGCAGTAGGCACCGACCAGACTCCAACCACGACAGAGCAAGATGAAGAACTCGAAGGAGGAACCCACCAAACTCAAGAACCACCCGCAAAGAAGCCGAAGAAGGCGTCCGGATCAAAGACAGCCACCTCGACTGGGAAAGGGACGACAAAGAAGGTCGTTACACGGTTGACATCCAAGATCCCAGAGGAACAAGAAGAGTCCGGGCAGGAAGACCGAGAAGACATCCAGGAAACCTTAGGAAACGAATGGGCGGAGATCGTTGGAGCCGGTAAGTCAAGGAAGAATCTCGAAAGGAACCACCCAAGGAATAACCCAAAGGAATTAGGAACTGAGATAGACATTTGTGTGGCGCACCATTTAGTCAGAGATCCAGACGAGGAAGATACCGGGATCACTAGGAAGGCCAGCAAAGGAAGACCCGGTTCGGGTAAGTAACCTAAAAACAGGAATTAGGAACTCTATCCATGGAATAAGGAAGCTAAGACGTTGTATCCTCGATCCGTCTAACAGCCAAAAACCCCATTGCAACGGATGGACACCCGAGAGCCGAACGATCCCTCCAGGCACGCATCCTTGAAATGTACGACAGGGCGGAGGAAGCAGCGGAATCAGGCGACCACGCCAAGGCGGAGATCCTCCTGAAGATCTGCGAAGGCCTATGCCATGTGGCCACCGGACCTGCTGGAGGCGCCCATCCCCCCGGTAAAGATTTAGGCGCAACAAGCCAAGTCCAAAAAGTCGGATTTCTGAGTGCGATTCCACCAAAGAAACCCAACTCAACTGTCCACAATGCCATGGAGGTGGATACGGTCGGGATAGCGGATCAGCTTGGGAAGAAAGGCGCATTGGTGTTTGACGATGCGGCCTTCCCTACTAGTGACAACATAGGCTTGACCCAGTTCTTCAACAACAACCTGAAAGAGTTAAGGAACCCCCTACCACTCACCATTTTCAACGAGGCTTGGCAAGAGAAAGCCATGCTCCATTATAGCAAGAAACGACCCCGATCCAAAGAAAGCCGTTTGGATAGAAACCAATACACTGGCTTTCCGTTCCCCAGTGAATACCTCCAGACCTACAACAAGTGGTCGGTGAATCACCAAGGATTCTACGCAGCGGTAGCTAAAATTCCCACTCATGCGAAGTTCCTTGTCTGGTTTTCGGGCCATAAGAGGAACTGCGACGCCATCATACAGAACTACGGCTACATGACTGGCTTGAGGTACGACATCACGGTTCGGGTCAACACCTTCTCAGCGAGGGTACCTCTAAGCGACGGACGTCTCTTGGTGGTCAACATCTCGGTTTACCAGGAGACCATCGTCCAGAAGATGTATGCGAAGGCCGCGAGGTTCGAAGAGGTCGAGTTCACCAACAACCCTTACGCGGCAGGCGGTAGGCGAGTGGGCTGGGATCCGATCACAGGCTTGCCGAAATCCAAACCAAACGACGCAGACAACACCCCTCTCCACTTACAACAACCGTCAGTCAAGACCGGTCAGAGTCAAAACCCAACCAAGGAAAACCCAAAGCCATCCGATGGCGCCAACCAGCAGACCCAAAGGCAGGGAGGATACAAAGGAAACCGCTTCAACCCGCGCCACAACAAGCGCGAGCGGGACGGCGGCGGAGGAGGGTCATACAGGAAAGACCACAACCATTAGTAGGCTCCCATCCCGAACTCTTGTTTTCTTCTTCCATATCTACAATTATGCGTTGTATGGTTGTATGTAAGACAATGAAATATCATTGAGGAAAGACACCCCCATCATCGCTCTATGCTCCGCATATCGAGCAGAGAGAGAAATAGGGCGCAGTAATGAGAATCCAAAAAAAAAAAAAAAAAAAAAAAAAAAGAGGAGAGGAACGAGAGAGAAAGAAGCACCTCTGATATGTTGCCCCCGGTGCCCAAAATTTAGTGAGATAGGTCAAGACGGACGTGGTGCGTCAACGGAGGCGGTAGTAAGATACCCGGTGCCGAGCACTCTGACGGTAGAAGAAGTAAGCTGGCCTCAGGCAGTTTTGTGTGAGATGAACCTACCGCAATGGGAAGCAGCTCTCGGCGCAGCCGGGCTCCTTCCGGAATTCAACAACGTGCTACTCGGATTCTGTGAAGGCTTTGATCAAGGAATACCGGAGCATCACATTGAAGGCAAAGACGCATTCTTCACACCACCAAACCACGATTTGGCACTAAAAGCTAAAGCCAAGATAGAGGAGTCAATTGCGAAAGAAGTCGCCGCCGGAAGGATGTTTGGGCCTTACACTCACAAACAGGTCGCCAGGAAGTTCCCTTTCTTCCGCACGAACCCGCTGGGAGCTGTGATCAATGGAGACGGGTTGTTGAGGCCAATAAACGACCTCTCTTTCCCGCACAGACAGCCAGGAATCCCTTTGGTTAACTCATTCGTGGATTACAAAGACTTCAAAACCACCTGGGACGACTTCAACGTTGTAGCAACTTACTTAAGAAAGAATAAAGAGCCCATTCTGTTAGCTCTATTCGACTGGGAAAAAGCGTACCGGCAAATCCCCACGGCACCGAATCAATGGCCATACCTTATGGTTCAAGACTTCAAGGGAGGTATCATGCTCAACACTAGGATCACGTTTGGGGGCGTAGCAGGCTGCGGCTCCTTTGGCAGACCGGCAGACGCATGGAAGAGAATCATTTTAGCCGAGTTTGATGTCAAAGCAATCTTTAGATGGGTCGACAACAACCTCTTCGTAAAATCCGTCGCCTCCGCACTTCTAATGACAGATGTAGTGAAACGGTCCAACCAGCTTGGAGTAAAGACAAACAAACAGAAATACTCTCCTTTTCTGGAGGAACAGAAATACGTGGGCTTTGTATGGAACAGGGTCAAGAAAACGGTTCGACTGCCTAGCAAAAAACTAGACAAACAAATAACCCAAATCCAAGACTTCCTGGAGATTGGAGCGGAATTCTCCTACACGGACGTGGAAGTGATGGTGGGACGTTTAAACCATGTGTCGTTTATCCTGCCTCAGCTCCAATGCTACCTATGTAGCCTATACCGGATGCTGAAAAATTGGGTATACAAATGGAAGACGAGGCCACTACCCAAAGACGTCGAAGAGGACCTCCACTTTTGGCTGACAAGCCTGAAGAATTTCCATCCAACTCGCCTGATAGCAGCACCGGAACCGACAGAGGTCGGCTGGGTTGGCGACGCGTCAACGGGTTACGGCATTGGCGTCCTCATAGGGCGACGCTGGGCACAATTCCGCCTGAAATCAATAGAGAAACTAGGCGAAGGGATTGCGGACGACCTAGACAAAGAGGAGGAAAGAATTTCACGACTCGAGACCATTGCGGTGAGACTCGGACTACTCATGTTACTGAAACTTGGGGCAAGAAAAAGCAAGAGCTTCATTGTCTGGACGGATAATACGACAACAGAAACCGTGATCAACAAACGCAAGTCCAAGGACCGGTTCGTGAACAGCGAATGGAAGATCATACAACGTTTGTTGATTGAACGGGAAATAGACCTTGTGGCGAAACGCGTATCATCCGCAGGAAACCGCGCGGACGCCCTTTCAAGGGGTTCAAGAGACGGCCACAAAAAACACAATCAACTCAGAATAGAAGTGCCGCGAGACCTTGAGGAACTAATAGAACATATGCATTAACAAGAATGGAAATATATTGTATTGCTTATTGTCAAGCTAGTGAACGGGTTGGATACACAAAGTGAACTAATGAGTATGGAGGGCTAGCTCTGAGCGGGGCTCCAGGATCACTGGAGTTGCGGGTTGGGCTCAGACCTTAGGGACTGCAAGGCAGCCTAGGGTAAGGAAGAGGACATCATTCCTTGGTGGCAACAGTCTCAAGGAATGTCTATTCCTAGACACTCCTCTCTTCCGGGTGGCCTGCAAGGCCACCAGAGCAAAGAAGAGAGGGGGTCAGTAAAGGAAGAAAGACCCAAGAACCTTCCTCCCTTTTTAACCCATACTCGGATGACTTGGAGAGACCAGACAAGCCTCTTGGGTCATCCTAGACAACATTACAAATGTTGTCGAAAAAGTTCAAAGAAGTAGAAGGAATATTTTCCCCAACCTCCAGATGCGCCACACTTAGCGGCGGATTGGATCATTTTCATGTGGTCATGGGTCTGATAGTTGTGTTAATTTAGATTTAGAGGGGCATCTAGAGCTCTCTAAATGCCCACAGGAAGACCCATTCTTATCTCAAAAACCCAAGCCAGTACATGAAGTCAAAATCAACTGATGAAACATGACAAAATGTAGATCCATGTTGGTTTTTGGCATCCGCAGAACTATTAGGGGGTATCAAATATGAGAAATCCACAATTAGAAACTAGTCAATTAGCCAAAAATGAGATTTCTCACCAGTGGTTCCCAAAATGGAGTAGAAGAAGAACCAGCATGTTTTAAAAATGGTGGGTTTTTCAAACCTGTCAATTACATAATGGTGGATTTAGTCATATTTGATATCCCCTATTGATGAAACTCATTCACAGACAATGTAAGAAAATACTAAGAGACCGCCTTAGACAGACACAATGTTGCATTGAGCTCATCATAAATCTTCTGCATAACGATCTCAATGATAACAAGATCAAAAAGGAAAGGGCATGCATACTTTTGTCGAGGTTTTTCATGGAAGACCCATTTTGATATTGGTTTGTTTGAGAGAACACCACGACTTAAAAAGGAAAGCAGAAGACAGATTGATAAGAAGAAATATATAGAAGTTTGCCATGAAATCTAGGTAGGTATTTTTATCCCCGTCTGCGATCCCCGCCAGCTGCAACAGTCCTGCCACCGATCGGGCCCGAGAACGTTCCTCTGCCTCTACCACCACGATAATCTATCAGTACGCCAAGGAAGAATAAAATTTGAACAGCGGATAAGCAAGGAACACGGAGCCAAAGTGACGAAAACTTGATGAAAAGGATTTAAAACTTTACTTTTGGCACCTCCGCCCCGACGTGGTCCTCTTTGAGGCTCTCCCTCTTTCCGCTCAGTCCCACCAGTTCCGGCTCGATTGGCGCCATCTCGATCGGCTCCGGCGCCAATCTTGGACTCCAAGTACCTCTCATTAGTTTCCGCCATCCCGCTCACTTTATCGACCAGGCCGATCGTCAGCTGTTGCAGTTTGGTGAGCTCCTGTTTCGATAATACAACGACCTTGTCGATTTGGTCGAGAGACGCTCCTCCTAACTCTTCGTTCCATATCATCCTGGATACTATCGATGTCACATCCGGCTCACTCAATTGAAAACTCGTAGCCAGGTACTCGATCGAAACCGTTGAATAGTATGATGAGTATGTAAACAGGTATGTCCGCAAAGCTTCTTCTTGAATTTTTCTACACGTAACGAGTCAGTATGGGAAAACAGGGGCAAAATAGAAATAAAAAAGGGGGGTAAGAGGCAAGAAATGATTTGACTGACCTAGTCAACATCTCTTTGAGGGCATCTTGGCGTGGCATAAGAGCCCAGATCTTGATCCCATTGATTAGTTCGATACATTTTTGCCAGTCGCCGGTCTGCAAAGCTTTTGACGCTTGCATAATGTGGTCACGTTTATTTTCAGGTGGACCGGTGAAGACTTGACGTTCGGCATAGTCAAACATACGTCTGAACGTTCTTGAAATCTGACGTTTTTTCAATTCGACATCATTTCCGGCTTGAGCGAGATTAGGGATCTCAAGTAACATCGATGAGACCAGGTAGGCGCATTCCAGTAATTCCAGGTTAATGTGCATGTGGTAGGGAAGTTGTCGTTGACGTTCAATCTTATCTTGCTCGGGCGTTAGCTGGGAATATCGTTGAGCTTGAACACCTTGAGCGAGGAGTTCCTTGACTCGCTGAGAAGCGAAGATATCCTGCAAGATCGATTGACTCTCCTTGATCAAACCCAGCCGGAAAGCGGACAGACCAAGTTGGACAACCGTGCGGTTGTACATGATTTGCGTCCCAACATCTGCTCCGTGTACAGTTTCTTGAAGATGTAACATGAGGAGCAGGTCACGAGCTCGGTAAAATTCATCATGCAACCCGTAATTGAAAATTTGACAAAGAGCTGCTCGAGTTTGAAGCAGAGAGTTGTCGGTTTTATAAAGGTAAGCGCAGAGCGCATGGATCAGTTCTGAAGATGAATATGATGATGACTCCACAGGACTCGACGTAGGGGTGAATATCTTTGAAGGCAATTCGGGTACGGCAGCTTCAAGAGGTTGGATCACGGCATCAGGCTGAGGAGAAGCGTGATGATAAGTGATGAGAACAAAGAGCTGGTATTGTTTCTGAAAGAAAATAACTAACCTTGCAATACACATGCTCCAGTCTCCTGGTAACGGCCTTTGCAACAGCCGAAGTGAGTTCAACTCTTTCGAAATAACTCTGGGCTCGAACAATTGTGCAATAGAGCTCCTTCTCATCCTTCAAGCGCTCAATGTATTCACTCGTATGAGGGTCGATATTTTGCAAGCTTTTGGTGAATTCGTCATCTAGCCGGTCTAGTAAGCTGCTAATGCTACCTCTGACTTGAAGCTTGTTGGTAGATTCGGAGTCTGGGGCACGTTCTTCTTGGTCATCGTAATCGACAGTTTCTTCTTGGACGACGAATTGAGTCTCAGTTGAAAGCAAGTTGAGTAACTCGTCGAGGCGCACTCGAGCCGATTTCCAGGCCTCAGTGGGCAGATGGGTGGTCACTGCTGGGTTGTAGTCAAATTGACTTGAGATCAAAGCCAACAAGATCCGAATTCTTTGGTAAGTGGTTGTAGAGATACTGAGCAGCTTGTCAAGAATCATAAGTTGCTCTTGTCGATCAGTATTTTTCTTTCCGCGCGCCTCGAGGACCGACTGAAGAGTTTTGAAGATTGAATCGGGCGAGAATGAGAAAGATTTTCCACCCTTACCGACCATAGTGAAATCGTCGTCGTCGTCATCGGGCTCTCCCTCAGAATCACGAGCCTTGCTCTTTTTACTCTTCTTGGCGGCAGGCGCTGGGGCATCTATCGCAGCTGCTTCCTGTTCGAAAGCTTCTGGGTCCTAAACAGTACCGTTGGGAAATGTCAGAATAGGGCAAGAAAGAAAGGATGATTGAGTGAGAGAAAAACTGACGGCTTTGTATTTTTCAATGATTGCTTCATTTTCACGGATAGTTTTCTTCAGTTTTTGCTTCATCGTGTTCAAAGCCTTTGCGTTGGTGGCATTCATTTTTTTCTTAACTGTTGCATTTTCGTTGACAGCAATTTGGCTCTCTTCCAAGCTGAGGACTACTTTGATGAAAGAGGCTGGAAGGGGGTCGGCCGCATTAGCTTGACGGGTGATTAATCGGACGAGCTTGTCGAATTCTGTTGGAAGAAAGGAATATAGCACGATCAGGTTCACAGGTTTCAGCAATTTGACACTGAGGCTGGGGGGCGAGTTTGGTAAGAGGAAGCTGATTGAGTGACTGACCAGCACTGATGACAACCCAGTCATTAATTTTGGCCCCATTCTCCATAATTTTAACGCTCGCATCGATCTCATCCTGACGTTTGCTTTTAGCACTTTTGACGACCCTTCGACTCTCGTCTTCCGAGTCGCTGTCGGTATCGCTATCGGCACCGACCAAGAACTTGTTTGCCTTGATTGCGCCGGTGGTGGTTGTTTTCTTGAGGTCGTCATCGGAGTCTGAGGCGTCCATGTCATCCGAATCGTCATCAGAATCAGAGTCGTCGGAGTCCGAACCACCTTTCAAGAACCGATTCTTCAGTGGTGCCGCGGTTTTCTTGAGGCCATCAGCCTGGACCGTCTCGGAACCTGAGGCATCCGAAAGCAGCTCCTCATCACTAGATGAGTCCGATTCGGAGTCCGATCCCACGGTGCGAAAGAAGGATGACATTGTTGGCGGTAGTTCTTCGAAGTCGATTGGATGGTCAACTCAGGATGGGTGACTTGGAGGTCTTGATCGGCTGAGGGGGGTGGGCGGTGGGCGGAGGCCCGAGGTGGTCGACTGGGCAGAAACCCAGTCAGAAACTAGTCAGAAACCATTCTTCCAACTTGAATCGGCTTCCTGGGGTTAGGGTTGACAGGTGTGCATACACCACGGATCGTGTTCCTGGAATCGGCACACGTCCGGTGGACACTTGGGACTGAAGAGTGTCCACTGGATGGCCAGGGAGCATCCCGCGGATGCCAGGTGCGCTGAGCATCACGTGGACGTTTTTTGAAAGCGTTCATGTGATGCTCCGCTCTTAAGAGCGTCGAGTGGACATCCCAAAAAACCGTCCTTTGGACATTCTCCATTGAGAGTGTCCAATGGACACCTCGGGTCAAGCATCCATCGGACACTCCAGGCAGAGTGTCCGATGGACACCAAAGCATCACTGTCCGGTGGACACTCTTGTCTGAGAGTGTCCGATGGACACCATCAAGACAGCGTCCATCGGACACTCTCGACCGAGAGCGTCCGATGGACACCACCAAGACAGCGTCCATTGAACACTCGACCGAGAGTGTCCGATGGACACCCACAAGACACCGTCCATCGGACACTCTGGATCAAGAATGTCCGATGGACACCCACAACCGCACACTCTCCACTGAGAGTGTCCGATGGGCACTAACAAGACACCGTCCATCGGACACTGCGGATCAAGTGTGTCCGATGGACACCCACCATCAGCATTTTTCGGACACTCCGATGGAGCCAGAAAAAGGACTGCCACTCGCACACTCTGAGCACAAGTGTCCAATGGGACATTGATTGAACAATTGACCTCAAGTGCAGTCACCAGCAAACTGTGCCTAATTTCACTATTGCTACACGGTAGCATTGTTTTTCATTGCCTGGATTTTTTGTTTACAAGTCATTTACTCCAGAAAAAGTATCAAAAAAAATTCAAACCCTCCAATATGATATTTTGGATTTACAATCATTTCTCATTTGTTATGTAATTTCTCAACAAAATTATATGTTATAACCTAAAATACGGTAAGAATCCAAGATTCCAACACTGCCTAAAATTTAAAACTCTATAGAATTATCCACATCATTATCTTCATCCCCTGCATGGGTTTGTTGATATTCAAAGTGATGTAAGCCCCAGTTTTGTAAGCCATCTAAAACAGATTGAACCATATCTTGATTGGAAATCTGTGGTAGATGAGTCTGGGAGATTTGATGGTGATGAAATGGATCATTAAATGAAGCAGTGTTGATGACATAGTTTCTGTTGTCTGTGTGTTTGACTTGAGTGGTCCTGATTTCTGTTTCTTGGCGTTCAATTCTGGATGGTCCTGTGTTCATGATTGGACATTTTCCTTTGTGGCAATTATGCTGAACGTTGATACAAGCTTGCACATCCTACAAAGGTGCCCCAAGTTAATATTCTTGAATTTCAAATGGATCATTCAAATTAAAAAACTCACTTTGACATTAACATACTGATTTGTCTTTGTGCGGCAGATCTCTCGCATTGAATAAAGCTCATTTGTTCCCATTAGCTTGAAATGATTAACGTGGACATAGAACTTTGACCTTGCACTTGAATAATGTTCCCATAATGATTCAACTGATCCAACAATTAATTGTGAGCCATGTTGCGGAATCTGTGAGGAGAAATTGAATCAATAAATGATGGTAAATGGTTAAAATACAAAATCAATTACAACAAGAATTCAAGTGACTAACCAGAACAAAACATCCTCTCTCCAAAACTTCATGTTGGTTTATTTGAACTTGGTGAATTTGTCTGATTCTGTTGCTTGAGCAGTGTTCAATTAATGTTTGAGGTACTCCAAGCTGGTCTTCTTGAGGGACTTTGGTAATTTTTGCAAATGGATACTGTTGGGGCAAGAGCGGATTTGCAGTGGCAAGGTTGTAACCCAAAGACTTGCGGATAACTTCGTTGCATAGAAAAATATTGAGGACTTCTTGGGAGGCTTGGGAATAGGTCTGAGTTAAATGATCATACATATAGCCGCCAGAGAGAATAAACCGGAGTACATAATAATTATCAAAAGTGATAGCAATGTCTCGTCCTGGACTTTGTCTGTTTGAGTGGATTGATGTGTTCCGTAATACACCATTGAATGATTCAAACTTCTCAGTTGAAAAAAGACTTGCTGGTCCAAATCGAAGGATTGATTCAGGGAGATGGAGAAGGTGGTGAAATTTTGGTTTGTTGACCCATTGCGCAGTAGTTTTGATGGCATGATAAAGGAAATTCTTGATGTAAGCATTCAGATTTAATTGGTATTTGTCCATATTATCAATTTTTGTAATGAAAATAAAGGGAGCAAGTTGACAGAGAGCCGTCCAGATTTCTTTGCGTTTGGGAGTCAAAAGATCAAAAAAAATAAATGGGGCGGCTTGAACAAGAATCTTGAATTCTTTTCCAACTAGACTTTTGATGTGAGTGACAAAAGATTTCCCATTTATCGGCGGAATATTCAAACCTAGAGTGTTGAAGGATTGGAGACGTGTGGCAAGTTGGGTTTTTTCATGGGGTTTCAGTTTGTTTCCGGAAAGTACATCCCTTGCAAGATATTTTACAAATCCAAGGAGATCAACATGGAGTATTTCAACCGGAGTATCCTTAACACCATCAAAACCTGTGCAATCAATTTAAAAAGAATTTAATGATTGAATTTGTTCAGTTCAAAAAAGGGTAGCAGGAACTCAAATGGCTTTAGACAAACCTTCAAGCTCTAAAATGGGATTGAACAATCTTTCAGGCTGATTTTGTTCAAGAGTTTCCATAAGTTCTCTAATTCTGAAATTGTTCTTTGATTCTTCCAAAAAACGTGTGTTGATTGAGTCGGTGAGGCCCCATTGACGCTTCTTTCGAAGATACTCTGCATTAGTTTCTTCAATGGCAGTAGAATATAGTTCATAGGTTCTTTCGTGGGTAAGACTCCAAATCCTTTCATTGCCTGTGGCCTAAAATCCACCCCAAAATTTTAAACAAAACATTCTTCAGATACATACATGACCCAAACCTTCCCAAATGTGGAAAATCATATCATACTTACTTCAGATCCATCTGGATTCATTCGCAAGAATTGAAACATATAATCCAATGTTTTACGCTGATCCTTTCCATCTGCGTGTAAAGTACATATCCGACATGGATTCAAAGAGCTTCCAGGATTTGGTGTGTTTGTGAGCTTGGCATGCATTGGCGAGTCTCCCAAAATGCAAAAGACAAGTCCAGTAACTAAAACCTCCTGCATAATAGATGAATCAAATGCTGTGAAACCAGTTCTTGTAATAACACTGCAAAAAATTAAAATTTAGTCAAAATAAAAGTCATCAAAACTAAAGAAAAGTGGCACTTACTTCATTTCAGCAACTAATTGCTCCAGAATTTCCAATGCTGAGGCTCTGTTGGAGGTGGATAAGAAATGGCAGTTGTACTCCTGATTGGATAAGTTTGGCGGAAGACCAGAAAGCGTAAAATAAAAAGAAATGTGTTTGTTGAATTTCTTTGATATGTTTCCGGAAGTATCGTCGCAATATAGGGTGATTGGAATATGTCGAATAACTTTTCCTTCAGCTCTCTTGCGCCAAGGATTGGGTAATTTTCTTTTTGTTTGGTTGTTTTGACCATCACATTCTATAAGGAAGGAGATTAGTTGTTAGTAATTGAAACAAAATTGATACCCCAAAGAAGCAGATAATTTAAAGTACCAAAAATAGAATCACCACATATTTTAGAGAGGTTTTGCCCATTAAATTGAATTTTGCAGTAGCAATTCTTGAATTCACTCGCAGGGATAACTAGAAGTTGCGGATGATTGAACTCGATATCTTGAGGTATTTTCATTTTGATTAAGTTTTGATGATTTTTGACAAATGGTTCAAGATCCGGGGCGATGCATTTGGAAACAAGTTGAGAATCTTGAATGTAAAAGTAAATTGGAATCAAGAGTAATCCGGAAGCTAATTCAACCGGTTCGTAGAGATAGTAATGTTCTCCGTTGACTTCACACATTGGAGCACGATGTTGTGGCGCCAGCTCCTCAAGCCATTTCTTGGATTGTGAAAATTTGAAGTGGCCCTGACTTGTCATTTCGGGATAATAATCTATGTGCCGACTCACTAAGGGGTTTGCCAAATCCTATATGTTAAAAATAGGAAAGAGTAGTCAATTTCTTGACCAAAAATCATCAAAATAACATCCATGAGTCTTCCTTACTTGCGACAAGATTCCCTGGATACTGAGTGAAAAACAAGGAGTTCCAAAGGGACTTGGTGCAGTTTTCAGTTGAGTCTGGAGCAATTTGCGGACACGCACTTGTGCACTGCGTACAGTTGCCCAGGCTGGTAGCTTAATGTCACAGATTGACATCACAGCACGGACCTTGTTGTAGATTGCTCTTGAGATCAGGGAGTGGGTGTGCCCAATCAACATTGAGCCCACAAGTTCCTGCAGGTGGACATGGTTATTTTGGTCAGGTTTCTACCATAATATATTTAATATATTTACTGCTGATCCCAATTTTAGAAAAAAAAAGACGCACCATCTTGTTCTTGAATGGGAACCACCTTGCAGAATCGCCTGGATCATTATCATTTTCGCTGTCTGGAAGCCCATCAAACACTTCAGCATCTTCCTCAAGCAGCATTTCCTCAAGATGCGCAGTAATCAAATCATGAAGACTGATTTCATTGTCCGTGTTCAACCTGCTCTGGATTTGTGATTCCTGAAGTGCAGTGGTTGCTTCCATGGCATTGAGGTTGTCTTGATGATTGTACGTTTGATGATTTTCATCCTGATAGAGATCATTATCTTGCACATCCGGCTGAGGGAGGCTTTCTTCAAGTTCGGCCTTGTATCTTTCAAGTCTTTCCCTTGAAACTTGCTCATCATGCACTTGGAGATTCTCCAGATGATTTTTTCCCAATGCATGCTGACGCCAGTTTAAAAAATCCCCGCCCTGACACAACTCACATCTCCAAACCATACGTCTGTCCCTGATTCTGAGTCTAGATACAAAGAAATCCGGTACTTTTTCTGCAAAAGTGGTGTTAAGGGTCAATTTTTTTTCTCATGAAATAAGACCAAAATGAGCTGACCTTGTTTTTTGTTCATGTTGATCTCAGCCATTGATTGTGCGCGAGTGCAGTTGATTGATTTGTGGGGGGCTAACTTATGAGAATCAGTGCGGTGTTACCCTTGCAAGGGGCCTGTTCCCGCAGTGAGTGATGACTGCGGAACTTGCTCGAACGTTCCTCAAGCACCAGTGATCAGCTCTATGGGCCGAATGCCGTGTTGGGACTTACTCGAAAGGACTTGAAACCTCCAGCATCAGCCCATGAAGTGCGGTTTGACTTTCTCAAATGATCCGATATTGAAAGCTCCAGCAGCATCAGCCACTTGATTGACCATTAATCCCCCCTGCGGTTGACCATCTCACTCCATCTCACTTGGATTGGACAACTTTTTTCCGCAATGACACCAACTCGAACACCAGTGTTGAGGCTCCCAGCAAGAAAAAATCTTTCTCAGCAGTTGCTGGACCAAGCACCCAACCGTTTTAAGCCTTTTCTATGACCATCCTTCTCTTTTTGCCCGCCACCAACTGACCCTGACATCTGTCTCTATTCGCTCACACTAGGGCCAGAACCTTCAGGCAGTCACAAGCGGCCCCGCCGTGAAGCGAGTCCGTCTTCATCAAGCAATGGTGAAGACGGTGATGATGGTGGAAACTATATCCAAGAATCAGGCAAAGATAGCACCCACCCCAATCGACTCGGTCCATCAATAGACCCAGAGATAGACCAACTAGATCAATTGTTCCACAGCAATCAATCCGGTCTGATGCCCTCGGCAACATCCTCAACGGCCCCTGCTATGACCACCAAGGACGATCCCCTTGTGGATCTCCTCAGGAAGCTTCGGATTCAAACCAAGCTTGATGATAAGCACTATCAAGATGCTATCACTATATTGAATGTAAGCATTTTTTTTCACTCTTTGGCTTCCACCCATCTCATTGAAGTTGTATCAAAAAGACGCCAGGAGCTGCCATGCCCTTCTTAGTCTTCCAAGAGATGCAGCGCTTGCAGCAGGACTCCTCAGGCTCAGCCACACACGAGCCAAAGGTCACCGCAAATAACAACAACAGCACCGCTGAACCCCCATCCAAAGGTTTTCAGTACAGCAATGTCCTAAAGGTCTGTTCCAATCTCCCTCTCTCATGTCATATCCTCATCGGTGTGTGCTTTTTTCTTTAGGACCGTATCCGGGACATCTCCAAAGAAACAATGCTGCGATCCGACATCCAGGCCTACACACAAAAGCAATACACCCCTGGGACAGGTGACAGGTCCTTGCTCACCCTCACAATGGTGCGTTGTCTTTGACATGATTTCTCATTCTTGATGCATAGCACTGATCTCAATTTAAACAGCAAAGTTTACACCACTTCAAACATTTCAAGATGTTCCGTGCGGAATATCCTGTCAGGGTCACGGAATATCCGGTAAATAATCGGAATATCCGGTCATTTTCTGGATCTGGGATCCTATCATCTCTTCTCTCACGCTCATTCCCACTTTCTCACGCTATGGAGACACATCCAATTTGCCGCACCCAACAAGAGAGATTGCCCACGGGGCCCCGCGAGATTTGTCATAAAACACTCACACCCACACACACAAGCACAGGGCAGAGGCCAAGAGGGCCTGTGTGGCAGGCAAGCCGAGGCGTTTGATGATTGCGTAGAGCGCCGAGGCCTCTTGGTTGGGCCCCTGGAGCGAGCAGAGACCGGTGAGTGTGCTGATGACAATCGCGTAGATCACCGACTGTTGGCTCGCCAGCCCTGTCCCCACTAGCATCGTCACGATGTGCAGGATGTCCGGGAGATACAGCTGGGCCTGGATGTGCGCCGAAAACGAGATGCTCATCTCCATGGGGACGAGCGCCGTTATCTCCGGCCATTCCGGACTGTCCGATATCATCGCCACTGGCTGCGCGGTCGTCCGGCCGATCGCCAGCACCACACCATCAACAATCAGCCCCTCAACCTATTTGAAGAAGCACGATTACGCACCCTCCGCAGCAGCTTGCCTTGCAAGTTGATGCAGTTTCCAGACACCGCAATCTCACAGACCTCGGTGAACCGGGCCGAGTTGGACCCATGGGTGATTGCGGACATCGCGAGCTCCTCCATGATCAGCGGCAGGAGGGATTCCTGGCGGGCCACGGAGGGCCATATGCGGCCATGCAACAGGCCTTGGAGCTAAACCCACACACGAAAAAGTCAGTTGGGGGCGAAAGAAGCCAGCGCCAGAGACGCACTTCTTGTTGACACAGGGTGAGTTCGATGAGTCTGCGCAAGATGTTTTTGACGCGGTTGCGGGCATGTTCGTACTCCTCACGGGGACAGACGAGACAGTTGCTGAGTTTCTGGAGCCAGGACTTGACGGCGACCTCGGAGGCCGAGGCGGTGGGCAGGGAGATGAAGGGAGGACCTCGGCCCACAGCTCGTGGCCCAGCGTCGGGCTCAGGCGCTTGGTGCCGTCGTGCCAATGCTTGAACTCCATCGGCTGGACACTCTTCAGCTCCGCGCCGAGCTTCTCCTGGTGCTCGTAGAGGAAGCGGTGCAGGACGTGGCGGTCCGAGGCGTCTAATGGGACCGCTGCTAGCTCCTCTTGCAGATCACACCCCTCCTCCGCTAACATCCCCGGCTCGTCTATCAACTACCCCCCAAAAGTGTATCCCGTTATTTTCATTCCCGTGTCAGGAGGTGGAAAAGGAGAAGAGGAGGAAAGCGTACGGAGATGTCCTTCAAGAAGCGGGTCATGGGGTAGACTTTTTTCGCCATGAAGGGGTTAAGGGGCTTCATAGCGGGTTTGCGCGCGGAGAAGCGGATATTGTTGGAGAGGGCCTGGAGGACCTTGGTGATCATGACAAGGCTCCTGCGAATCTCGCGGGTGTTGTTCGGGAGATCGAGGTCAATGACCTCGGGGGAGACGATGGCGGGGTTGATGAAGCGGAGGAAGATGAAGCCGCCGATGGAGGTGAACACGCTTTCGGGGTATTTCTCCTGGACGGTGGTTGCGAAGTGGTGGCAGATCTCGCAGATCGCGCCCGGGAGCTTCTTCCAGGACACTGCAATCACGTTGAGGAACGCCTCCGTGACCTGCTCCAGGTTGCGCGCCGCCTCGTCCTCCTCCGCACTCGCCCGATGCGGGTCGAAGTTGACCAAGAACTCCGAGGGCTTGTTAACAAGGCCGACCAGCAGGTTCGAGAGCGTGGCCCGCAGATAGTTGTAGCCCTGGGCCCGGGCAAAGATGGTGAGCAGCCGCGTGGTGAACAAGTTCCCCCGGAACACCGTTGACTCGTGGTCTAAACACCCAGCATCATTGTTTCGTCAGCCATATGTGTACGTAACGAGAGTGGGGGATGCAGGACGACTCGCCTGTCGCCGCGACTTCCCGCTCGATCGAGGCCTTCAGGAACTTGATGACGCCTTTGTGATAGTCAAAGATATTGAGGATCACCTCCGTCATTTCCTCAAAGTCGGCGGACCCGCAGGCGAGCGTGAGGTCGGGCCGAGTGATTATCTAGCCACCCAAGAAAAAACAGCATCAACAGCGAGTCTTGCGGCGCCAAGAAAAAGCCCTACATCGACGATTTTGTCCAAGCCAGTCGCCCGCACAGGCTTGACGAGCTCGGGCAGGCCCTCCTTCACGACCTCCCACAGGATGTGGATATTTGCCTGTTTGATGCGATTGTCAGGGTGGTGGAACATGTTGACGAAGTAGCGGAAGGCGGGGTCGATGTTCGCAGCCATGAGCTTGACAAGACAGTTGATGGTCTGCCCGCGGAAGCCGGCCAGCTCGACGATCTCCCGCGTGATCGAGGCCAGCTCCCGTTGCAAGGCCGCCGCGTGCTCCAGCGTCCCCCCGCCCCCGCCCTGCTCCCCTCATACATCATCAGTTCTCTGCCCCCAGCCGCCCTCTTGAGTGGGAAGTCACGCACCTTCGTTCCGCCGCCCGCCGCCATCTTCCCTTTGCAACTCCGGACCGCAACAACCTACACAACAGATCCCGCAGAAGCTTTCCGCATCAATACACCCGCTCTCGCCCAAGTAAGGATAGAATACACGTACTTCTAACTTAGTGACCTCAGTGAGCAAGAACGAGAGATAATCGTAATGGCGACTGAACAGGCGAACATGGACGACCTCGTTGTTAGCAGTGTGGTTGCCGCGGAGGAGCGCGTGTCTGGGCACGAGCTTGAGCCGGTCGTAGAACGCGGCCAGGGCCTTGAGACACGCGATGCTGAGGTCCCTATTCGCGCGCTGTCGACTAGCTTCCTCGGCCGAGATACACAACACCTGAGATCCAAAAACAAGCGTCAGAGCAAGTACGGGTGATGGGCAGAGGGGCGGGTTATACCATGTTGACGCTGGTGGCCCAGGCAAGGAAGTAGTCAATCATCTGGTTCTTGAGCACAGTGCTCGTCACCAGCGGCGCCGCCCTCTCCTTATTACAGGCGACGATGACCTCAGCGAGCTGGGCCATCTTGTACTTGATGCGGGTAGCAATGGGGCCGAAGTCGGAGCCGAGGCAGCCGAGCCTGTTGGTGTATCTGGTGAAGTCGATGAGCAGGGCGGCGACGCGCTCGGCGACGGGTTCGGCGAGGGGCTCGACAATGCGCTCGAAGAAGAGGCGCAGCATCGAGATGGCCTGCTCGATGAAGTGGCTGAACGGGCTCTGCGGCTTGGCGCGCTCGTGCTCGAAGAAGTGGGCGACGATGGACTTGAGGTGTTTGAGCAGGATGGGGAACAGGGCGGTGTGGAGCTCGGTGCCCAGGGCGTCTTTGACGCCCTCGCGCATCCGCAGGTCGTCGGCGACGAGCAGGTCCACCATCTCCTGTGATCTCCCCACACATCCGTCACACTCATCAGTCTCGGGGGTAGGGCGGAGGGGGAGGGAGACGACGCACCTGGATGTACCGGTCCACGTTCCGGGCCCGGTCGGGCAGCGCATAGAACCGGTCGTGGAGCAGGTCCGGGGGGATGAAGTGGTCGAGCGGGGCGGGCGGGGTTTGGGATGCGAGGGGTCGTGGAGGGAGGCGATGGAGGTGAGGAGGCCGGAGATGCTGATCCAGGCGTTCGTGTTTTCCTGCATCTCGTATCCCAGCAAATGAGCCCACAAGAGAGAGTATCAAGCAGAGTGTGAGAGAGAGAAGAGACGGACCAGGACGCCTTTGCCAGCAATGGCGCCGAGGGCCGGGGCACAGTCGTACATGCCGGGGTCGCCGGAGGAGTCCTCGAAGGGGCGATGGCCGACGAGGGAGGAGAGGAGCTTCCAGCGGCGGAGGGCCTCGTCCCAGAGGGGATCGATGATGGGCGAGTTGGAGGCGATGGTGCGCATGACGAGCTTGGCCCGCTTAGCCTGGGCCACGCGACCTGCACACACAAAGAACCGTACACACACGTCAGCACAGCGTTGGTTTTCGGGAGGAGGGGGAGGAGGGCTGACCGCCGAGCCCCTTGCCGTTGTCCGGCAGGCCCTGCAAGGTCGCCGAAAGCTGGGCGGCCGACAGACTCGCGTCGAGGCCGCAGAGACGCAGGACGGGGGGGGTGCTTCTCGAAGACGCTGATGAGCTCCTTGGAGCAGCGCAGGAGGTGGGCCAGGTTGTATTGGTCGACGGTGCAGAGGCCGAGCGGGACGGCGAGGCGGAGGAGGTGGCCGAAGACGAGCCAGTCGTGGGCGTGGGACTCGCTGGCGAACGGGAACCCCGGCTGTCTCGGCCCCGCGGATCAGCAGCTTCCTTTCGGCAAGGGCAGAGGGGACATCAAACGTACGCTGTGGCCCCGCTCGCTCCACTCCACCGCCTCCTTGAACCGGTCCAGATACGCCTTGAGCAGCTGCAGCACCTCGCGCTCTTCCTCGCGGAAGACCCAGGTCTCGAGGAGCGCCTTGAGCACGGCGATCCCGACGATTGCGCGGGCCTGTCTGAGCCCGAGCGGGAGCAGCTCGACCCCCGGGAGCCCGCGGCCCGGCTGCTCGCCGGCCCCCGGTCTGGGCAAGGAGGAGGGCTGGTGGTAGGCCCGCAGGACGGTCATCGCCGCTTGGCGCACCGGGCGCGGGTTGCGGTTGTTCAGCAGCAGCGTCGTCAGATACACAAACATCTCCAGGTCTTCCGGGTCGATGTCGTGGCCCGAGGCGAGCCGCGAGTTGAGCTCGTGCGCAGAGCGGCCCGTGTGTTGCTGTTGTTGGTGGTGGTGGTGGGGGTGGGGGTGGCGGGCCGAGGGGGGCACGAAGAAGGCCAGCGTCGTGTCCTGGGTCCACAGGTTGAGCAGCGCCCGGACCAGCTCCGTCTTCTGACCACTCTCGTCGCCTCCGGTGATGAGCTTGGAGTTGGAGCGCATGAGGATGTGGAACTGGTTGGTCTCGAGCACCGCGCTCATGAACACGTGTCTCAGGGAGGAGGCGATGGCGGGGTAGAGCTCTTTGAGCTTGACGTTCCAGTTCGCCATGTCGTCCTCGTCCTCCGACGACCGATCCTCTGGGTGGGGGTGTGGGGAGGAGGAGGAGGGGGACGAGGAGCGGGAGGAGGAGGAGGAGCGGGGCGGGATCTCGGGGTCGCTGGCCAGTTTGTGGCAGGCCTGGATGAAGGCGATCTGGAAGGGCACGAAGCTCGTCCGGGACAGACACTTCTCGAGCAGCGTGGTGTCGACGAAGTGGCGGTCGAGCTTGCAGAGCGCGGCGAGGGCCTCGGACATGAGCGGGATCTCGACGACGCCCTCGGAGTTGGTGAACGGCTTGGAGGGGTCGAGCAGGCGCGAGTTGAGGTCGCCAACGAGGTCCAAGGCCAGCAGCCGCAGGCCGGGGCCCTCGGCGGTCATCTTGGGCGAGAAGGTGGCCGCCTTGCAGAGGTCCACACAGCATGCCGTGGCCACGTCGGTCATCTTGACCGCCTTGAGATGTTTGCGCAGACTCTCGATGAACGCGGCCTTGCGGGCGGTGACTTGGGAGCGGTTGCGGTCGCCGACGGTGATCTGAGGACAATGTCGGGGCAGACGGCGAGCAGCATGGGCATCGTCGGCCAGGTGTATGCGCGCTTCTTGCCGTTCTCGGACAGGCCGTGGGCGACGTCGAAGAGCACGTCTGGGGCGCCCTCGAGCCGGCCGTTGGAGCGGACCAGGCTGGCATACTCGTTCGGATAGGTCTCGATCCAGTTCCAGATCGAGCGTCTGAGGGCCAGGGCGATGTCGGACTGGGCGGCGCGCTTGAGGTGGACAAACTGGGCGGAGAGCTCGCGGACGATCGAGCTGAGCCGGTGGCGGTTGAGCGAGCAGAACTCGAGCAGCCGGGTCTCTGAGCGGTCCGGGAACTCTTCGGGGCCGGACCAGTAGGCGATCCAGTTCTTGATCTTGCCGAGGACGATGGTCCAGTTGGATGCGGAGACGAAGAAGCGGATCTTGGAGACCTGGGTGAGGATGTCGCCCATGAGCGAGGGCAAGATCGGCTTCTCGTCGGGCTCTCTTCCGCCGCCGCCGCCACCACCGAATATTGAGTTTTGTTGTTGCTGCTGCTGTTGTTGTTGTTGCTGTGGGTTTCCGAGGGTGGCTTTCCGGTGTGCTTCGTAGTTGGCGGATGACTGGCAGGTGCTGCCGATGGGTCCGAGGGCGGCGCTGGCGTCTTCGAAGCGCTGGTGCTCCTTGAGGAAGAAACTAATGGTGGCGACGAGCTGCTTGGCAAGGTTGTCGTTGAGCTGGGGGGGGGGGGGGGTCAACCCAGTCTGTGAGCGATGGTTTGGGGGCCTGGCTGGGGTGGTGGGGCGTGGGGGGTGGGTCGTGGCTGGCGAGGGCGACCTGCTCGCGGTGCCAGGCCCAGTGGTATGACATGCAGTAGCGGAGGATCTTGATGACGAAGAGCTGTGTGCGCAGATGGTTGACGAGTCCGGTCTGTTCGTCGGAGGTGAAGGGCTGTTGACGGAAGGGAGTCAGTGAGTGAGTCAGCCAGGTATAGTTAGTGCAGCTCACGTGGGAGGGTGAGGCTAGTTTCTGGAGTAGTTTTTGGATGACGCAGGGCAGTCGCTGGCAGCACATCTCGAATAGTGCGCTGCATGACTGGCGGATGAGTACGTCTGTCTCGAGTGGGCTGAGATGGGGTTGGCCTGGTTGGATAGCTTGGCCATGATCTTGTTGACGAGGGCATCGATGAGTTCGGCTGCTGCTACTGCTGTTGATGTTCCTTTTGACCTGTTCAATGTTTGTCAGGATCACGAGATGGTCTCTTGCGGTTGCCTTTGAGAGGGGACCAAGATAGAATAATCCGACCGGATACTCCGAGTATTTACCGGATATTCCGTCACCCCTACCAGATATTCCCCGCGGAATATCAAACAATGTTTGAAGTGCACGGACTCCCCCTTGAGTTCCGCAGAAAGGAATTCCCGCCAGGGGTCATTGATGGTGACAACGCAGCCACAAAAGATTTTATCTCCCAAGTACGCAAGATCCAGCGCCACGTCCGGTACGGTGTCCGTGAGAAGCTCCTTTCAAACATTGTTCGACCCGACAACTCTGGATTCGTTGAGGAAGGTGAAGTTCCGAATATCCATGAGCTTGCCGAGACAGTTTACAGGCACCTGCACCCTGTCGAAGCATCTGTTTCAAACGAGCAGCTTAGAAATATCTCAGTCCTTTTCATTGCCCGAGTTGCCCACCTTCGATTACAAACCGTCGATCACCTAGTAAATCCTCCACTCAAGAAAATCTCGCAATGGGACCTAGTTGATCAAAAGCTCAAAGAACTCGCGACTTGTAACGCCGATTACTGTGCGGTGTAAGTGTCTCCATTTCTCTTTCACTGCATATTCCGTATTTATGTTCATCAAAAAAGTAGCCTGACATTTTTTATTCATTAAAGCTGGGGCAAGGCAGTCCTGGCCAAGGATCATGCCCTCTTTGGGCAGGGGAAAACGTTTGCACAAATTGCAAAGGAAAACACCATCAAAATGCCCACCGATGACGAGGTTCAGGAACAACTCAACATTCTTCTGCAATCTCGTGCCGGTAGGACCTCTAACGAGGCTCAAGAACAACCTGATGAGCATCACCGATCTCGTTCCGGTGGGATCTGAGGCCTATTGAACTCGTGCCGGTAGAACAAGAACAGCTCGACGAACATCTAAAATCTTGCTCTGGTAGGATCTGAGGCCCGACTAGCCCCTCCCACCAAATTTCTCACTTTTTCATCGTCTCCGACCAGTCTCCTGGAGGTGGGACCTGGAACAACTTTGGATAACATCTCAATGACCATCTCCGATATCATCCTGCTAGGATTGCAGGCTTCTCCCTCAACATTTTCACTTTTTATATGTGTTGTTTGCTACAATCTCACCGATGAAAATAATAAAGTACTGAAAACGTTATTATGTACGTGAGCCAGCCAAAAAAAAAAGGCTGCAGGTGCGAAAAAAAAAAATTGGGTCCGCAGGTGCGAAAAAAAAATGGGCCGCAGCAAAACTGGTGTGAAAAAAATGGGCCGCAGCAGCTTGGCTGCAGCCAGGCAAGTGAGAATATCCGGTGGACATTGACACTCAGGGCCGTAAAGTCCAAACTCATATCCGCTGGATGGTTTTGCCGCATCCGCTGGATGGTTCGATGCCATAGGATACCATCCAGTGGATGGTTCTCTCACATCCGCTGGATGGCTCGATACCATCCAGCGGATGGTATTGTAACATCCGCTGGATGGCTTGATAACATCCAGCGGATGGGTTTGTCATATCCGCTCAATGGGTTTGTTACATCCGCTGGATGCCTCGATACCATCCAGCGGATGTGACGCTCTGAAATGTTAAGGATCCGTCCAGCAGACTAGTGTCCGCTGGACGCTTCCTGCCCCGCGAGTTCTGGACGGCAGAAAACATGTCCAAGTCCACATCCGATGAACATCGGACATGTCCCGTGGTGTACATACGAAGTATGTATGTAGAACGCTTTTGTGTTTTACTGTGTAGTCAAGATCAAGCAGCACTTTTCTACAAACCTATATGTTCAATCCGAGTCAGTGAATCTCATTCATGTATTCGTACTGACGTGTGTATCCCCAGGAAAATCCCCTCAGTAATTCTTCAGCTGAGTGTTTCCACAATGTCAAGAGTGTAATGGTCCACTCATCCTGCAAATTCAGACGGGGTATCTATAAGGATCTCTTGCATACCTCCTGCATGAATTGAAAAATTATTTTGGGGTGTAATATTGCTATGGTCTGGGCTATGGAGAGCAAGAAAGAGTCTATGTATGATCATCTGGGGTTCTGGATGCTAAGGCCCCGTTTGGAGCCGATATAATCCAGGCGATATATGAGTTTTTTTGCATGACATCCTATGTGACATCTGATCAGGTCCGCCAAAACTTGATCAGATGTCACAAGTTTCCAGATTATATCGCGCAATTATATCGGCTCCAAACGGGGCCTAAGTAGTAAGAGGTAGATTGTGGGACAAGGAAGCTGCCTGGATCTCCAGCCTCTCAAACCATCAGTGTGCAGACTGTAAAATTTACATGAAAAGCTAGATACATAGGAAAGTGGATGACTTCCCGTCAGCATTTAGAGAGCTCTGGATGCCCCCCCAACTCCTCAATTAAGACACCTACAAAAACAACAAACAGCGCACATGAAAGCAATGAACAACAGGCTGATGGAAATATCTTCCTTTTTACTGAAAATTAAGAGTTTGGGTGTGTAAATTGAGATCTGGGAGGCTAGACTTGATGGGAAGTCATCCAGTCCCTGCTACAGCTCATGTCCAATGGGTTCTTTGACATGAAAATCTGAAATCAAAGTTCTGGTGCCACTGCCCACCCATCCGCAATCATTTATATTTTCTTTTATTTGTAAAATTGAGGCTCACATTAGCACTTTTTTATTTCTACCTGGAGGCTTGAGTATAAGGTATGGTTCAATAATATCTATGCCTTGAATTTTGAGTACTCCAATTTTTTATCACCCCCCCCCC